>NC_133203.1:20976447-21063947 GCF_958299795.1 Porites lutea
ATCAAAATGTGAATTTTAAAACATAACAATGCTTTTGTATTCACATGTTCAAGACTTTACTTTCCCAAGAGAACATGAGAAGTGGTACTAGCTAGGAAACTTACTCTGACTGTGATTTTCGTCCTTGATCATACAATACTTGGTATGACTTTCCAGATTTTGTTTTCATTCCCAAAGCCGCTACTTCTAAAACGTGCTGATTGAGGCAGACACCCTGGAACTCAGGATGGAGAGTAATACACTGACTGGTATCGCCAAACCTTTCCATAACTTCACCACAGCGGTCAATTCCTGGCAGCACTGGCACTCTTCTGGTTTAGTGGTGAAGTCAACTGAGCAATTCGAGCAGAAGCACCTGCAGTCCCAAAAGTACACAAACAATAGTGTTCGAATATAAACTGGAATAAAAAATGGAATAGAATACAAATAATATAAATAATCGGAATAAAGATTCTAAAAGCTATTAAGAAACTCGGCGATAACAAACTAGGACTCAGTTTGCATGGTAATAGAGGCCATCGTTGGCATCAACAAAAACTAATAAGTGCAAACATAGGCTTTCATGTTTACTTTCTAATAAAGCACGACCAAACAAAAGTAAAAGAAAACAGATAATTGATCAGAAACTTAAACAAAAACAGTTCAGTGGGCATACCATGTATCAACGTCCCCTTCACAGTCAAATCTTGCCTGATAGTGGAGTTCCTCTTCAAGTTCTTCAGCCATCCCTGCATCTTGCTCAGTGGCTTCTTCCTCTGTTGCTAGTGGCTTTAAATCTTCTTCGTAAGGAATGAAGTTAGACAAATCTGCTTCCATGTTAAAAACTTCTAGTGTCGCTTCCAGAAGAACTGGAGGAAGACGATTCGGATTGAGACGACATTATATTCAAGGCTCGATCTTTTCCCAAATGCAAATCTTTTGGTTGATGTTTCTATGTGACAGTGCTTAACTCATGTGGTCAAATGCAATACCGCTTTGCAGAGATCTCGCGGGCTATTGTGTTGCAACCTGTGTAATGGCGGACGGTATTTATGCACTTTTTGGACGGAAATTTCCAGCCTGCAGACGCAAATAAGGTTCAAATTTTCGCTATTTGTATAATTTTAAATCTATAGAAAAGATTTGTGTTAAAAAAAAACTCGGAAACAAAGCCAAAAATTTTCGTCGTAGTAGTACTTTAAATTGAATTTACTAAAATTCAGTTGTAATAACCAGACGTTTGGAGTTTAAAAAATTTAATATAACAATTATTACATTTGCACTTGTTAGATATGACATAGTCATAGCCAACTTGGTGCGACGCACCTCATTGGCTATTTACCACCTCATATCCATCACACACTCATAAAATAATTGTTCAATAACTGATGTTGTACAAATTGTTACTGCTTACATGGTTAACCCTTTCAGTGCTAATTGACGGCATGTACTAGTGCTACAGCCTATGTGGCCATTTTTTCGAGCCTGCCATGCAGACGTTCTTAGGGGTTCATAACGCATTCCAAAATCTGCTGATTTGAGCGGGAAAAAACAGACCAATTACAGCAGACTTCCAGATCTGGGAAGTGCACTTTGGACCTTGCGAAATTTCGTGCTCGACTTAGCTCCAGAAAAGATCAGAAAGGTCTCATGAAAGGTGAAGACCTTACAGTTTTAGAAGAAACTACTCAGTTAACTCCCAGGCGTTCGTACTAATCCATCCTTTACAGAGAGAAATAGTAGTTAGGGAACTAGGGTCTCTGGTTCACCTTCACCCTCCCCACTTTTTTACTTTCTGATTCACACCTCTAACTATTATCCTACAATATCATATATTTTAGGATATCATGTCCTCTCACAAATCTGGTAGTAAAATCCCAGAATATACACAACAATATAAAAAAGAGTGGTTGTACATACATGGAATAAATAAGTGTATAGAATCATTTGTTAGAAGAAAATCCAATTATTACCTTATGGGGAAAAAATATAGTAGTTTGGCAGCAAATCGATTAAAAAAACATTTTGATACTTTTTTAAGAGGTCAAGAAAAAGGTAAATTACAAAAAGATATAAGTAATTTACGTTTAAAAGAAAAAGATATAATTTTTATAGATCTTTTAGAAGAAGATTTAGATATTTACTCGGACATGTTTTATGCGTGTTACGAAGATGATTACCCAGTTTTTGATTTTGATCCGGATGATAAAATTAAGTATGATGAATTTTGTGAAAGTTTTAAAAAGTTTAATTCACAGTTAAAACGTGGCTATCTTAGTTATTTTGAGATTTACCAAAGATTTATGAATAGTGATGGTTATGAGAGTGAAGAGTATGTCTCTATTTCTTTACCTGATAGTGATTGTGATAATGATAGTGATAGTGTTAGTGATGAAGAAGAGTGTGACTTTACTTTTACTCCTCCTAGTGCTAGTGATGAAGAAGAGTGTGACTTTACTTTTACTCCTCCTAGTGATAGTGATAGTGATAGTGATAGTGATAGTGATAGTGATAGTGATTAATTCTTATAACAAAATAATGTTATAAGAATTTTATATAATCAACTAATAAAAAAATGGAACCAAGATCTAGAGAAACTACTCCTACAAAAGAGGATTTGGATTTTATAGTTGATGATGGTTATAAACATGACGAGGATCCAGATTATGTTCCAGATGATAAAAAATATCTTGTTAGTGGAAATGATTTCAAAAAGTTAACTCGGAGAGCTAAAAAACTAGGTGCTGAATCGCTTGATTATTCAACACGAAAAAATAACAAATATATGGCAACACTTCAAAGCGGAAAGAAAGTTCATTTTGGATCTCCAAAATATCCAGATTATCTTATTCATAAAGACAAAGAAAAAAGAGATAAATATCTAGCTAGAGCGACAAAGATTAAAAATAAACAAGGTGAGTTAACTTATACTAATCCTGAATCAGCAAATTATTGGTCAACTAATCTACTTTGGCCAAAAAATAAAAATTGATTTATGATTTAAAGATTAACTAAATATTAATAAAATGCAGTTATCAGCTTACGAAAATCTTACTCCAGAGAATATTATTTTTAATGATTCTAAAGAGTACAAAGTAAAAGATAGCAAAATCAAATACAAACGTATCCCAATTGAAGTCAAATATTCAAATGGAAAGAAAGGACCACTTGTAATCGAAACTCCAGTTCTTTTCTCTTTTGGAGTAAGTGAGAAGAAAAACCAAGAAACAAACAAGTTAGTAGGTTACTCTATACCAGTATGTCTTTGGTCTAAAGGTAGAGAGCCGAATACTAAAGAAAAAGCATTTTTTGATGTTATTAATAATATAACAACTGCCTCTCAGCAACATCTAGAGAATGAATACGGTGCAGATTTAGCATCAACTCTATCTTCACCATTTTATTTTAAACAAGAAGAATATCTAGATAAGAAAGGAAAGAAGAAAACAAGAATAGATCCCTCATCCGCACCAGTTCTTTACGCAAAACTGATTTACTCTGAGAAAACTAAGAAAATTCTTTCACTATTTAAAACAAAAGGAAAGAAGGATTTAAATCCTTTCAAATATATTAATCAGTACTGCAATGTTAAAATGGCACTAATAATCGAAGGAATCTTTATTAGTGAGACTGTAACATCTTTACAAATAAAAGTACATGAGTGCTATGTCAAACCATTAAAACCTAGGGAATCTCTACTAACAATTGAAGAGGAAGAGAGTGAGGGCGAAGAGATAACTGATCAAGTAGTTGAAGACTTACTTTTATCTGATAAAGAAGAAAATGAGTAAATAATAGGATTTTATTTTTTAATACAATATTTGTATTAAAAATCAACCAAATCCTTAGAACTCACCCACGAGTTAAATTTATCAGGATATCCACTCCATTTTACTAATGCAATTTTCTTTTTATTATCCCTTCTAATAATTTTTTCTATTCTAAATGTCTGTTGTTTTGCTTTTTGTAATTCTTGTTCATAAAAAGAACCCTTGATCTCTTCTCCCATTAAATCAACAATGTTATACGTAACAGGTTTTGTTGGAAGAACTTTACTTTCATTTTTCTTTTTACTTGCTTCAACAGGAGTCATTTTAATGCTAGAGTGTTTCGAATTATTGTAGTCATTAACCAGTTTATCTATTTTATCCCAGTAAACAGTGTTGTTATTCACAGTAAACATCTTCCACATTCTGTTTTTCATTGTTTTATTCCATCTCTCGACAACACTAGATTTCTCTTCATTTTCAGTGTGATACAACTTGATTCCCTCTCTTTTCAGAAAATCTTTGAAATGTTTACTTATAAACTCAGAACCTTTATCTGTCCATAACATCTGCGGTTTACGTTTACTTTTAAATATATCATCAAATGCTTTACTAACAGTTTCAGTTTTTTTATCTTTCAATCCCTTAATCCATCCATACTTGCTAAACACATCTATTACCATTAGCAGATACTTTATCCCTTTATTCCATTTACTAAACTTTTGCATTTCAACTAAATCAGCAGCCCAGATAACATCAATTCCGTTTGAGATTACTGATCTCTTTTGAAAGTTTCTTGTGATTGGTTTGTGAAGTTCGTCGGCTAATTGTTGAGACCAATCACTACTCAACGCCGCTTTACGTTTTTTGATCCCATTCCAAGTTTTTGTTTACTATTAATTATTGTTCTAGCTAAAGTATGCCCCCATTGTCTTTCTTTCCAAGGAATTGCATCCAAAGATTTTACCATCTTTCTGTCAGCTTTATTTTTACACTTTCGGTCATCACCACAAACACTATAATCAACATCATGTTGCATGGCCACGGCATCAGTTGGTCCAGTTGGTTGATCGTAAATTTCTAATATTTCACCAGTTTCCGGATTGTATCTTACTTGGTTTTCGAGATCATTATAAGGACCTGTATATTTATGCCCTGGTAAGGTCCATCCACCTTTTGGTTTTGGTAATTTACCAATCTGCTTGTGAATATCTATTCCTCTTCCATCTAATTCTGGTCTATCAGTTTTATACTTTTTATTTGGTCTAACTTTGGTTGACAGTTCATCCATAGCTGTTCCAACAGAA
This sequence comes from Porites lutea, assembly GCF_958299795.1. Lineage (NCBI taxonomy): Eukaryota > Metazoa > Cnidaria > Anthozoa > Scleractinia > Poritidae > Porites > Porites lutea. The sequence continues at coordinate 20,981,501 of NC_133203.1, forward strand.
TCTTGAATAAATGGAGTGAGTTTATTAATCCCATAATTTACAGCTTTTTTCTGAAGATTTTTATTTCTCATTAACTCGCTTGCTCCATATCGCCCCATTTCAACTGCTTTTTTACCCATCCAAGGTAAACCGTAATGAACAAATCCATCAACTGCTGTACCAACAACAGTATCAAAGACGCCCGCCCCTTCAGACGGGCTGATTAGTTTTTTGATTTTCGTTTTCTCTTTTTTCCACTTCCAGTTTGAGAAGCTGTTCCAGTTTTCACATATCTAACTTTTTTGTTTCCACAAACTGCACATCTACAAAAGAATTGAGTTCTACCTCTTTTATCTTTTTGGTAACCACTTGGTTCTGTGCAAGGAGTTACTCTTTTATCTACAATACAATACGATTCTTTCATTTAGTATAATGATTAGATAAATATGTCTACTAGATCTAATTTTCTAAAAAGTGAACTTGAAAAGATATATAACAACCTAAATATGAGTTATGAATATGCTGATTTTGCTAGATTGGAAAATGACACTAGATTTATAAAAGTATTTGAGTTGCTTATGGAAATAAGTGAAAAATCAAGTACTCTTAACAAAGTTGTAAAAGGTAATTATCTATTCATATAACAAATGGAAGCCAAATTCTTTTCTGAAATAGAAAAAAAGATGGATGTTAAAACACTTAAAGATTTTGAGAAAGATGTGCGAACACAAATAAATAATGAGTTTGAGGCTCTTAGAAAGAAAAATGATGATCTTTCTAGAATACTAATGGCTGGTGAATGTGAGATGTGGACAAAAATCAGAGATGAGGACTATTCTTGGTTAAAAATAAATAGTGATAAAAAGAAGAAACTTTTTAGACTTATTAATATTTATTGTAGTTTTGATGAAATAGTTGATAGTGTTAAAGATTTAAATAAAAAAGTTGAGAAAGTTAAGCAACTAAAGGATACGCCAGCGGATAGTGAATAAAAAAAATAATATTTATTAAATATTATTTTTATCCACCAAAATACTCTTGTATGAAATCACTATTGTCATTATCAAAATGTGGATTATGTATTACATCTAGAATACTATTACCCTTTTGTCTCTCAAACAGATAGTATAAACACCAATAACCACATAGAACAGTATTGCGATTTTGTATTTCATCTGTTGAGTAAACTATGCGCTTTTTAGCTGTATTAAAATACTCCAGTACTTCATTTGGCATTATTAGTCCAAATGGATCAAAGTACTCAACAACACCACTCCCCCCATCTATATTTCTATAACAAACCCAGTGTGTTCCAGGACCTGTTATATCATCTAGATTGATTATTCCGCATTCTTTTTTTATCTTATAAGGTAGTCCATCCCTACTGTAAATTCCTCTGAAATGTTTAATACCAAGTTTCTTTACCCAATCCATAAGGTCGAAGTTGGATAGAGGTTTAATTACAAAATGGCTCCTATTAATGGAATTGAGTTGAATGGGCTGTTTTTTCCTAGTAGTAGACCCTTGCCTTTGGATTTGGTCTTTTTTTTTTTTACTCCCATTCCAATTGGGTTTCCCCATGTACCGATAAAGGGTGGTGGGTAATAAGGATAACCTTCACCATGTGTAGATGAAGGAGGAGGAGGATGTGGAACGTAGACATTTGCTGTGTTAGATGATCCACGTCTATCAACCTGCAGTCCAGATCCAAACATCTTAGATACTAAACTAATTGCCATTGGGATTCCAATAGATGCAAGAGTTCCAAGAAATCCTCCTTCTATTTGTTTACGAGTTGGTTTAATAACCAATCGCCCACCTGATTGAAAAGCTTTGTTAATTTGATTTATTTGTGATTTGGTAAATTCTCTTACAAGAGGTGGTAACATTGGGAAAAACTGTGGGGGAATTGTAATTCCTTTTCCAAATATTTTATTTAATCCAATTTCTCCAAGTGCAGTTGCAGCACCAGTAGCCAAAGCAGGAACAGCTTTTGAAATTCCTTTTATTGCATATGGTAGTACTTTTGCTTCAAGAGATGCTAGTGATGAAAATAAGTTTCCACCATGTTTAACAGATTTTCTAATCTGTGTTTTACTTATCTTTATATCTGATCCTGTGCCATTTGCAATAGATTTTTTTATTTTAGCAATTTGTCTCTGGGTTAACATTAACTCACCAGAACCTCTAAGATGAGAATGTTTTAAACGAAGAGTTAGTGGTGATTTATTTAATATTGCAGAAGCCAGTTTTGACTTTTGTCCATCTGTAAGTTTTACTCCGTATTCAAAATAAGTAGTCATTTTATTTTAATATTTAGATTATATTAATTATATGTGGTGTAGGATCCCTTATGCACGAAGTAATAGTTTTCCTCCTTGCTGTTCGATTTCTGCTTCTCGTTCGTGAAGTATTAAAGCGTAAAAATTATAATCAGCGTTTGGATTAGCGGATAATTCGTAGTGAAATGTTAATTTTGTAACACCGTCTTTGATATCCAATTTTTGTTTTGTTAGGTCAAAGTAAACAAATGGGAACAAAGAACCAAAATTTGATCTATTTAGTAGTGTTCCACCTTGAAAGTCGTTATTTGCGTAAACATAACCCATTACTTCTCTGAAAACTCTTGCTGGATCTGTAGTTGGTTTAAAGTGAATATCAGGGTACTCATTTCCATTTCCAACCTCGAGATAACAGCGAGATATTTTAGCATTGTTTGGTAGGTTAAAAGTATTGTATAAAAATGGATTTGCTGTTTGTGATTCAATATTGGCTGTGTTAATTCCAAAAACAAATACATGTCGAGGTTCTGAGATTGCATTTGTAATTCTAAAATTACCTGTTTGCTGTTGAGAGTTATTTGATCGCTCTACTACTTCATTAAGATATACCCATTTGTATGGTTTTAGATAATTTTCCATGTATAGTTTTTGCCCTTGTGAGTTAAATGTTAATCTTGGAACAAGTAGTTGAAATCTTGTTAGTACAACTCTACAAGCATTACCTCCAGTTCGCCAGATAAGATTGTTATCCGATTCTAGTTCTATATTCAACTCAATTTTTGTATTTGGAAGAAGCTTGTCCTCTAAAGATTCAAAGAAAGAATATCTGTTAAAGGGAATATCACAACTAATTGTTGTTGAGTTGCCTATTAACGCTCTTCTTATTGCAAAACCTTTGTTATAATTAGCTTCTCTACCTTTTACAACATTAGCTCCTCCAGTAACATTTGTGTTATTAATTGTAAATTCAGTAGCATGAGCATTTCTTGATGTATCAAGATAATAAAATTCATTTGTGGCAACACTCTCAACATAAGATGGATTATACTCAAGCAAATTCTTAATATTTACTACATGATTAGCATAGTTGCAACTGTAAACATCTCGACCATTTGCTAGGATGGATAACTTTTCTATTAGAGAATTACTTCCGTTTACTATTCCAGATTGTGCGTTATTATTGTTAAAATTAGTTCCATCTAAAAGTTGAACTTTAAAATCTACTGAAAATCGCGCGTTATACCAATCAAAAGGAGTAGCTTCTCCTGTGTTATCAGCAACAAATCTATGACCTGTTTTAGTTTGATTAGCATTATTTGCTGGTGTTGCTAAAGCCTGTTCAAGGTCAAAAACAACATCTTCATATCTTTCTAAATATTTTGGATTTCTAAAAGACTTCATTTTTATTTTAATAATTATATAATTTTCTCTTACGTGTTGAACCTCCACTAAGAATGGCATTCACTCTTTGATTTATCTCTTCTTGAGTGTTTGGAATTGTTTCAACATTTTTATTAAAAGTAATTTTTTTGGTTTGAGGGTGCAACCCCCTCTTTGGATAACATTTGAACTATTTTATCACCAGCCTTTTTACCTAAATGTTCACCAGTTTTTGTTGCAACTGCTGTCATCGCTTTTTTGGCACCTCTTTTAGCAGCTTTTTTCATTGTTTTTTCCAAATATTTTTTTACCAAACGATTTAAACACATCTGTTATTCCTTCTCCATAAATATGTTGTCTTGTATATCTTCCCAATTCAGGGTCAAGTCTCATTTTAAACTCTGATTGTCGCATCATTTTATTTTAATAGTTATACAAAATGATTATTAACGAGTCGCGCGTAGCGGCAGGGGGGTTTTGGGGGGATGCAATCCCCCCATTACATAGAGTGAAGTATTAAAGTCATATTCCAATCAATACTGTTTAAATTTACTGGTCTTTTAAGTGAGTCTGTCACATATATTCTCATTTCATCAATGTGAAATGAAGAGACAGGACAATACAAAGGTCTTTTAGGCTCAAACGTAAATGGATAAGACCTTGTGAGATCACTAGTTGGTACTGCAGCAATAGTATTTGTATTTATTCCATTTACAATGCTATCAGTTATTACGTTTGTGTTGATATTCAATACATCAATCGAATTTGTGATATTTGGTAGTTTTGTTCCATATTCTGTTTTTCTAATAAGTTTCTTTTCAAATCCAATTAGGTCTCCAAATTTAATTCCTCTCAGATCAAGTTGATAATCACCATCAAGTGATGTGAGAACTCGATATGTTGAGAGAATAAAAGTTAGATTTATTGAATACTTCTTTTTTCCACTTGAATCGATGGAGTGATGATTTTTTTGATCCATGTATTGATGAATGTAATCATTAATATCTGAGTAGGAATACATTCCATCTACAAAAGTAATTGTTTGCCAGGTTGAACCATCGTGGGTGTATTTTATTTTATTGTTTTCATAATCACTTCTAATATTGTACCAAGAGTAAGTCATGGACAGCCGATCAAGAGCAAGTTCGTGTTTCTTATCAGGGTCAAGTTTCAAAGATGGATTAAACTTTATAGTAAAATCACCAGGTTTGCTTGTTCCTCTTTTTTCCCTATTAAATGAGGAAATGTGAATAGCTCGTTCTTCCATTTTATCTAATGATTATATATTTATACGTGGTGTAGAGAGGGAGGGGGTCATAGGGGGAACCGTAGGTTCCCCTATAATATATAATTTTTTAGTAGATCGTTTAGTTGTTTTTTTGAGATTACTTTCGTTTGGTTGAGAAGATGTGCTATTTGAGAAAACTCAGGTATTACACCATTATTCCCAGCAAGAATTGAACCACCGAGTAAGTCAAGTCTGTCAAGAAGTTGAAGTGGGTTGTTAAAGTAAACCATTCCAGATCCAGATTTTTCTTTGTAAAGCCTAATATTACTTAAGTTTGTTGTATATATACTTAATATGTTATATTTTTTTATGTTATTTAATGTTTGTTCTCGTGGGTTTTTGTTTAATGGTTTAGCTAAATAATAACCTTGTTCATGTGAAAAATATGCAGTATTTTTTATTTCTTTACTAATATTTACTAATTTTTTGTTAACATCTTCTATTATATAATCAATATCAGAAACATCCCCATATTTAAAATAATCAGAAGGGAGATCGTTGTATCCATTTTTTTGGAGTATATCTTGTGCTTCTTTATTCATTAAATATCTATCTATGTCTTCAGGTGTGAATTTTGCTATTTTTGATCCTTCATCTGATGTAAAGGGTAAATCTTCTTTAGCTTCTTCATATTCTTCATCTTCTTTAGACTCTTCATCTTCATCTTCTTCTTCAATCGTGTCTTCATCTTCATCTTCGTCTTTAGGCTCTTCAAAACCAGGTAATTGAGCCAAATCCCATTTTTTTACTTCATCAAGTTTATCAAATCCTTCAGTTATAGCAAGTCTGTTTTGATTAAGTCCTTGTGTAAGAGCAAGTTGATTAGCTTTAAGTTGTGCTATATTTGCGTTTTGCTGCTCATCAATACTTTTTTTAATGCTATCTTGAGATTTAATAAGTGGTTTAAATGTCTCTTTAAAACCCTCTCTCATATCTTGTTTTTGCCATTTTGTTGTTTTTATAACATCTCTCACCTGTTTAGTCAAAGTTTCAGCTTCAATTTTATTTTTTGCAAGTTTTTTGTATTCTTCAACATCCATTTTATTTAATGTACATATTAGATAAATGGAAATACCAAACTATGATAGTTGTGACAATCCAGATAAAAAATATAAACAGTTATTTTCTTACATGCCATCAGACACATTCCAGATGTTAATCTGTGGAAATAGTGGAAGTGGTAAAACTAATCTGCTGTACCATATGATAATTAAACCACTGTTGTATTACGATGAAATTTATCTTTACGCGCGTAATCTAGAACAGGATAAGTATCAAAAGCTACTTCAAAAAATGAGGGAGTTAAGCCATAAATTGGGATATGAAATACTTCATGTAAGTAATAATGAAATAACACCGGTTTCAGAAATGGATTACGAAGACAATCAAAAACTTGTGATATTCGATGACTATGTTTGTGATAAAAACCAGAGACAACTGATTGATTATTTCATTCAAGGACGTCATAAGAATTGTTCAGTGGTATACCTCAGTCAGTCGTTTTATAAAACACCAAAGGACATTCGTCTGAATTGTTCTCATTACTGTTTATATGAATTTCCATCATCGAGGGAGTCAAATAGAATATCATCTGAGTTAGGAGTTAGTAAAGAAGATTATAAAGCAGCAACTAAAAAACCGTATTCATTTCTATACCTTGATAAACCAAGAAAACGTATTGCAAAAAACTTTACTGGTAATCTAACCAATAATTAAAAATGGGAATATTTAACGAACAATCTTTAGATCATCCTTTTGCTAAGGGAATACAAGGAGCACCAGGAGTTGGATTTAATCTCACTTCAAGTGGGGATTATGATATGATAAATAAAAAACTAAGAAATGTTGGTGCACCTAGTGTTAATTCTGATGCTGCTACAAAAAAGTATGTTGATGATAATTCCACTGGTACACCCTCAACATCACGACTAACAGTTGACTCAAACATTGATATGAAGAATAGATACCGAATTACAAATCTTATCACACCACAGGATTCTAAAGATCCAACAACAAAATATTACGTAGACAACACATTTCTTGACAGAGATGGATCTTACCCAATGAAAGGAAATCTAAATATGAACAACAATCGAATATTAAATCTACCAGCTCCAAATGGTGGTAATCAACCAACACCATTAGCTTTCACAGATTTGAAGTATCTCCACGTTGCTGGAACAAATAAAATGACTAATAATCTAAACATGGATAATAAAAAAATAATTAACCTTAGACCACCAACAGACTCCACAGATGGCGCAACCAAAAAGTATGTGGATGACTCAATACCTAATACTAGTTCTTTTATAAAAAAGGATGGAAGTGTAACAATGACTGGTAACCTAAATCTTGGAAACAAAAAAATAGTTGGTCTCGCTACTCCAACATCAAACACAGATGCCGCAACAAAGAAATATGTTGATGATAATAGTGGAAGTCCAGATTTAAGTGATTACTTGGAAAAAGATGGTACCGTCGCTATGACTGGAATCTTAAATCTTAACAACAATAAAATAGTTAACCTCAGTGACCCCACCACAGATCAACAAGCTGCTAATCGCGGATGGGTTCGTAAACAAATAGAAAGATTTGATCATCATTCTGGAGATGGAACAAGTAGTGTATTTACTATAACAGATCCAGCTGCGGCAACGACTTTATATTTACAATATATCTCAGGTTCATCATTTGATGATTTTGTTTTTACAACATCAGCACCTGGTCAACCTCTTGTAGGGTGGACACCAACTGCTAACACATACATTAACAAAATAGAATTTCAATTTGGATCGCGAAATATAAATGTTGACTTTCTGTGGTTTATTCCTAGAGATGACACTCATTCCAATTCTAACTTTTTGGGTAAGTGGAAATTGCACTGGCATTTGGTCATTAAATATTCACAAGTCTTGGAATTATAACATGTCAGGAGTAGAACTAACAACTCATAACAATTCAAATCACACAGCTATCACTTGTCGGCTATTCACTGATCTACCAAAAGCAATAACCAAACCACTTAAGAGAATAGAAATTAACACACCTAAAATTGTTATAAGTGGGGTTGTAAAAGCTGATGTCAACCTTGGTGGTAATAAAATAGAGAATCTGGGTGTACCAACCCAAAACAATCAAGCAGCAACCAAAAGTTATGTTGACAATCTAGTTCATCTTACTGCAGTTCAACCAAGCCATTACAAAAATGAGTTTGCTCATCTCATGTCAAGTGGGGCTCAATGGACTGATGAAACGGATGGAGGGTTTAGTTTTCTTATAAGAAGTATAGGAAACTTAACTCCTTCTAAAGGTAATTTTCATGACTATAACCACAAAGTACTTTTCATTTCTTTAGTCAAAAATTTCGAAGGTAAATATAAATATAAGACGGGAATTAATTTTTACAGACTAACTGCAAATACTGATTACACGTTGTGTTTAGAAATACTCAACACAGATTATAATCTTTGGAATAATTCTCAAATAAGTGTTGACAAAGGAACTTCAAAAGGATTATCAATTGGAAATGTAAGTGTAAAAAAACTATCCCATAAGTATACTGATTCAACAGGGAAAACACAAACTATGCACTACCACAGAATAATAGTTAATTTTCGGAAGTTGTCATCTGGAAATAAGTTCTTTCTTCACATTTTGGTTGATATTCTTCGGGGTGGATATAACCTGGCTACGTATCCGAGATATTTTTCAGGGGTTTATATTATTGCTTATGGTATTCAGGGTACATTTAGCAATATCGATCCAGATAAAGTTTACGACTATCACACCGCATTTGATATTAAAGCAACAGAAGTGGTGTACAACGTTGATATTAATGCAAATCAAAAAGAAATTAAAAATATCAAACTTGATCGAAACAGTGATAATAGTGCTGCAACAGTTGCATTTGTAAAAGAACTAGCTCCTGACACTAAAAATACTTTGTATAGATTATACTTTAGTGAATTCTATAACTTTGCTGATGCGAATAGTTATGGAATAAATATAGGTTCATCTGGAGTTATTATTAATTCTTTAAAACCTAATATTACACTACCACCTAATAAAGACCTAAGTGAAATAGAAAAAGATGGTTTACATGTTAATGGTTATAATATTACTTTTTCTCCTCCACGTTTTACGAAAACTACTTTATGTATTGTTTTTAGTCATTGGAGAAATAGGGGTTTTACCCTAACTAAATATTCATCAACAAACAATAATATTTTAGTAAAATTGGATTATAATAAATCAAACAATAAAGTAACTTTAACTGTCAACAAAACAACTCAAAATTTTACTATGCTAAGTAGTTTGAATGGAAAATTTATTGTTTTATGGCTAACAGAAAATCGTAGTGCAAATGTCACAAAAGCTTCAATAAGTAACTACAGCGCAACATTAACTATACCAGCTGTTAATTATAATGCTAATCAACGTTGGAAGTCTACAACTGAAGATGGAATAATATTAAGATTAATGTACTCTCCAAACTTTTACGACACTAGCTCTGAGCAATTTCACAAAGTAATGCTTCAAGAAAAGTTAAGTGGAAGTTATGTAATGTAAATATAAATGAAAAGAAACAGTAGTAAAAGAAAGAGTATTTTTGAATTTAATCATATTGACAAATCTTTAACAGAAGAGCAAAGAGAAACTATAACAGACCTTTATAAACATTACCATAAGAAACATTGGTGTTATAAAAAATCTTATAAATCTTATAAATTTCTAGATAATTTTTTTACTATTACTAGTTTATCTCTTATTTCTGTTGGCACTATTACAGAAGGGGTAACACTCAATCCTATTATTCTTGGAGTAATAAATGGAGTAGGAGTAATAGTGGCTGGAATTACAAAAAAGAAGGATTTTAAGAAGAAGATAGAAACAACAAAGCTGGCTTATACTACTTATGAGAAAGTATTAGTAGAACTACGTTCTGCACTCAGAGGAGATGAGTGGAATAAACAAGAATTTATAGATCGTATTAAGATTCTGGATGAAATGATAATTGATCAATGCCCATCAGGTGCTGATAACTTTGCAGAAAAATATAAAAATAAATTTAATATTTAAAAAAAATATAAATCTTGATTTCAATACTAATTAGTATTAAAATCTAATCTAAGTATCTAAATGTATACTTATTACTGTTTTTCTTTGATGTTAAAAATTTACGTTTTTTTCTACAAACTTGTGAAATATTACTAGCATTAATATCTAATTCAATTGAAGCTTTTTTAATAGATATAAATCTTCTTTCTTTCCCAGTACTAATACAAATAGAAATTATTGCCTTATTTTTACTTTTTTCAACATTCTGTTTATGTGTAAGTAATTGCAAATTTTTCAACCTATTATCAGATTTTATCTCGTTGATGTGGTCAATCTCAAAACAATGTGGTATTGGTCCTCTAAAAACCTCGTATACAAATCTATGTTGATAGTAATTTTTTTTTTCTAGTTTTTCATCACTCAACACAAAATATAAATAACCATTACATTTTATCATTTTAATAATTTTTTCATTTTTTAAATTTATTACTTCTCCATTTTTTCTTGCAGCGTAATTAATAAAAACTGGGTGCTTATAATATTTTTTTCCATCAATTATTACTCTTTGTTTTATTTTTGTATCTCTAAATTTATAATATCCATATTTTCTGATTGATGGAAGAACTTTTGAAAAAACCCATTCTCTAAAAAATTTTGCAGTGGGTAATCTTGATCTAAAAACTAATTCGTAAAACCCAGCTTCATCGATAAAATAAGTCATAGAGCAACCCGTCGATTCGACGGGTTGGTTCAAAATAACTTTTCTTTCGTGATTTTCTGATACATGTTTTCGAATAGCTTGATTAGTATCTTGATAACCTAAAATAGTAGCTACTTCTTTGGCTTGAAACCAAACTCTACATTTTTGATCAATATAAGAGTTAAACTTGATTCCAAGATTTCTGTTTATAAAAACTTTTTCTAAAGTGTTTTCCATTTTAATTTATTTTTATTTCTTTAAATAACAATTAATTTTTTTTATTCTAAACATAACATAAAAATGATTAGTACAATAGTGGAATATGTGAATCTTTACTTTCCAACTTATAAAACACCATTTTATCCGGATAACTTCATAAAAGCTTGTCTAGTTTATCAGTTTTTATACGCAAAGTATTTTTCACAAAAACTAGAAATAGATCAAATTATTTACAGACTGACAGAAGCAATACACTACCTAAATTCTGATTCAAATATCATTACCAATCACCTGATATTCAGTCTCGCTTTTCGTGCTTTCTGGAAACATTATCGAGTTGGAAGAGGATGTGTATATGCAATCGATTCACCTTTCAAAGAAAGTGAATTACTTGGCTATCTAACCGGGATTATTTACTGGATTTTTCATAAAGGAATAATAATAGGGGAACCAACGGTTCCCCCTATGACCCCCTCCTTTAAAAGAAATATAACCATTAGATAAAAATGAGTACTCTACTAATTATTCAAAAATATATTGATCGTATTTCAAGAGAAATTTTAAATGATACTTTTAAATTTATGTATGAAAATTATAATTTTGAAGAAAATGGAACTGAGAGTGAAGAAATGAAAGAAATACTTGCAAAAATGGTAGAATCAAGAAATAGTTTTTTAGAAAGTAATAAAAAATTAAAAAGAAATCCCACTGAAGGAATAGAAACAAGTTATCTTGAAACAAAACTAATCTATGATATACTAAAAAAAGTTTATATATTCTTTGAAGTTGATGAAGATTTATTTTACGATATTAAAGATTTTCTAGAAATTTATAAAACATTTTACACAAAAGATTATTATAAAGAATAATATATTCCTTTAATAAAATGAATGCTGTTATTATAGATGAGAGGGGTGTAGATAAAATTGCAAAAGAACTACTAAAAGAAATCTTTGATTATTTAAATAATGAAGAAGCAATTGAAGATTATAGAGAAAAGGAAAGGTTGGAAAAAACAAGAAAAGATTTTTTTCAGAATATTTGTTTAAATTATATCTTTCATATAAGAATCAAAAATAATTTTAAATGTGATCGAATTGATAGAAAAATAGTTTATAAAATAATACTAAAAGAAAGTTATGATTTAAATATTTTAAATGAAGCAATGAAAGATAATGCCATTGACACAAAATGTATATATAATATTGTTAAATATATTAAGGTTATTAGTGATAATTTAAATAGTAAGATAAATGCATTTAAAAAATTTTATGAAATATTAGTAGAGGATTTATAAATGGTTAGAATAAATTTTATACTTACTTAAGTATAAAATTATTTTTTTAAATTAATGTAACTTGTCCACCACTTATCATAATACTCTAAAGTTTTAGATGATATCTTTAAATAAATTTGACTACTCTTTTCACAATCCATTTCTTCCAAAAGTTTCTTGATAATATAAAAAATGTTTATCATTCTCTTACGAATAAAATCTTTATTTAATTTTTTTATAACGTCGTTATCTATATTCATAAGACGATTATACAATTCATGTTTTTGATCATCATTCAAATTTAGTTTATTTGAAATTTGATTGACCTTTTTCTCATAATGGTATCTTCTTTGATAAATACTCTTTTTTCTATAATGAAATCGATTGTACTCCTTTAGATCCCAATACCCAAGAACATGACCATTAAACATTCCACACTCTTCACAAATGTAATAGCCATATTTAATAAAAAATTTTATACTTTGGCAATTGCGACATTTATTTCTGTTATCTATATTCTTTGGTGGGTGAGTATAAGAATGTAATATATTCAGATATTCTTTTATTTGGTCCTCTGTGTACATTTATTATTTATTATAATTTTATTTTAAAGTTAATTTACCTAATAGCCAACGTATTTACCTTATTATCTAGTACTATTCTTTTATCATCTTCACTACTCAATGCTATTTTATTTACTTCTTTTGAATATATATCATGATTTTCACTTCTTATAATTTTCATACTTCTCATTTGCTTTTCACCAGTGAATAAACACTCAAAGTAATGCTCGAAAGTTATTCCCTTTGATACTACATTCTTTTTTATACCTTTACATTTTTTATTTGTAGCACCATCTTCAATTTTAAAAGTATAAAGTTTTGGTCTAAGACCTATAAAATGTGTTATTTGCCTACCACCTACTTCATCTTTAAACATTCCAATCACTTTTTTGTTTAAACCTGTTGGTATACCAGATGGATGAGATGATGGATAACCACTGGTATCAAACTTAGTTTTTACATCATCTTTTATGTCATGATAAAAATCTTTTGTTTGAATCTGATACATTAACGAGTCAGTATCTGTAAATAATAATTCAGCTTTATTATTGTATTTCTTTTTGATCTATCTATAATGAAAATTATACATTAGTGTTTTTGACAAATTTAGAATTGCTTGACCTACGTATACTGGTTTGTTGAAATACACTTCAGTCTTTTTCATATGAACTGCAATAAGATTTTCATCAAATATTGTTACTCTTTCAAAATTAGGACGACTTACAAGTCTTTTAGCTTTGGTACGATTATCAACTAGTACTATATTTTGTCTTTTTCTTATATTCTCAATTGTTTTTCCAAAAACACTATTATTCATAAGTTTGAAAAAGTCCTTCTCAAAATCGTTAGATGCAGACTTTCTAAGTTCTGTATTTTTTTGTATATATGGACTCATCCAAGGAGATTGGTAAAATGATATACCTCTATGAACATTAGTAATCTTCATTCCCATCTCTAAATATTGTCTAAGATTTTTGTAATATACAACATAGTTTTTTCTAGGTTTAAAATGACATACTAACTTTTCTACCCTATTAACTTTTATATTTTCAGGAGCAAGTGGATAGTCATTATGTAAACTCCATAACTCTGGTGGATATTCTAAATCTACTTCAAATACCCATCCTTTTCTACCACGATAATTTAAACTATTTAGTATATCAAAAACACCCTGTACTGTAATATCATTTATCCATTCAAACCCATATGTAGGAAGATTTTGAGACATTGCCCAACCGTATAAATTATTAGCATCAAGGTATTGAATATAACTTGATGGTTTAACAGGATTATAATTAACCATATATTTGTTATTTGCTTCCGCATATCTTTTTGATATGTGAGTTATACCACCACGTATTCCTCTCTCAATCATCATTAACATATCATAATCATGTAATAATTGTAAATGCTGACCTGTTGTTTTAAGACATGCATCCCAAGCTAGACCGGGTGATGTATAATAATGAGCTGGATCTAGTTTGTAATGATGTAGACAAGTTAATCTAAAATTCTCAAATACGTCTGCAAGTAATATTACATCTGTCTTAAGATAAAGATTATGATAATCTCTAATCGATCTACATTTAAATGTATTCCAGACATTGAGTGCATGGTTGTAATCATCATCTGATATTTCCTCATCATTCAGATAAGAATAAAATTTCTCTGGGGGTGGTAAATTTGTTTCTGATAGTTTTTCGAGTGAAGAAACATAGTCATAAGGGTATACTCCTTTACGAGTTAGCAATGATGAATTACTCTTAAATACTTTTTTAGTGTTATGTAAATCATCTGGTTTTAAATTACCAACAAGATTGGAAAGTGATGTTTGGAGAAACTTAAATGAATCTATAAATCTTATTTCAAATGTTATTGGAATTATCATTCCTCTAATATCTTTGTACTCACCAACTTTAAAATGTTTTGAAAATGAAATATATTTTTCCTCAGTAGATGGAATACATTCTAATCTACCTGGAATATTGGAAAGTTGTTTAATAAACAAATGTGAATCATAACCTTGTAAATTGTGAAATATAACTGGAAGTACCCTTGGTTTACGGCATTTAAGATTGCATTCATTATGAGCTGCTCCACGGTATTTTCCTGTAAAATGGCAATGATCTCTAACACGATCTTTTTTTAATGGTTTATTACAAATATAACATAATTTTGCACTATCAAAAGATTCTTGTTCTTCTGTTGACAAAAATAGTTTTTTTGGTGTACGATAATACTTATTATAAATTGCTTCAGTTAATTCTACTATCTTTTTTACAAATATTAATGCTACATCATCACTATCTCTAGTTTTGGTAAAAGTAACTGGTTTGAATGAATCTACTAATCCTTTTAGATAGTAACAAAATCCAGATGGTTCATGTTTTTGATAGTTGTAACCATAAGACTTATCTGGATTTGGACAACAAGTATTTAGAGGTGAAGTAAAACATTCAAAATCAGCGTAAACTACAAAAGGTATAGGAAGTTGTTTATGATAATTTTTAAAATATAACATTGTACCTGGTTCTGGCATTTTAACAGAAACTACTCCATTAGTAGAACAATATTTAATATGTTTTTGAAGTAGCTCTGATTTGGTAAAATGTGAAAAACATCTTTTACAAATATGTAATTTATCTTTTCCCTTTGTTTTTTGAGATCTAATAAAACGATTAAAATTTTTTATCAGAGAATAATGTGAGTTACCATCTTCTTCATATAAAAATAAATCTATAGTGTTTAAACAATCTCTTTCCGCCATTCTAAGTGGGTAAAAAAACACCTTTATCAACTGAAAAAACATTAATACCTGGAATACTAGGATTAAGTCTTTCAAACTTGGAAATATCTTTTAAACTCATTGGAAAAGTAATTCCTTTGGTTATGAGTACATTTTCATACTTTTTTAGATCTGATACTCTCCAATCATTTATTTCTTTTGGATGAAGATATCTGAGTACACACCAAAGAAAGCATTTCTCATCACTGTTTTTAATATTAACAATTGCTTTTTTATTTGATATCCAATCTGGTAGTTTAATATATGAAGACCCCTTTGATGGATTAAACTCAGAAGTATGTAATTCAACTTTATCCGCAAATTTAAAATACCAACCACTTCCATTCATTTCATAAGTCTCTAAATCCTTCTTAATTTTCTTTAAACATTTATCTATCAATTTATTTATATCTGTTGATTTAAGATTAGTACGTGTACCTGATCTAAAATATGATTTAACCTCATTAAATCCAATAATACCTGTTTTATTATTAACTTGTTGTTCCATAGAGCAAACAAAAATAATATCAAATTTTATATTTCTGTGGTAATCTAAAAAATTATGTAATATTGAATTAATCTTATCAAAATATTCATTTGGAGTAAGATTAGGATCTCCTTCAATAATGTATTTAAAAGTAAAATTCTCTAAAGATGATTTTTCTTTTACTATTCCTTGATCATAATCTATCATTGCTCTCTCAAGAGCCTTACGCATATAACTAGGAGTATCTGGTGGAATATTTCTATTTTTGATACACTCCTCAAAATATTGCTGAAAAGTTTTAGGCTTCTTTTTTTCTTTTTTCTTTTTCTTTTCCCTATATTCTTTTTTAATATCTATACCTTTTCTTACTTTTTCTCTAGCTTTTTGTAATTTTAAAAATTTTTTTATTAATCTCTTTCTCTCATCTAACTCATTATAATCTTTTTTGAGAGCTTCTTCTTCTTGTTTTATAATATGCCTTATTTGATCCAATGACATATTTTGAAATTCCTTATCTTGTATAAAGGGTACTGAACCCTGAAAACCATTTTCTTGGTAAGACATGATGTCTTATAATAAGCTTTTATTATAAGACAATAATTTTTAAGTTTCAATTTTATTTATTCCATGTATGTACAACCACTCTTTTTTATATTGTTGTGCATATTCTGGGATTTTACTACCACATTTGTGAGAGGACATGATATCCTAAAATATATGATATTGTAGGATAATAGCTAGAGGTGTGAATCAGAAAGTAAAAAAGTGGGGAGGGTGAAGGTGAACCAGAGACCCTAGTTCCCTAACTACTAGAAATATACAAAAAACCAATGCTTATATCCTAGATTCTCGTCTGGAGCAAAAATCTTTTGTCACGTATGACACTCTACCAAGCTTGTAAGTTTGTGTTTGGCTTGTCAACAATTTGAGTTAATCAGCGCTGATTGGATCTCCGATAGTCTGCTTGTGATCTCCAGCTGATTTTTCCAAACAGTGGGAAAGGAATTTATCTTTCGGTCCAGCAGACATTAGTGGGGTAGGAACGCTTGATGAACCCCTAAGAACATTTGCACGGGAGGCTACAGTTTTTAAGGCTTGTCAAGTTTGTATTACTGTTCAAGTTGTTGATCATTCTTAGGTAAAACCATTTTATATCCGCAGTTCAAGTATATGCTATTTCATGTATTCTCTCCCAGTAATGTCATTGTACATATAATTTCCAGAATGCATGCAATAAGAGAACAATCATGATGAGAATACCTTGTGTAGTCATGACCATTCCTTATGCCTCTCCTGCATTCGTTTATGACATCCAAAATATGCTGCCTTATCTGATCTTTATTAAATCTAATGGGGCATAGCTGCAGTCATCAGTGAGGTCCTCGACGAGACGAGCCAGTTCTTTCAAGCTTTCAGGATTTTTTTTAAAGTTGGGCAGAGAATTGCCTGGCCACTTTTTTATCGCTACTGCCCATACTGCGTTTTTTCTGTTTGAATTTCAAAGGGAAAAGTGCCTATATCTTTTGCCAACGTTACGGTGCCATTCTATCCTGAAATAAACTATATGGTACATGATAAAGGAGACGACCCTGGTCCCTGGGTAGGCAAGATACTAAATATCCAGGAAAGGTCAGACTGTCAAAGTGTTGTGCTATATGCAGGATGAGGACACGCCAGGACAAGGCCTTTACATTTGCAGTTGCAACACGCGTCTTGAACATGACACAATTTCGTGGGACTCTATTTTGGGTTAAGCCCATGGTGAATGGAAGGAAGATGCATTTGAACTGTTTATTCGTTAAACATAATATATTAGTAAACGTTGTTTAAGTGTATGAAGGTTTCCATGGATTTGATTGTGATACTGTTATATTCGTTAATATAAAATAAAAAAGTACACAACGCAGCTTACCCATCTGTTACATGTATTGGCCACTGTAAGATTTAAAACTTAAGGCAACATTGCAGCAAGTATTGATTACGCAGAAGGACATTTGCATAAGAAGTGGAAAATGTGCGACTGAGACAGTTCTTTGATACAGAGTCCTACCTTTGCTGCAAAAAATCTCTACATAGTTCCAAATGACCTTCAGGAAAGTAAGTGTTCTGATCAGTGAAGTATCGGTGCTGGCCATCCTCATCACCGTCAATCAGCCTCTGTAAACAATTTTGCGTGCGAAGAAGCGTTAATTTTTGGACTGGACACCAGTTTTGTCTATCCCTATGACTGATATCATCCAGCGTCCAATCCATGCTCAGTGTGCCAAAAGGTGTAATACACAAGCTGTAGATGATTCATATGTACAATATTCTTCCCCATAATTAAATCCCTTTAGCTGTGATCCAAGGGATTTATTTTTTGTAGTTGTGGATATAGTCCTCGTCTCCTAAATCTCTAATAACATAACTTTCACCCTTTATCTCCTTGCAGCAACTCAGAACAAAGCCAAAATCGTAATCCCTCCCTTGATCTCAGTAGCTGAAGCATAATTTTACAACGACATGAATCTCCATCAGAGCTGTGGTCGATCAGAGGACCCAAAGTTGCTTCCAGTTCACCCCCAAACAATCGTTGAATTTCTTGGCACTGCTGATGAACAAACCCGGTATCAAAACGGTTGCAAGTGGGCATGATTAGTAAAGGAAGGCAAGGAAAATTTGAAAGTAATGGGTTGAGGATAATTGCCAATTACGTTGTTTCGGAAGGCACTGAAAATGGTGTTATAGCCTTCCTCTCCGTCTCCAACGTTGACTGTGAATTGGAATTGGTCAAGGCATTGATGGTTTGCACCTTTGATACCGCAGAACCCCAACAACTCGAACTTTTCCTGACTGTATGTAACTTTGCTGATAACTGCAATTTTGTCTTCGGCAGCCAAAACTAAAACTAAACTTGTTTTGTTCTTAAACTGCTTGGCAAATTGACTCTTTATAGAAAACTGCAGTCTTTGACATGTGAGCACGATTTATTCCACCTTCCAATGTAGTGTGGTCACGATTGTGACACCCATAGAGAGAGTGTATTTCAGGTCCAAACATTTGATGCAACAAATGTAGCCAATCTGGGATCACCCCAGATAAGAACAACTTCAAAGAAAAGCTTTGCGGGGGCCTTATTACGTTTCCCCTGCTTTTTGACGTGCAGGTTCTTAGAGATGGTAGTCAAGAAATCCCTGAGAACTGTTTTTTCATTGAATAGCCCCTGTTCAGGGGCAAATAGCTTTCATGGACCCACTTTTAGCATACTCTTCTAGCTTTTCTTTCAGATTTCTTAGACGCATCTTGAGTTGCAAATTCCTGGAGGTTTCGAAAACAGTTTTGACTCTAAGCTGTCTAGTTTTGCTCTCTGTTCTGTTACTTTCTCAACGATTTCTTCACTTGTCAGATATTCATTTCTAACGGAACATAGGTTTTGTTCACCAGTATCTGCTGTTTTCTTAATCCATAAAGGAAGGTGCTTTCAAAACGAAGGCAAGTTTGGAATGTTTGCACAGCTAGAACATATTCAATCAGCATTAATAAACTTACAGGAAACACGTTTGCACTGTGAACTGCGAAAAGTTCCCCCAATTTACGATGACAAACCACTGGAATCGTCATTTTTTACAAAACAGTAGAACGGCTCTGGATACCACGATTGTCTGTTCCTCATCTGTTCCAGGTTTAGTATCATTAAGCAACAACTTTGGCTTTGTCTTCATGTTTTCTCCTGTTATTGTTAAAGCGTAGTCTTTGTAAGAGAACCCATGTCATAATGACAGCTTAGACGAGGCTTAAACGAAGGCTACTTTAAGTACTTCGGTGTAGGTTTGTCCTCAAATTTTACCTGGATGGAGCATATTGAATACCTTTCCACAAAGATAAATCAGTGGTTAGGGCTTTTAAAGAGAATTAAGAGTTTGCTTCTATGTAGTGTGCATATTCTTCGTTCTTAAGTTCAAAATAGTCCTGGTGACGGCTGTTTTGGGGTACGGTAAAATGGAGGATCAGTTTACACAAAGTTCCCAAAGTGGAAACGTCACAGCCTGAATTTCATCCGATTGCTTGGAGTCGTTTTTCTCCGCTCAGCGATGTCTGAATTGACTGTTAATGCCATTAATGCCATCCACTGACATAACTACTACGTTAAAACAAGGCAAGGATTTTGATTGGTTGATTGTCTAAATATTCGCATAATTATGTATAATTGTGAGAAATTTTAGCGGGATTGTGGCCTGATATTCAGTGGATCGCATCGGTGACATGCTTGCATGGAGTTCAAACATTTTGATAATCTGTATCGTAAACAGCAAAACTGCCCTTGTCTGATCTTGTCTTTGAAACTGAACTGCTGAATTAAACTGTGAATGAATAATCACTGCGAAGAGGCGGTGGGTTTTTCATTTAGAGCCGCTTTGTGGTTTCCAGAGTGATTTTGTTCATGCAAATTTCCTGAGACCAATGTCTTGTTGTCATTCGACCTTCTTGCTATTTTCACCATCAAGTGTAATGATTCTGTTAGCTTTTCTTTCTTGTTTCCTTGTTTTCTTTTTTATTCATTATCAGTTAAGGAGCAAACCCCTTCTCTTCAATGAAAGGAAATTGTAGGTGTTCCGTGTGTGTATTTATTTCATTGCGTGATTGCGACTAAGTTTGAATTACAACTGGTTCAGAGTACTGATGCAGTTCATAGGTTGAATGTTAAACATGAATTACGATCGAAAGGAGAAAAGCAATTCTGTCAGCTGTTCTATATGATTAAGACATTTCCAAACGATATTTCTTGGTCTGTCACTCGAAGATCGTGTTTTACTTTTTGCATGAATTAAAGCAAAGGAGTGGTGACGTCACTAACGGCCGGTCAATTCAGACATTACTGAGGGAGTAATAAGGACTTGAAGTAACCGGATCAAATTCAGGCTAGAAACGTCATGGGAAAACTAAATTGCTGTGCGCCAAATTGTGCAAATTCCTGGCGGAATTCACCAGGAATTAAATGGCATTCCCTTCCCAGAAACAAAACAATCTTGAAGGAATATACAGAAGGCTAATAGAAAACGAAACTCGCAAGGAATTTTCCCCCAATGCTTGGATATATCGATTGCACTTTCCCAGAGGTGAAAGAATATCAAGGACTCAATTACCTTTGATCTTTCTTGGATAGAACAAAGGAAAACCCGTTGCAAGATAGTGAAAACGACTTTCCCAAGACACGCAAAAGGAGAAAAGATGAAGACAAAACCAAAACTCAAAGTTTATCAGACACGATAAGCTCTCTAATCTTGTCACCAACACAGTCAACATCTAATGCTGTACATGAAATTCAAAGACTGCCATCTGAATGTAAGGTCTGTAAGCTCACTTGAATTTGAAAGATCGCACACTGAATTGGAAAAAATTTAAAAAGAGCAAACTAAAAAGGAAGAAGTTCAAAGACTTCAAGCTGGACAGAAAGAAAGTGAAAGATTTCAGATGCAAAGAGAACTCCAGTCTTTGAAAATAGACATGAATAAATTAAAGTACAAATTGGAAAGAGAGTAATTGTTCAATATTGGTGACTTCAATGATAATGAGGCAGATATCACGTTTTGTACTGGTTTTCCTAATTACAGCATAATGATTATATGCTTTAATCTGTTGAAAGAAAAGGCAGCTAACCTGAGCTATGGGAATAATCAGCGTATAAACTTTGACGCCCAAAATCTGGCACAAAGAGGAAACTTTCACTCTGGCAGGAGTTCAGCATGGGCCTTTTTGAAAAGGGTCTAGCAGATGGATTAAGAGTTTCTGTATCCAGACTGTCAGATATTTTCGGCACTTGGATTAGGTTTATGAAGTCAGAGCTACAACCACGCAAAACAAAGCCAAAGCAAAGAGCAAATTAAACATATGCCTCCAATGCTTATAGAGTTATACCCAGAGCTTGTTTCAATCATTGATTGTACAGAAATTCGAATGAAATCACTGTCAAGTTGAGACAATCAGTCCTTATGTTACTCAATGTATAAGTTACCACAATGAAGTCACTTATTGGAATCACACACTATATTGTGGCTCCATAAGCGACACTGAGATTGTAGAGAAGTCACGATTTTACACTCATTTGCACAAAGGCAATGTGTTGATGGCAGACAAGGGCTTTCTTATTCATGATCAACTAGCTAAAGTTGGAGCACACTTCGCTATGCCAAATTTTGTGAAGGACAAAGGCAAGTTTAGTCTGCAGGAATGGGAACAAAACAAAACAATTGCTATTGTAAAGTTTCCATAGTGGCGCGCCTTGTTACTTTCGGAATTAGCAGCCTTTGGGGCTTGTTACTTTCGGGGTGTCGTTACTTTTGGGAGGACCAAAAACCATGAACCAAAGTTGGCACTAGCTCTTTACTGAAATGAAAAATAAACAACATAATATTAAAAAATATTCATATGTGTAACATACTAAATACAACAATACTCTGGATAAAAATGAGAGCAATGAATTCTTCTCTGACTGAGGGGGGAAGCTGAACTCAGTGCTTTTAATCCGTGACAAACAAATGCGTTTTACAGTGCAGTATACAGAAGTTTCAATTTTAACCTGTTGTTGATATGAACTTTACATCAAGTTAGCTTTTACATTATGCAATCTGTTAACTGATGTCAACGACAAATGATAGTTTCAGGCATGCTATGTTTTCCCTTGTTTTTAAGTGCCTTATCGTGATAAATTTGTAGATGCACGAAGATATTAGTATTGTTCATTATAAATCTGACTATGGATTGCAATTGAAAACAATAAAGGCATTCGGTATGTTCATAACATAATTTAAAAAGTCTCAATATTTTTCGAGGGCTCGATACTTTTGTAGGTGTCACTACTTTCGGGAGCTCGCTATTTGTGGGATTTATTACAGGTCAGAAACTTTTAATGTGACTCTGATGGTAGTTTGCCAATTCATGTGGAAGGATACGTGGGATGCCTAAAGATCTGGCATGTTTGTGGACGGAGTAATTCCCATCAGTTGTGCCAGCATTGCATCTGATGTTTGTTTGTCTAATTTTTGGCCTCTAGTGATGTCTTGAATTTGCAAGGACTGTGTATGTGTATAATGTTCCACTTCTAATTGTCAGTTCTATTTATTTTCTTTCAACTCTTAGGTGGGGAATTGAGGGAGTCAACTGGAATTTCTGAAATTATGGGATTTGTCATGATATTCTAAAAAAACAATGTCCAAGAGGCCTAGTTGCCAAAAATGAGCATTTCAGGGCAAATTGTCTCTGAGATCTAGCCCAGTTATGCTTAGAAAATGCCATACAAACCCTTCTAATGTTTTTGGGGGTCGACCCCCAAAAAATCAATAATAATAATAACTTTATAATAATAATAATAATTATAATTATAACTTTATTTCTATAGCGCTCTTATCCTATGTTCAAGGTGCTTTACAGTCATGTAAACAACATTATTGAAAAATAATTACAAATTTACAACCATATCCTATTATATTTACAATGAGAAAAGAAGGAAAAAATTAAAACTAAAGCAGCTATTAAATCATTTCATTCATAATGATAAAAAAGGGAAAAATTTAAGCTAACGCAATATATACAAATCTATAAAAACAATGATCCGTTATTACTGAATTTAGTAAACAAGTACGTCTTAAGTGATCTTTTAAAACTCAAGATGGTGTTGGACTTCCGAATTTCATAAGGTATTAAGTTCCATTCTCTTGGTGCATGAACAGCGAATGCTCTATCTCCGTAGGTCTTGGTATACGATCTAGGTTGCATTAAAAGTTCATTACTAACAGACCTCAATGATCTAGTATGGGAACGATAATGTAGTTTCTGAGCTAAATAGCTAGGCGATGTCCCATTCAGTGATTTATACACGAGCAGAATCTTGAAAATAATACGATATTGAATCTCATGTTACCAAGCACGAAGATTATGTGGCTCTAACGAACAGAACCGTCCTTTTACAAGTTGCCCCTTTGCTCAAGGACAGAAACGGAAGGTCCTACCGGCGAAGAACAGGAGTGAGTGAAGCCGAGGAAGTAATTTTTTCCCCTATAGCGCGACGGTCCCCTAAAAGTGACAGTAGCCGCAAGTATCTGCCACACAGCTTGTGGTTAAATAGACACAGATCGATACTGTTTCAACCCCTTTTTTAATGGAAGTTATGTGATTTTTTAAAAAAATTCAATTTTCCTGAATTTTGCCATATTCAGTGAGTGTAGCTTATCTAACGTTGAGTGCTCTTGTTGGATTGTTTACTAACATATGTTTAGCTATAGTGTTGAAGTTGCTTAATACATCTTTATGGTTTGACAAGGATACAGTTTTTATTTTTGTCAAAAAGGGTTTCGGGTACTCACTGTAAGTAGCTTGTAACCCTGATATTTGTCTAACTTAAACGTTTTAATTTTACCTGATTGTGTAATAGATTGCTCAGAGCAGTCGCTTACAGGTGGCTGATAAGATGGCTATGCAGGGGTTTCAAATTGAAAAAAAGTAGCAGGAGGAAACTGCAAAGTAGCCGGAGCACTATCGGCAGCCTTGTGGAGTGGGGGGAGCAACCCCGCCCCTTCTGCAGAGAGGAATGGGGAGCTTCCCCTGGAAAATTTAAAAACCAGGGTTCCTTGATTAATGAACTTTATTCCCTTGTATGTTTTGCACCTGTAACTGATTTTGTTGACCGCCACTGTACACTTATTAACAAGGGTTAGTGTTCAAACTTTGTAAAATTAGTTGCTTTCAAAGTAATAAAGTTTTGCAAAAATGGCCAGGAATGCTTCTACATTTTGCATGAGTACAGTACTTATCACATTATTTGACTTCTTGTATCTCAAATTGAAGTGCAATATAAAAGTGAACTGTAATATAATACCATGATTTCATCATTTGCGTACATGTAAGTTAAAGATAAACAGTTTAACACTCGATCAGTTTGCAGCTTCAAATCTTTCTAAGCATTACTCAGAGTCACTGAAATCACTTTCCATCGCACTGTCCCTGTCACTGTCATCACAACCTGGATCATCTGCATACTGCGCAAGACCTAATTTAATGAGGGCCTGTTCTTCTTCTTGCTGCTGCTGCTTTTGCTCTTCCCGACTGTTCTCTTTTGTTTCAGTCTGGGTGGACGCACTGGTGGTCTCGATCAGTGTAGGTTCTTTCTCTGAGGTTCCGAGAGTTTCTCTTGCTGCAGACTTTCTTTTAGCTCAACTTGTAGCGTCTTCCAGAGAGCCATTTCTCAGTGGTCATCTTAACAAGGGTGTCACATTCATGGGAATTGACTTCTGGGCCATTCATTGCGATGTTTAGAAGACAAGCTAACATATCATTACTCATCCTACTTCTCAGCCTTGTCTTGATTAACTTGACTTGACTGGCTCCCCTTTCAGGCCATGCATTGCTGATAGGCATTGTCAGTGCTATCTCAACAATTTGCGTAAGAAGAGGAAGAAGACAAATGAAAGACGACCTCTGTTTCATCAACTGGCACATACACCACTCTGCTGGCATGATGGTCTTACCCTCTTTCACATCAGCTGGAAGGGTCACTTCTTTCATATGATACTTCAATGTATTCCACTCAGCCAGTAGTCGATCTTGTTGGTCAGGGAAATAGTGCTTGGCGAGTACTTTGATAGAATCTACCCCATAAGATGGAAGTTCTGAAACACTTGAAGGAATAAGAGTAGGATCAAATATTGAAAGAGCCCCAAGAAGAGGGAGGGTGTTTTGAAACCTCAGATCAATATTCTCTTTCAGAGCAGAGACGTACTTGAGTAGCAAGTTTCGCATGTATGCAAGCTGGTGCTCAGAGGGAGAGAACTGCAACATCGCCATTTTTCCTTCCTTGACATCGTGACTAAATTCCTTGACAGGTACCTCACTGGTTGCTACTTCATCTAGAACGGCCTTAGCCCTAACAACTTCTGGTTTCAGATGACTGAAATTGACTGTAGAATGCTGAAATGATTTTGACAAGTTGTCAAGATGGGGAAGCACATGCTTCAGAATATACAAGCAAGACAGAAAACGGACATTGTTAATTTGCACAAGTAGGCCCTGGCATGTGGGATCATCATCCTTCAGCTTGAGAAGAAATTGAATAATGGCAGGAAAGCTTTCCCATGCAGACTGAACAGCGCTGTTAAATGACAGCCAGCGTGTTTGGCATGCCTTTTTCAGCTTCTTGGCTACTTTCCTCTTGGAATTCTTATTTGTCAGAGTTATGTCATTCATGTGAAGTTGCACTTTTAAAAAAATTGATGTTTTCTTGTTGGAATTGTCAAGCAATCGCCAGAGGGTGTTAAGTGTGTTTTGCACCTGCTTTATTGTAGAAAGATCATTCAAAGTGTCTGTACATGCTAGAGCTAGCTTGTGACAAACACAGTGGACAGATATTAAGGACTGGATTCTTTCATCAGCTTTCAATCTGGTAGCTACACCTGACCTTTCTCCAACCATAACACTTGCACCATCTGATACAAAGCTCTTAACCACGTAAAATTGAGACCGTGTTTCTCAATGACTTTAAGAAGGACACCCGTGATGGTTTCAGAATCTGCTTTGTCGGAGTTGGCAAGAACATTTTCCAGACATAGGAATTTCACTTCAACCTTTTCCCTACTCTTAGTATAATACTGAATAAAGCCGAGCATTTGCTCCAAATTTGCAATGTCAGTCATGTCATCAACTATTATCCCAAATGGCCCAGTTACAGCTGTAATTACTTCATTTTGAATCATTTCCCCGAGGAGAAGCAGCATATCCCATTGGGAACCCATCGATGTGTGGTTAAAACCACTCATGTCACAACCCAGCTTCTCAACCAACCGCAACAGACTTTTTGCCTTTACATTTGCTATCTCTTCCTTTGCCAACCAATAAAGGCAATAGAAAACCCTTTCATACACGCCAACTTAAACTTCGGCATTGTGGTCAAGCTCTTTCTGAAAAACAGACAACCTGTTCATTAGAATGGCAGTTATGGCGTCTCTGTGCCTCTTTGTTGCAATGTGTTCTTCGAGACATCCCTTCTTCAACCTTGTACTTGGTTCAGCTGAAAAAACTTCCTTCTTGTTTTGGGGATTCTTGGAATCAAACTTCTTGCAGATCAGACAGTATTGGCCCTCTCCTTCTATGTAAACAAGCCACCACATCTGCACTTTAGGGTTATAAGCCAAATCCTTCTTGAAGATAAGGTTGTGGTTAAACATCTGTTTCTTTTTAGCTGTCTTAATGCGAGCTCTTTCTTCTTGTGACACATCCAAGCAGTTGCGCCTCTTGCAGACTACATAATGATGAATTTTCTTTTTTCGCTGTTCTTCAGTGAAACTATCGGTGACGTCACTAACTGATTGTTCACGTACAGTATCTGGATAACGAAAATTAAAGGTTGTGTTACTCTTTGTTCACCTGGGTTGAATGTGCAACGAAACTTCAATGAAACCTTAAAAAAAGAAATGTATAGCTTATACCTGAAATGTTTTCCTTAC
The DNA here is from genome assembly GCF_958299795.1 of Porites lutea. NCBI lineage: Eukaryota > Metazoa > Cnidaria > Anthozoa > Scleractinia > Poritidae > Porites > Porites lutea. Next base: position 21,008,989 of record NC_133203.1, read on the forward strand.
AACCCATGGTGACTTGTGACCCGTGTGACTCACTAGACACACGAAGGTGCAAATTTTCGCTTGAAGTTGCTGCAGCATTTGATACAGACACAGGGAAACCTTCCATGTTTGGTACATCTAACAAAACCAATGAGTATTTGTGTCAATTTTTACTGTTTATTCTTTGCACCCTTATACCAGCGACGTTTACTAAATGAATACATTTACAACAACAACAACAACAACCAGCTTTATTACAAAAAAAAGTTAAAATTTTACAATACAATATATTAATACAAAAAAGGTAACGTTTACTCATTTAGAGAGAGTATTTATGTAGTTTTGACCCCCAAAATGCATTTTCCTGCAGTTCCAGCTCAAGATCGTTTTTGTTTTCTTAATGAAAGAGAGCTGCAAATGAATCAACGGAATAACGAAATATTGCCATAAAGTGGCTTCCATTGCTATATTTCCTTTTACATACATGAAGTATTATCACAACAAAGTCAGCGGTCTTGTTTTGTTTCTACTTCGATTCGCTGCAATTCGCAGTTTTTCTCAACAATTGCGCTGTTGAAAGCTTTTTTTGTTAAAACTTCCTTCAGTCTTTTCTTGAAAATACATTTTGTGCAGTCAAGACCATAATGAGTAACATTTCATGAGAAAGACTGCCTTCGCATTCACCGCGTGGATGCCGCTACAGCTACCAGGGCGTATCTAATTGATCGAAATCGATCATCGAAAAGCTAATCGATTAATCGAGATTACTCGATAATACTCGATATTTGTCGATTAATTAGTTGATTTAATCGATCGAAATCGATAATCACAAACTTTCTTATCACATCGATGAAAATCGGTAATAAAAAACGTGCGCCAAACCTTAACAGCCATCTTGTAAACAAAAATGGTGAAAGCTGCTCCTTAGGCGGACGTGAAAACTTTCTTACCTCGTAATCGACTTTGATCTTGCTTTATGCAGTCTTATGTTAGCTACTTTTTCTAATTTTCTTTCTTCATTGACAGGCAATATTCAGCTGAATATTCCGGCCCAGCAGTCTTATGGTGGTGTACTCTGTGCTGTAATCAGTGTTATCCAGACAAGAATTGAATATCGCCAACTAACGTACAAGGCAAAGGAAATTTTTTACCGCATTGGTATTCGAGAATCTTAGTAATAGTCTGAGTCACTGCCTAAATCATGCTAAATTTTAAGTGACAGAAAACTGCAGAAGTTGACAAATTTGACACCAGTTCTCGAAGAAATTCAAGCGCTTGTGGGCACGTATAATGGCGTGCTTGTTTACATTTGTTAGCCGCTGACCACAAAAAAGACAACTCTTTCTCCTTCAAAAACATATTTAATCACAAACTAATCAGCATTTAATCTCTGATAGACTTGTTCTGATTGCTATATTGTCCGGGCGTGTACGACCCCTCCTTCCACTTCCTGCGGTGGTTGTTCAGCCAAGTTATAACCTATAGAGAGCAAATATTATAACATCTTCAGTGCTACAGTTCAGGAAAATGCAAGGAATACACTCTTCTTTTTAACACTGTTTTTAAGAGTCTTTTTTTTTATAAGAACGGAAAAAAAAAAATAAAATGTATGGGCTGGAAGTAAGAACAACCTCAATTTTCTTTAAACAAAAGCAGTGAAAACGAGTACGCGGATAGCACCGACAACCGGGGCCAGCAGTTGATCATGACGTAAGCGCATACCCCCCCCCCTTGAATAAAACCATTTGAAACGCCGCAGCGCCAGCATTTCTTTCAGCAAACATGTTTCGTTCGCCGTGCGCCTTTCTCTCGTTGTGTCTTGTAGTAAGTTCTTGGTATTACTTTATTCTACAAGTTGAAAGTGCCCCTCAGAGAGATGTAAATGACCTTAATAAGGAATTACAACAACGTGGTTTTAAACCACTCTGTTCTGGTAATGATTTCAAGACTTCTTTCACATGTACATCGTGTGGAACTTCTCTGCATTATCAAGACAATGCGAAAGCAATGTGGCTGATAAAGCGGCATGCGAATGAAAACTCTCATAAAATCAAAGCCGGATGGTACTTGGATGCAAACAGCTACGTTCTGGCAAGTAAGCCAAAAGGTAAGCGACAATAACTTACTGTTTGCTCGTCAATCTTAAGGGCATCTGCGGTCCTTTTGATGATGCCTTTATCTGGCGCGCCCCCAGAAGACAAAAACACCGTGTCCAGGGCAGACAACTCTAAGTCTGAAAACTTCTTTCGCTTTCTGGGGACTTTAGCGTTTTCTTCTGATTCATCTTTGACTCGGCTCTTCGATTTTTTCGCTTTTGCACCTTAAAAAGAAAAATCAGATGATTCAGGTTGAATACATTCAATTGCACTGCGTTTCCGGTTTTTTCCTTGTATTTCCGCCGGTGGAGGTGTTAAAATTATTTTTTTTTTTTCACCTTCAACTCTTTTAGCATGTTTACACTGATGTTTAGAAAGATATGAACAGTTACTGGGTTATTGAGCTTACCTTCCCTAAGCTGTTGTAGCAGCTCCTCTTGCTTCTCTTCACTTTGCAAAAAATCGTTCAGTTCTTGCCAAACTGCCCGGCCATGTGTTTTTGGCATAGTTGATGGTGCCTTCGACATGTAATCTGAAAACGATCCTTGTGATCGATGCAAAATTTTCTCGGCGAAAACCTTTTGAGGAACACTGTTTCTTTGGAGCCATCGACAAATTTTTGACGCGATTTCCTTTGGTACAAGAGCTTCTGCGTCAGGCACTGCGTCAGAACACCCGGGATCACATGCGGCATTTACATCTGAAGTCTCCGAACTCTCCACGCTTCCTCCTTTTTCTGTGACAAAACCTTTCAGATCATCCAGATATTTATCATGGATGATAACCGATACTTTAACAACCTTAGAGGCTTCCATTTCATTCAGCGTTCGTGGTGCACGTGGACGGAGAGAGAAAAAGAGCCTTCTGAACGCAACGCACAGACTAACTGACGCTGACAGACCGTACATGCGTGCAATAGCAAAGCGTGCAAGGTTTAAAAATAGAATGTAAATTATCATACCCCCCTATGAGGCTAAGACAACACACTGGACAACATCAGCGTGTTATGAGAACAATAGAGGGAATCTAGGCGAATTTTTCATTTCAAAAATGTGTTTCAGAAACACCAGTTGTCAGAAAGTGTTTTATGAAAATTACCCGCCATTCGGGTTTGTTTGTAATGGTTTGTCTTGTGTGAGTCATGACGTCTCTCGCGCGCTCTGCTATTGCACAATCAGAGAAGGCTGGTAATAAAATTCGGAAGTAAGATTTAAGACTCTCATTGCGCTTTCCCTCTCGATGTCATGATTAAATAACCGCCAGAGATTGTGGGTGGTGGGAACAAAAGAAAACGAAAAAACAGTATCAGTCAATGATAGCTTTATTACTATCTCCAAACAGTAGTATTCATACACTGATTAAGAGTGCAGTACTGACGGTCTAGAAAGAATTGTGACGATATTGCCCCCCCCACCCTCTTTCCCCGGGCACCCGGATACAAGCACTTAAAAGTCCGTCCAGCCACCCTACGAAATTGTCTAAGCCGGGATTTTCTAGTACAAGAGGACTTTAAGTGTATGTAATTACGGATCTTTGAGTACAATCTTTGTTTTTAAACAACAGGAAACAAACTATTGACAACTTTCTTTGGAAAGGCAGCTACAAACAGAGTCCCCGCAAGGCCACCGCCCACCCTGCCAGTTACTACAACCGATTCAAAATCTGCACATTCATTGAGCATGAGGACAATTGCTCTGGCCGCAGAGACGGAAAAGGTTGTCTCAGAGACACGAAAAGAAATGAATAAGAAATTTGGACAAAGAGTGGGTGAAATGGTGTTGGAATCTTCACCATCTTCGTCAGCGCATACATCAACAACCATGGGGTCAACCATTCCAGTTGAAGAGATTATCTGCAATACAAAACTACAACACGTTGAACGCACTGCGGAAGCAAGAGAAAACATTGAAAAAATGTTACTTTCGTCAGCACTGTCGAAAATGCAACGGATGTCTTCTTTTACGGCGAAAATAACACATCTTTTGACAGAATACAGATACGAAATGCATAAATCCACTAAGGAAAGAATTGATGCAATGCAAAAGTTCTGGGGACTGTCGCATAAAGATAGAAACTATTGTGAAAAAATTAATCTACTGACATCCTCGTTAATACAAGGCATGGTAGGAGTGTATTCTTTAACAGGAAAGTACAGGAATGAAATCGCAAAACTTCGGCTGCAAGTAAAATGTTCAGAAGAGGCATTACACGACTTGGAGCGAGAGCTAGGCGGAAAAAATGCCCGAGAGCAGTTGCCAGAGATTGCAATGCAACTTGCCGCAGTGAGTGGAAATCAGGGTGAGAAGAGTAGCACATTAATATCCATTGTTTCCAATCTACTAACAAACAGCATAAAAGAAAGTAAACGCTGGAATGATGACACAAAATCGTTTTTTGCGGTTGTCCTGGATTATGGTGGGCCGGCATTGTTAAGAATAATAAGAGAAAAAATTGGCGGGCCAAGCCTTCAGACCGCTTACGTAACGGCAAGAAGCAAATTCCATACTCCGACCAAATTAGAAGCAAGTATTTTTGTCAAAGCAGCTTCCTTCTATGATCGAATTGGATATCACGGGCCCTTTATCATTGCTATTGATGCGACAGCCATATTACCTTCTATCAGGGTGCAAGGAAACAAGTTGATAGGTATAGCCACTGAAGACGATGTTGTCGTAAAAACAGCACAAGACATCATTGACATTACAGGCAATGAAAGCATGGAGAAAGCGCGATTAGCCAATGCAATTGTCCTGACCCCCTTAAAGGAGCATGTTCCTTGCTTTGTGCTTGCTGTGTCAGCTGCTGTTAAGGGACAGAACTTTGAAACAGTTGTTAACTGGTTCAACAGTGCAGTAAACTGGGGGGCACAACAAAATTTGAAAATATTAGGCATTGGCGCTGATGGAGATTCTAAGTTTAGAAAATATTATTTCGAACGGTTCTTAAAAAGGCGCGAACATTTGAACAACGTGATTTCGATTCCCCACAAAGGCTTCAATTTTGTCAGTGTTTTCGAAGATATCCACGGTATAACAGTTCCTACTCTTATGTTTCCTGACTGGAAGCACCTAATTAAGAAATGGAGGAATCGAATACTGAACGTTAGACGGGTCCTGGTGCTCGGAAACGGATTCGTCATGATCGAGGACTTAATGCGACTGTATGAAAGAAACAAACTGACCAGTGGTTTATGGAAAAGTGACGTTTTTGTTAGGGACAGACAGAACGTGGATGCCGCACTGCGGATTTTACAGTCACAGGTCCGACAGTGCTTACAAGACTGGAATGACCAACGTACGGAAGCAACTCGTACTTACCTTAAGATAGGGCATAACATGATGAGAAGTTTCACAGAAGAAAACTTACCCGTCAAAGAAAGAGCAAAGCTAGCGTGGTCGGCGGTCTGCTTTGTTCGTTTATGGAAAGCATGGATAGAGATGTCAAGCTATTCGATAGAAACCTCCTTTACATCGTTGCAAACGTACAATGATATGATACTCGCAGGACACACACTTGTCCTCTCGATGAAACTTTTCTCTAAGCATTTTCCTGATGAACCGTTCCATCCCAAAGTTTTTGGTTCGGATAGCTGCGAAAGACTGTTTGCGCGTCTACGAAAAAATTTATGCATGCTAGACATACTTGACATTTGTGGGAGAATTTTAAAGTTGGAGGAGCTGAGATACAAAGAGGTTCCTCGGAAACAAACTCAAATGTCCTGGTCGACGAATACAGAACAAGAAATTTTGAGTGGGTTACAAGAGGCCGAAAGGGAAGTTCTAAAAACAGTTGAGCAATTGGGTATGTTGCCGTTGCTTACTGCTGGAAACATCCTTAGGAAAGATAAGGATGGTGAAATAGTTTATCTGAATCCAGGAATGGAATCCACCTTAACAGATATTGGTGTCGAGCCAGATGAACTCGATTCTATACCGTTACAGGAACTGATAGAAGCAGAAAGTGACGTTTTGTGCTCTGTTGCCGAAGAAAACGACCACAGTTCAGCATATGCTCTGTCAGATATTGCTGCATCTGCCCAAACAGATCTGCTAGAAGACGAGGATGATGACGACCCCAGCCACTGCCATTTGTTTCAATCGGGGAAATGCAAATACATGGATGGGAACTTCAAGGCACCAGCAAAAACTCACTGGTTGGGTTGCGATTACCCTGGGTGTGAAAACTGGTTTCATGAATCATGTTTAGGACTTAAATTCGAATCCGATTTTGAACGGGAAAACTATGCGTTTGTATGTAAAGCGCATGACAGCGTTAAGGACATGTTTAACAACCAAGTAACCGCAACGACAACGGATCTTACCATTCTAGATGAAGAGCAATCTGAGGGTCAGCCACCCTCAAAGGGGTTAAGAAGAACGCAATACAAAGAAGGATCCTCGTTGTTTACTGACCAGACGGTGCGCCCAAATTACGTCGAATACGAAGGCGAATACTATCACATTGCTGAATTTTTATCCCTTCACCAAGGGAAAGTATACAACCCCTCAGCATCTAGGATGTCTCGCTGGATGGCAGTTTCGACAAACGATTTCTATGAACGAGTGGAGAAACTAGTTTCGCCAAATAAAACCGATTCTGGGCTCTATCTTGATGATATTGCGGCGTTCTGGGTTCCAGGGGTTGGTTTGAAGTGCAGTCTAGTTTTGCGGCTGCTGCGTAAGACGTCAGCTAAGTCCGAAGTGCCGGTATTCGAGTGGAAAAAAACAAACAAAAAAGAAGAAACACTTAAATTTTCTGTTTGCATCCAGGTGCTTTCAGCAACCAAGATAGATGGAGGGAAGTGGTCATTGTCCAAAACAAAGGAGAACCTATGGACTGATTGTAGCGCGCACCTGTTAACTTTTGCCGAAGTACCTGAAGTTCGACTTTGGCCGGTCGCTGTAAACGCTGAACATCTAGAGGAGATTTTACCGGAGCTTGAGGCGGCTGAAAGGGAACGTTTACGTGCAGAAGAGCGCTGTAGAGAAGAAGAGAAAAAGAAAAAGAAAATGGGAGAACCAGAAAATATGACCATACGTCTTCTCAAAGAAGTTCTTGACGACCTAAACGTCACTTATAAAGCGAGTGACAAGAAACAAGACCTTATTGCCAAAGTTCGCCAGGCCCGGGAAGAGTTGCAAGAAAGTCATTGTCAACAAGGCAGGCCCTTTCATTTTCCATTGAATTATAATAATAACCATGATGATGACCAATCACACTGGCATAAAATTAATAGCGTTACATTTAAGGCCTCTTTGTTCCCGTTAATTTATTACGACGAGAGAAAAGAACGATTTCTACATCTTTTATTTCAGTTGCTCTTTCTTTTTGAACTTATAGGTTTATACTTGGAAGTAATTCTTTGTCAAGCAGTAGTTTGTTTTATTGTTATGGGCTACAGTTTACATCTACATGTAGGTTTGGTCACAGGGTTTGTTACTGAGTTCTTTCGTCTTTGGATGGAGTTACTATCTTGTTGGCTATTCGCGAAAGTAAATTCAGAAATGCTTTCTGGCCTGGACATTACAAGTCTGCCTTGCCAAGCTTTAAAAGCGATATAGATATCTTTGATTGCAATAGTTTTTAGGTTGTTAATGTTGAAACAGAACGAGAAAAGGACTCGTGAAAGATAAACCTGCAGGATAAACTCTAGCAGGCGTGCCAGAAAGCGTGACTTCTTGGACGCGTAAATTACAGTTGCGTTACACTGCGTTACGTTGCGTTACAAAATGTTCAATGTCTTGTTGTTTTAATGCTTTACGGTCAAGTCGCCCGAAAGTCATCTCGCCCGAAGTCATGTCGCCCGAAACCAGAGTCATGTCGCCCGAAATTTATAGTCATGTCGCCCGATATTTTGAGTCATGTCGCCCGAAATTTCATAATGCTCAAAAAGATTCTAAAATTGCTAGTCAGAGTGAAACGTGAAACTATGAAACTCAGGTTGTTCGTTTCGCTGTCGTTTTCATGGAGATAGTAAACCTAAAATAAAACACGAAATTAAAAAAACTAGTAATATCAGTTACAGTATGATTCTTACTGTTGTTTTTATATGTTGAAGTATTCTGTTTTGAAAGAAGGTCCACATCACTACCATTAGAACGTTGGAAAAGGCCGCCATCTTGACTACAGCACGTGCTCAAGACTCATCACATGACTGCTAAGCAAGATTGTGACGTTGCGTAAATTCAGACACGTATTAATACAGACATATACCGCATACCGTTTTAATACACTGCATGCTCGATTCTTTTAAGTTTTATAGCGAAATTTAAACTCCGATAGTCAAACTTCAATAAAGTGTTAAGAGGATGTTAATTGAATTTATATGGACTGCTGTTTATTAGTTCGAGTGAGTTGGGGATTCGTTCTGGCGAGGATCAACCAGGCGCTAGAAATAAACACTTGACAAAAGTGAATCGACACGATCTTCGTCTATTTTCGAACAAATCGATAAAATCGATAGCTAATTACAAAAATCGATCAAAATCGATAATCACAAGAAAACGAGCGACCGATATATATCGATTTCCGATATTATTCGATTGATTATTATCGATTACGATCGATTACGATCGATTTCTATCGAGTATCAAAAATATCAATTAGATACGCCCTGAGCTACAGATACTGGTCATTTCAGCCTCAGCATATTGTTTTATCGTCACTTTCAGAACTGGAACAACACATAATATTTGTTAACTCTTATTCCTAAAATTATTGTTACCTGTTTCTCTTTGAGACTTCTCCGCAGTTGACAGAAAAGACAACATCGTTTGCTGCCTCCGCTTCATGTTGCAACTTTCGAGTGAGAACAAATCTGCTGCTGCGCCGATACATGCACGTTCAAATGAGAGTCCGTGCACATGAGCAGACTTTCCCGCCAAAAAAAGCTCTCGCTTCGAAGATCAGAAGGTACATGTAATTATAGCCACACTGTTTATTAATTATTTTCAGCAGTTGGCGTTTATTTATTTCCTCAAAAAGATCAGATCACGATTAGTTTGGTGAAACAGAATTGTGTAGGTTTGGAATACAAAGAGTACCCGGCGCAAATGCTTGAAGTAGCCGGTGACTTGCGCCGGGCGCCGGCTAAATTTGAAAACCCTGCTATGTGGATACTTGGGCTGGGATAACAGCAGACTATTACCTGCCTGTGTATACCACAATATAAGAACAAAGTTTTCAAGTCACCAGACAAGAGGATATGTGCCTTCCCAAGCACGTGAACAATAATAACACTTTTTACAATAGTTTGAGTTAAAGTAATGTTACTTCATTTGATTAATTTCTGACATTCAAATACCACTGTATCTGTTATTACACCCTGAAATAGTCAATAATTTATCAATAACTTTCTTTAAAAATTATGTGGTAGAGAAATCTTTGATTGTCACCTTTAACAATTACGCCCGGATTGCGGTGTAATAAACCAGATTTAACTATGAAAGAAACTACACTTTATTCGGCCGCCATGACATCCGGAAAGCATGCCCCACAAAAATATCCATGATCCTTTGCACTTCACAGTAACCGAGAACTTCCGCTAACACAACTTCCAGTAGACAATACTATCGATACATTACATCCCTTCCTTTCTTTAGAAACAAACAGACTAGGAGAAAAAGTCAATAAGGCACTTAACAGCGAAAAATAAATCTGTATGAAAACTATTCTGCTCGCACTGAATTATCTCAATAAGACTGTTCAATAAAATCTAATAACGTGAAACCAAATCTAACAGACTTCAACATAAGTCCAACGTGTCAACAGAGTTCAGTTCATAAAGTACATAGTCCTTGTACTTCTCCGGCATTCTGACAGTCCGCCTTGGTCTTGATGTTGCTATACTCTCCTCCAGTGGAAAAGTATTGGGTGCTTCTTGAGAAGCGGCCTCTGTGGCTTCCGGTGATTCCCCTGGTGGGTTGTACCGTTTAACAAATGAACTGTTCCGCCTGTATTCCACACCCTCTTTTGACCTAACAGTCACCTCACTGCCTTTCTTAGTCTGCACTGTGTATGGCTCACTCTTGAAATTTGCTTCTAGCTTGCCAGATGTTTTCGTGTTCTTCAGTAAAACCAGATAGAACCAGGCTACAGGGCTTTCGGCCGCACCCCTCTTGTTGTCAGCATGTTCCTTGTGGGTGAACTTGTGATTCCAATCATGATTTCTGACCCCCTCGTCCAACAGGTTACCAGCGCGCCTCAACTCTTGAAGTTTGGTTTCAACTCTCTGCCAAACATAAGGAAAACAGGAGTAACACCGTTGCTTGTTTGATTCTATATGCTAGCAGAAACTTCTGCAGTTCTTCATGCCAGTTTTTTCCCTCAACGTGAGCAACTTTCAGAGTCATAAGCAGAGTTCTGTTCTGTCTTTCAACATGTCCATTGGCCTGCGGCCAGAGCAGTGGGGAAGTCAAGTGTTCGATTCAGTGATTAGAGAGAAACTTCTTAAACTCCGCACAGCAAAACTGAGAACCATTGTCAGACTTGAGTGTAAATGGAAATCCATATCTGGAGAATATCTGTGTCAGTACATCCACCACTCTCTTAGCTGCCGTTGAGTACATGATCGCTACTTTGTAGAATCTACTGTAATAGTCTACGAATACGAGCAAACTTTCCAGTGGGAAGGGGGCCCATTAGGTCTATAGCTATGTCTTGCCAGGGTCCAGTAGGCAGCTTCACTCTCTTCATGGGCTCAGGAACCTGGAACTCACGTAATACTTGGCAGCCATGACAAGACTTGCACACCTGCTCTGCGTCTGAGTCAATCTTTGGCCACCAAACCTTTGTCCTTAAACGTGCCTTCATTTTTACAATGCCCTGATGTCCCTTGTGGGCAAGACGCAAGACTTCTCCCCGTAAAGCTTTCAGAACAACAATTCTCATACCGCGCAAAACAAGTTTGCCTCACACACACAATTCATCCTTGACACACACATAAGCTGTACATACATACATACATACATACTTTATTGGCTCGTCCCCACGGGGCTTTTCAGAGTCAATTTTACATTACAAAATTATAAACCAAGTACATGACAATAAGAATATAACAATGATAAAAGAAGACAAAGGTCAATAAAATTAATTAAATTAATTAAATAAAGCAGTCATTAAGAAGCTTTTGCCTGAGTAAACACTTGAATTCCGTCACGGATGGGCTAAGTTTGAGCGCAGGCTGCAACTCATTCCAGAGAGAGGTTGCTCTATATTGAAAGGTCCTTTGGCCGCTGGCAGTGCGGAAGAGTGGTATGTTCAAAAGTTGAGAATTTCTCGTATTCCTTGTCGAGACGGCGGATCTTCCAACGAGCTTTGATGTCAAATACTCTGGAGCACAACTCGTCATGCACTTAAAAACCAGAACAGCAAAACGAAAATAAAGTTGTTGCCTGATTGGTAGCCAGCGCAAGTCTTTTAGCAAAGGAGTTATGTGATCGAATTTTTTAGCGCCGCTCAAAATACGACAAGCGAAATTCTGTACTGCTTGGAGCTTGTCCAGATTAGTTTGAGTAGTATTGCTCCAAACAGAAGAGCAATAGAATAATTTACTAAAAACTAAGGCATTTATAATAATAATTAGCGCGTGTTTATTAAAAATATTCTTAACGCGGTCATCCTACAATGAGACCAGTCCCCACTTAAAATGTACTGTCTCGGGCTAGCAATTTCTGGGTCACTATCAGAAACCAATGAGACTTGTTTGCTGTCAGGGCAACAGGTAAGCTTTCCTCAGCGACTGCCTTGACAAAGTCAAATTCCTACTTGTGATCAGTTTCAAGTTCAAATTTGCACCCGTACACATAAATGGTGAACCTCTCACAAGCCCATACTAGGGCAAGGGCCTCTGTTAGTTCCTTGTTAATTTGTAAGAAAAATCAGGTGCTGAACCCAATATGTGCATGTACGTTTTCCACTAACTGATTACATGTCATAGAAATATGAGTTCATTGAACATTTTTTTTTATGTTGAGACTTACTGAGCTGAAATTGTTAAGAAATAGAAAGATTATGAAATAAAACTGATAATTTTTAAGGGTATTTTCAAGCAAACAGAACAGCTGGAATTGTTTAAAAGAAATTTTAATATGTTTGAGGATACTGTCCAATTTTTTATCCAAATTCATGACTTTGGTGTCATAAAGCATGGCTGGCAATTTTTTCAAGCAGCCAAAATGAGCTCTACTTGCAGTAGTAATCACTGTTTCACAGTGACTTTACTCAGCATTAAACAAGTAAATGCGGACCCCGTGGAAACAGTTTACTTGGATTTGTTGGGGACGAAAAGAAGGACGAAAATGGGTCTTTCGTCGATTATATAACATTATAGCAACTTTTTTCTTGACAATTAATGTGACCTGCAAGTGTCCACTCTGCTTATAGACAAACACTCTGCTTGCAATATTGCAGAGGAGTGCGCAATCACCATTAAATCATTAGGAAAAGTGAAGTGCGAACTTCGTAAATATTTCTAGTGGGCTTTAATCTTATTTAATCTAAAAAACATGGAATTGTTTTGGAGCTTTACATGACGGGTTCAAGTTTTTGGGATTTGGTTAGTATTATATAGACTCAGCAACTTGTTAAATGATCCAGTATTTATGCAACATTGACTCACCATTCCCTCGTTGATCTTTAAAAAACGCCTCTCTCTCCAATTCCCACAACTCTTTCAATATAGCTCCGCTCCCTGGTTGTTGCTCATCGGCCTCGTTGCAGACCGCCTTTACTGCTTCTTGTCCTTCTTCTGAGCTGCTTATACAGTCAATAAGCTTCGCCAGCTCTTTTGATTGTTCCTCACTGACTGTCAAAGCGGTGGAAGTTCTGAGCCTTTCCGCCTCCCGCCTGTAGTTTTTCCTTTCTCTGCGTACATTTAATGCCCTCGCTTGTTGACTTGCTGGGCTTAGGTGACAAATCCTGACCTTCATAAAATAAACAAAATTTTCCTTTTGAGCATGAATAGTTTAAAGTGCTACTACGACGAAAATTTTTGTTTTTGTTTCCGAGTTTTTTTAACATAAATCTTTTGTATATGTTCAAAATTATACAAATAGCGAAAAATTTGAACGATACTTGCGTACGGGGGCTGGAAATTTCCCACTGAAAAGTGCGTAAATACCGTCCGCCATTACAAAGTTCGCAAAACAATAGCCCGCGAGATCTCCGCAAAGCGGTCGTGCGTTTGACCACGTGATTTATGCACTGTGACGTAGAAACATCAACCAAAAGGTTCCCATTTGGGAAAAGTTTAGAGCCTTTTAACAAGACGTTTAAGATGTCATCTCCGTCGGATTCCTCTTCCTACACATCTGAAAGTGATCTAGAAAGTTTTACAGTTGACGAAGTGATTGGGGAATTGTCTGAATTTGCGCCGTACGACGACAGTTGCAAACCCCTTGCTACCGAGGAAGAAGCCGCGGACTCCAACGAAAGAGTTCATCGCGAAGAAGACGAAGATATTCGGGAGAGGTGCCAGCGAATGAATGGTATGGTATTATCATGGAATGTAGATTTATATTTTTATTTTCCAATTTCAACATACCCGTCGTTAAATCGTGCGCGTGACGAACGCGACTATGTGTTTTGTTTAAGTTAACAATTTCGTTGCTATGTGATTAGCTGTAGTCCTGATTTTATGCGATAGTTTTATTGAAGAGGTCAGACAATTAAAAAATTTTTTACAGACGCATTTTTCTTGTGTTTGACGAATTTTTCACATTATTTTGCAGGTGTTCGTGCTCGAACTGCTCTGTAAGCCTTGTTACAAAAGCGCAGGAGTCCATTTGCTGCAAAGAGATCGATCGCTGCGAAGAGGTCATGGAAGAAGCCATTGGAGACCGGACCGTATGCATAACCCTCCATCCAGGGTTTGAAAGCGTCTGCTTAAACCGCCACGTATTAGAGTTGGCTGCACTGGGCCTAAAGACGCGAGCTGGAAAGTCGTACACAACTGTTCCTGGGCAAAGCAACAAAAGTGATGATGAGTAAGTTAGGGTATTGTTCACTTTGTATCGGAACGATCGAACCTTACATAGCATTGAATAATTGATACATCTAAGCTTATCGCCGTGGACTGATCTCATAGAATCACATTTTTTATTTTCTAAATGGCTTTATTGCCCCAACTGCTTATTTTTAAAGGTAGTATTTATTTATCTCCATCCAATCCCTCCTTGAGTTAACAGTGATCTCATTTCTGTAACTAGATTCCTGAGGTCTGTGGCCTATCGCCAATTTAAAAGACTGCTGTGGAGTTATATTGGTGGTTCCAGGCAATACCCCTTGCCCTGTTGTGCCTACAATAAAATCAGGAAACAATTTCTGAGTCAAAATGGCCATTATCGTGGATTCGAAGATGAAGAAAATGAATAATAAATGCACTGTTTGTTCTTGAAGAGTGTCATGTATGCCATTGGGGCCAAGAAGGACCTACAGTAGTTGCTTGAATACTTGTCCGTAAGCACTTAATTTTATGGGTCAAACTTCAGAATTCTCAGCCACTTACTCGCTTTTTGTTGAATGACAAACTTGCCCACTGTGTGAAGCCCTGTTCTTCTAGCGTTCAGTTAAACTCAAGTTTAGTGGCTGGGAATTCTGATGTTGCTCCAATTTTCATGTACACAAGTAATAAAAATTAAATCGACTTCAGCCTGAATTTAATTACAGTTTTAATGTATCGTTCTTTCTTTTCACTCGGCTCACAGAGCACTGCAAAACTTAATAGCAGGTTACCTGCTGGAAACTTTCCTAGCAGGTCTGGTTGACTCTTCCAGACTTTTGTCTGGCTACAGTTTCTGCAGAAACTTTCTACGGTTAACAAGGTACCTGTCTGTGATACAGAAGGTTTGGGTTTTGAAAAGAAGCACAAGTGGCAGAACTGAAACAAAAGAAGAACTTTGGAAAGGAAAACAATTCCCTTCGGTTCCTCTCGAATGTTTTTTCCTTGTAGATCCAACCTGTAAAAAATGATTGAAAGGAAATACTTATTTAATCATAGCATCTGAAATAATAAAATAACAATAAAAAAAAATGATTATCATTTTTATTGTTTTTCTCAGGGTGTTGCCAGTTTTTCAACTTGTTGTAAACCTGGCTAATTGTGGGTTGGGATTTTATTCTCACATACATCCTGAAAAATGCTTTTTTATAATAATTCTGTTGATTGCACACATGACAACTTTGAGCCCTTAAGCTATCTAGCCCACCCCAACGATGCATAGTTTATTACAAGTGGTTGAGTGGACAAACCAAACATTTTTAGGCCTGGGACTTCCAGTCGATGGGCTGGCTATGCCTCTTCTTTTTTTTTTTTTTTTTTGCAATTCTTATCTGAGTAAATTAAAAAACAAATTTCATGTACTCTTGTTTGTTAATAGATCCTCTTATACTGGAAGTTAGTTTTAGGCCTAAATCACTTCCCAGAGGATACTTAGAGCTAAGATGTTAAAATGCAATAAATTTTGCATCTTTGTACCTTGGGTTCTGATGAGTCTTCACCGAGTCATCATCTTCCTTTAGTTTTTTATATGCATCTTCTATTTCTTCAGGACTCCATGTAGGGTCTTCATCACACTCAAACTCCTCATATGCGTCATCCTACATTTCTTGCTCATCTTCTGATTCATCCTCTAGCCCTAACTCTGTCTCATTTGTTACTGGCCATGGATCAGTTTGAATAGCTTAAACAAATGGAATTAAAAAAATTCTATCACCATTAAAATTTTAATTATTATTAAATAATCAAATATTGATAAAATATAATAAAAATATAAAGATAGGCAGTTATGCCTATATGACTCATCAACATCAATTATTGTTGACTCACCAGCATTCACCATCAGCAACTGCTTCGGCTCTTGTATGCTCTTAAAGGTTTCAACCCACTGATCTTGATTGGAGATTAACTTACTTTTCAACTGAGTCACCTCACTCCTCAGGGTTTTGTATGTTGTGCAATTCGCAGCATGTCCAGTTGGAGTATCCTACAAAAAACAAACTTTCAACATTAATACAGGCTGTAATAACAAGACTTTAGAATTTTTGTGTTTTAGTATTGTTGTAAAACAACTGCACATGTAGTTTTCCATTGTTATGATAATACAAAGATGCACAGTAAACATTAATTAGAGTTATGCGCCTACCATAGAAACCTGTTCAAGTTCAGGAATCGTTAATGATTCATTAATCTGCATAACTTCATCCATATCCTGCACTTTTTCGATTCCCTGTGCCTCCAGGATCTGCATGCTCCCAGTAACCTCATCAGTGCTTGAAATCCCTTGGCTCTCGAGAGCTGTCTTGTCACCAGGAGTACCTAGGACCTCTGAAGCCATCTCAGCATCAACACTTATCTCACCCGTCTCAGTCTCAGGGATACAGCCCTCCTTTTCAGGATTTACCTCAAGCAAAGAACCCTGACTTGTATTCAGAACACCCTCGACTTCTGGAGACTCCTCAGGGTTGAGATTGGGAGCCCCTATAGTGTCAGCACTCTCCTCAGGTGCAGAACTTCCTTTCAAAGAGATCACCTCTTCTTCAGGATTGTCTTCTTCCTCTGTATCCTCATTACTAGTTTGACCAGCCAGAATTACATTTAGTAGCTAAAAATGAAAATAGGTACGACCATTTTTTATATCTCCCCTTCAAAACAAGTTTAAATTTGAGCTTTATGTCGATGTTTTCAAAACTAGAAATGGAAGCAAGGTTTAACCACATCTTTGCCTTAAAATGTATGCATCATTTGCAGACAGTGAAAATAGAATTAAAATACAAACGAAAAAAAAACCGCAAACAGTAACTGAACTTATAGAATGTAGAAATCAGACTAAGTCCATTTTTGGTCGTTTTAAAAGACTGGCGTGTAACTCTTAATTTGCTGTAAGATTTCTTGGAGGGAAGTTTGGAGTACTGTCAAATCTCAAAGTAACAGCCAAATAATCTCTCAAAAAATAGAGAGCCGGATTTCTATGTAGCTTCACTTTTTCTAAATTTTACGCTTAAGTGGAAAGGTCTGGGAATTGGGGAATTGACTTCACGTCCACTCAGCGCAAATGCCCGTTTTACTATAACTATGAGAAGAAAGCAGAAAAGTATGAAAACACATGCAACAATATGGGAAGTCCAAATAGTCAGAGCATTCATTACACGAATATTGAACAACGATGCCAGAAAAAATCATGTTACAGGTAAATGGGGAAATAAATATAATGGTGATAAGCACAGCGCAAATACATTGTAATTTCACTCACCGATCGTCGACTCCGCTTTGATAGTGTTTGAGAGGATTTTTTCCAAATGGTTGGAAACGTCCCCTTCTTCAAATTCCTTTTCATGTCTTTCATCGGAAAAGCAAGCGTAAAACAATCCCTTGTAAAATGCTCCGATCACACAGCAAATTTTCCTACTGGGTTGAAATCCTTCCGATGAATGGACACGAACCTTTTCCTCTTTAATCTAACGCTGCCCGAATCAGGAGAATTATGAATAGAAATCCCCAATTCATCGTTCTTTACGTTTCCACAGTCCTGAACAACACAACGTCTACCAGGCATACTTTCGCTTTAAGTCAAAAAAGCGAAGAAAGAACCTTTAAAAGGTTCCAAAAATATCTCGTCGTGCATGCGAAATTAGCCACGTTTGTTTGCCTTGTTTTGGTGCGTTGATGTTTCTACGTCACATCTCGCCCCAACTCCTTCAAATACTACTCCCGGTCATTTTTTGAATCGAGTAATGGCGGCAAGACATTTACGAAAATTGCCGTGCAAATAAACACACTTCCAGATCATATTTGGACTCCAAACTTGGCACGGTAAGTCACCTTTACATACATTTTCGAAATATGTAATAAAAAACAAATTCGCAAATTTGATCGTAGTAGCACTTTAATGTATGAGAACTTACGAAACTAAAACAAAACAATAAATGTTTAAAATAAAAAATACGCCACCAAAATTTATTTAGAAGATGTTTTATACCGGTATATTACTTCAGAGGACTTGCTTGAGATGCGCTACAATGTGTTTCATGGTAGTTCAAGTAAAGTAAAGGAATTTTTTCAATACCTCAAAAATACGAATTGGAAATAAAACTGAAAATTCAAATTACCTTTGGTGAAGCCTCTTGGCGCCTCACTTTGGCACTGTCAACCAGGTCTTTCCTCTTGGCCTGAACAATTTTTTGCTTTTGTCTCACTTGTTGACAATTACTACAAACTCCGTCAAGTTCCCTTTCTGCCTCATCCCGCTGCACGAAACAATCTCTGGGTTTGTGCCACAGTTTGCAAGATTTCGCTCCAACATGTCTCCATGGCCACAGTTCCTCCTTAACAGTTGCAGGTTGCATTCTGACATCTTCCAGGATTTCGTCGAAGTCTTTTATCCCAGGACACATCTGGTAACCGGACGTTTTTCTAAGTTTGTCCAACAGCGCACTTAACTCTGCAAAACTTTCAATGTCAATCTTGCCTTCGGCAATTGTTCTGTGAATAAAAACTTGAAATTTATAATGGCCAGAAGGAGTAAACAGGTAGCGAACAGGCTGAAAGCTGCCAATTGTGTCGTTGAAACTTTTCTGTCTGGATGGAAAAACACACAATAGTGCGCTGCTTGGATGACCACTGACAATTTCTACCTCGCAATGTAGGTTCTCGTCAATCTTAGCGATGTGCTTTTTCAGCTCCTCTAAGATTTGAATCTCATCAAATTTCTTAATTTCTACCCTCTCGGCCTTCTTTTTTCTCTCACTTAAAAGACGTTTAACTGCTTCCTTTGTTTCACTGCATATTGGTATTGCTATTCGAGGGAATTTTTTGGAGACCAAAGTATCATTATCATTATAATCACTCCTCCGTCTTTTTTGCAACTCCATGTTTCCAAATTAAATTTGCCGGCATTTTCCCGTCAACACGTCAACACATCAGTGTGTAGTCCTGGGGACTACCGGAAACTGTTTCCGCATGGTCCGCATAGTTTTAAAAATAACTTTTTTGGAATTAAGATATCCCAAAGGTGTGACTGGGAGTGTCCCTCTCTGTCCTATTATGACTCTTGTTAAAAGCCATACATCCTCCGAAACTCAGACTTCGAGGACCAAAGTATAGAAGACCCTCCATCAGATATTGGCCCACTGTTGTGGTCAAAGTTGTCCAGCTCTGAGAGGGGTGCACCCACTCTGAAAGACGTCCAAGGAATGATAATCTATGGAGATATCTCTGCATTGGACAACAGTAGCCGTGCCCCTTGCTATTTATTTAATACCTAATATGGTATGCAATGTTCGTGTGATAAATGATTAAATTGATATAAATTGATAGTTTTATTTGATTTTAATTAGCTTTGTCTTAGTGTCCCCAATTAGTACTGTAATGTACTAAAATTTTATGACAAATAAAGATTTCATCATCATCATCATATGATCAGAGTTAGAATTGGAGACAAGATGCGAAGGCACTTGCTTGTTAAATGACTCCTCGTCAGTTTCACAACTACCTTGCATATCTAAGTGCAAATCTTCATTTTCCTGATCATTTCAGGTATTAGATCTGCTATAAACCCTTCCATTTGAAAAATTTATTTCTCAAATGATTAAGAATTTTGCAAAATAAAAATTACACAGGCCTATCAAGTGAGATCTGAGCTTTAAGAAAATTGATATCTGAGGTGTCAATTTTCACAC
Source organism: Porites lutea (assembly GCF_958299795.1). Classification (NCBI taxonomy): domain Eukaryota; kingdom Metazoa; phylum Cnidaria; class Anthozoa; order Scleractinia; family Poritidae; genus Porites; species Porites lutea. Next base: position 21,028,737 of record NC_133203.1, read on the forward strand.
CTTTGGTGTTATTTCCGTTTTATTTCGCAGGCTCGAAAATTCCGTAATTCCGTATTTCCTGCTTTCTCTCGATCGCTAGGAATTAAAAAAAAATTGAACTGACATGTTTGTTCATTTACCTTTAAATTTCCGGCAGTAACCAGTAAATTTTTCCCGAGATATAGAGGTGGAAGTTTTTTGTAATGCCCTGTAACTTCAGGTCGCTGCCAAAATTCCAAAATATTCTGGGAATTGCCGGGAATTTAATACATTTTTCCTTAACATTATGTGAATAAACCTGGCAAGTTTCAGCGCGGCATTATAAATCCTCATCTTTTTAGATCTATCTGTTTTCAGTGCGGTGCAACACAGCCGCAAAATTGCACTTAATTTTTATCGGGCTGCGCTGTTTTCTTCATTGCCATCTTGAATTCTTACGAGTAAACCACTGTTGTTAATGTTTGTTGTGACACTGACCCGATTGTAGCATGAAAAGTGGGGAGAAAATACAAGAATCTCTGTTTCAACACATTGCGTGATGTGCTCTCTGTCTCTGTATGGCGTCGTAAACAATGTTTAGCCTTAGCAACGTGCTAATTTGCAGAAATAATAGATCATTTATAGCAGTTCTAATACTTTACGAATCAAATTAATGAAGAATACTGCTGCCTTCATTGTTTCTGAAATAGCATTTGCATGTGGTTTAAATAATGCTCTATTTTGTTCAACAACGGCTTGCACTTCAGATTCGTTTAATTTGGGTAGATTTGTTTGTTTACTTCCAACCAGAGTATCTTCATTACGCCATGGATAATATGGTATAAGCAAGTGGTGAAAGTAGTTTTCAGGCTCTTTTCATTTGTTTGGTGTATGGTAATGCACAACAGCCCTAATTGTCCTGCATTCCATTACTTCCTTAGAGTTGACTAATTTTATTCTTGGAGGTAACTGATTACTAAGGTCAGCATTTGTGTCTAGCCTAACATGTAATTTATTTGCACCATGTGTGAGTATTTCTGGTTGTGCATCATTTGTTTCACTGTTAGTGCTGTATTCTTTATAATATTATGCAGCAAATTAAGCTGAACATAGGCTATCCACAGAATGAATTGTAAGTGGTCTCATTCTGTAGCGTTTAATGATATTTCATTTGCCTAATATCTGTGCCATGATCATCTTATGGGTAAAGTTCTAATTGGCTCTTGGCAACTCTAACTCATTTCTCTGGCAAACCTGTGCTGCCAAAAATTGTTTCAGGGTAGACTTTTCTTAGCCAAAGTTCAGGCATACATCTGTAAACACATTTCTGTGAACTGCCTGTGACTGTGACTGGATCCCACAATGCTTGGGTGATCTCAGACTGCTTTTTGGCCCTTTCTTTCCTTCGATTGAAAAGACTGGGTAGTCTGGTGGTACTTCATAACTGTCATGTAATCCTTTGTCCAGTAGAATTAATGAGTTTGTACATAGTGGTGGTCTTATCAGTAGACAAACTTTCACTCTTAGCTTCGATTAACCATGTGTTTGACTTCTTAACTTTTCTTTTCCTATCTAAGATTAAGTGTTCTTAAGCATTCTCCTACAAATCTTGGATTCCCCGTTTTGAAATTGGCTTAGTGCAAGTTGTATATGCGTACACCGAGGCTTATTAACAGATCTCTGAGTGTTTGAATTGATAACAAATAACTGTTTATTTACCAGTGCTGTTGCCCAGAGTCGATATTTGCTAAATTTCCACTTGTCATTATGGGTTTTACGTAACTGTTCAGTTATCCTTTTTTTGGACAATGCTTTTAGTTGCCCTTTCGTTACTACTTCGCCAGAGTCAATTGAGCTGCCTAAAAAGACAAAACAAACATTTATCTAGAAGCACTATTTCACGGTAAAAGTGAAGGTGACATAAAGAATGTCACATTGTTAAATAAATGTAAATTGGGCAAATAAAAATTCAGTTTTTTTTGCTGGCCGCTTTTCGTTACGGCATATGTACAGGATTGGGATGTTGTCTTTGTGGAGCCCTCCACTTCCTTATGCCATTTTAAGGTCGTCATCAGTCAAAACTTTAAACTTGCTTTACATTGAGGATTCTAGTATCATTTAGTGTGTTTGGGGCAGGTGGTAATGTAAATGTTTTTTAGGTATCACCTTGAGTTGCTTCCAAACTCCCTTTCCGATCCCCTAAATAACTCAAATTAGTACATGAAGGTGGCTTGGCTCCTTTAGGGGGCTTACCATAGTTGCTAATTTTGTTGATTTGTCTTTTTTGGCACTTAGTAACAGATAGACCACAATAGTATTTTACTATGTTAGTCATGGTATTTTTATTGGGTGATTATAAGTCTTCAAGGACGAGGCTTCCTTGTTTCCCCACAGTGTGAGCAAACTAAAGTTATTGATACCTTCTAACAAAAGAAAATAGTGAACTTAATATAAGCAAAGGGTCATTTACCACTATGACTGATTGCATATGGTCCACCTCCAGACTCTGTAAGTCTCAACTGCTAACACCTCTCTTTCTCTATCATATAGCTCATGGAGAGGTTAAACAATTATGGGATTTCAATGGTGCCAGCCATGAAGCCCAAAATCCAGGAAAATATTGGGAGCCACTTCCTGGATCATGCCGATGAGCTTGTGAAGGAGGGGAAAAAGTTTGTGCTTGTTCTGGACAACATTGACTGGGAAGTTAAGGTACATGATATGCGTTCAGGCAACCAGAACAAAAGTGTTCATACTGTCGCAACAAGCATAGTTTTTGATCGTGTGGCCACTGATGATCTTCCTGACAATGGGCCTAAGAAGTGCCTCAGTGATTGTAACATGAAGGAGCTTTTAAAGATTAGTGAACAGGAACAAAGGTGCACAAGAGAACGGTACAATATTTTTCTGGGAAGAATCTTGGTCGAGTTATTCCCTGTATTTCAGTTCCTCAGCGATGTTGTTCCAGTTCGTACACCTTGCCGTTACCAGGCTGAAATGAGTTTTGAGTCAACAGTTGTGCCCCTTCCAGTGTTGATGAAAGATGAAAAGAAGTATGCAGAAGTTGTTGATGTATTGGATCAACTAGAGGTTTGGGTATATTGAAGATTTAGATGTCAAACCAGTTATCTTTTAATAATTTTGAGTTATAAAACAATGAAAGTGAGTTCAAAATTATTTTTCACATGAAATTGATGTTATACAATAAATTGATAGGTGCGTGAGATTTACTCCAGAGCTGGTATATGTGCTGCCCAAGATGAAGAGGGTGTTTTGCCTGTTCCTCCTCCTCCTCCAGTTGCTGCCCCATCCAGGCCTGATCAACCAGGGTCACATGTGCCACCTGTACCTCAACCTGATGATCCTTTGGCAAATATTAAAGTTCCCTGCTTTGGTGATCAGCTCACAAGGGTATGATTGGCAGGAGCTAAAGACTTGTGTGCAGGAAGTCATACTCCACAGGACAGGCTAGACCACCTTTATCCCTTCCGAATTGTGGACTGGCACACAAAAAGTAGCTTTTTAAAGGTAAAAAAATTGGTATTATTGGCCTAAATATTATAGTAGGGCAACCACAAATTGACTTTTCACAATGAAATGTTCATTTTCATAATTTTTCAACCAAAATATGTAACTATGTCATCATTGGTTACCATAGCAAAAAGATGCCTATTTCATAGCATAATTTTTCTTGGTGCTTTAATTTCTTCAACCACCTTTTCTGTTGAGTGAATTTAGGGGGCATTCACCACTCTCACATGTGTGATCAGTTGCGGCTGCCTTTTTCTCAAATCACATTGAATTATAGGGATTTTTTTATGAACAATGGTGTTTGTGCCTGTAATGCACTCCCTCTAATATTATGTCTGTAATGGACTGTAATATGCTCAAGTCCTTGGCAAGCACCATTGTATCCAATCTCTTTAATTGTTGTGTGTCTATCTGTTTTAAGTGAATTTTTTTTTCAGGTCTGTTTAAATTAGATTAGTTACTCCATCAATAGAATGAAATGTCATACCCACTAATGTTCCTATTTTGTTTATTTTATAGGTGATATTTAAGAAACTGTACAAAAATTCTGCATGAGAGCAAGGTACTCTAAGATACTTTAGATAGAAGTTACAACGTCGTAATGTTACCAATGATGTGAAACACTACGAGGATTGTGAACAGCTGTTCCTCTCAATTGGCAAGTGCTTCATTGTGGAGGCGCTGCTGGAGTTCTTTGGAAAGGAATCCAAAGGGGATCGCATTAAAAGGAACAGGCCCCCATACTATATTTTGGAAGTAGACGACAACAAGAAAAAATACTATGACTCTGTGTTAGATAAATTTGTTGATCAGTTCCTTATTAATTCTCCTAATGATAATGATGATGAAGAAAGTAGTCCTACTAACAATAATTTGGTGAGGAATTACTCATTATGACTCTTGAAATACTATTTCATATTTTTGGATTTTAAAGATGCTGTAAAGGAAGGCAATGGAGAGAGAATTGCAACTCTCCATAAACAGCTAGTACCACATTTTAAGGCATTACCAGGCTTCAATAACTATGCCATTGAAATGTTGATCAGTGTTGTGCAGAACAGTGTTTTTTTATCAGATGCTGAGGCCCACCAGTGCATCTGGGCATCCACCGTCAATTGGAGAGGAAGTGCTAGGAATAACATTGAAATCGATCTGCTCCAAGAAAACAGAAACAAATCACTAAAGAAGTCAATTAAGGCAATGGGTGCAAACAAAACTGACAATGCTATTGACAGGTCTAGCCGTGCTTTAGGAGGGGAAGATAAAATTGCGGAAAACTTTGATGTTCAAATACACAGAGAAACCCAGTCCTCCTCTCATAGCCACAGAACAACAGCTGCAGATGAAGGTATTGTTATGGCAGATCTCCCTGTTGTAAAGCCTTTTACCAGTGTGCCCAACAGAGTGAACGCATCTTTTCTGGGTATACATCCCAACCCTTTAATATCCGTTGATGATACAGAACTTAACAAGTGGCTTGAACGACACAAGAAGAACTTATTACTGGATGCGCCACTGGGTCATGAAGATGAAGATGATTAAAAAGAAAACATTTAATAATTCTGAACTCCTCTGGGATTAATCCTTTTATCACCATTAACCATCTATATTTTTAAACTACAATCATCGTCAAAAGTGTTGGGAAGGTTGCCTTTTTTACCTCTTCTTTTCCTTCCTCTCCCCGCCCCTGGCCCAATGTTGATCAAAACCTTAATGTTTGTGCGCGTAATTGGGGTGAGTGATACTGTTCATCACCAAGCAGCATTTCAAAAAATTTAAAGGAAAATCCACACCACCTTAAGGGCAAGAATAAGATGGTGATGGCATAACATACTGTTTTCTCTTTGAGACCAAGAGCAATTGGCTTCAAAATTTCCTCAAAGAAGTCCACATCCTCCCCTTTACCAAATACTTTCTTGTAGAAAATATTTGGCCGATTTGGATTCCCTATGACCTCTACAGGATTCTTTAAATTAAGAGATTCCTTTATTGCTTTCAAATCTTTTTACTTGCTGTAGCGGTGAGTGCGACCACAGGTAAAGTGGGAAAAGTGGCACACAGCATCGCCAGATTGGCATAATCCTTGCGAAAGTCATCTCCCCTGAAGAGCAAAATAAAGGATATTGTAAACTTTTGTCCTTTCTGCTTAAGTCAGATACATTAGGATTCACCTAATTCTGAACTTCAACATATTACATTATTTTATGTATCTTTAGAGTAAACGGTTGTAAATATGTGTTAAAACAATATTTTTTTGTTAATATTTTAAATGCCATGGAAAAAGTGAAGAATAAAGGTGAAGTTGAAGAAAGTTCATGATGGTCAAGTAGAGATGTATGGAGAGGTTTTTAATACTTCGAAAAAGTGGATTAAAAATTGCAGATGGAACATTTGCCGGAATGGGGTGCCATTATAACGAATGTTGTCTGTGTTCTGCTGTAAAAAATATGACTTCAGGCAAAAAAAAACCCTTCATTTTTCCTATGCTTTGTTTTGAGGTGGGCGACCCCTTTAAGCCTTACAATAGCTGGCAAATATACAAAATCCCTAGAATTAAAGACAGATACCTGTGTTCCTGTGCTTGGTTCTTCACTTGCCGGAGTGGAGACCCATAGAGAGAGACCTGTTCTTGACCCCAACCCAAAATATGAAGTCAGCAGTGAAACGTTTGATCCGTCCTTTTTCCTTTGCAAATAACACAAAAAACGTATTGAACCCTGCCAACAGGAAGAGCAAGATTCTGCCTACAATATTGACGTCCTTCCCAAGGTCCCGCACTCGGTCCGAGCAAAATTTTTCCAGAGAAACTGCGTAAGGTATGCCATGTTTGGTATCAAAATTTTCAGCAAGAATTCAGCTTTCCAAAGCCACTAGTCTTTCAGGGATAGATGTTACCGCACGGTTCTGGTCAGCAGTTAAACGTGTGAGCAAGTTCACTTCCGGTAGTGTTCACCACGGATTTCATGCCGAAATTTAAAAAAATAAACTAGTATAGCAGATAAGTGCTTCAATTGTTCACTTTCTGTTTAAAGCATGAAATTTGGCATGATGATAGTTTTCAAGGCCCTACAAAAAAAAGGATATGGTGCCATCGCCAAAAAGTCTGTTAAGTGCGAAAAATAAGAGTTCTAAAATGGCGGCCATTTTGAACCGGAACTGTGAAATTAACATTTTATTTAAAACGTCTGAATTTTAGCAACTTGGATAAGAAAATGTCAGCAAATGCCTAAGGCAGCTGTTTTTTCATACAAAGAAATATTATTTCAACCCAAGTTGTCTTAAAAAGTAGAATAGAGATCATATAAGTGGCCGCCAGCTAGACCAGAAGTAAAACTACCAGAGTCGGAACTTGGAATCAGCTTAAACTTCTGTTGTGCCCGCTAATTTTCTTTACTTTAATATTCTCTTTAAATCTAATGTATACACTCAATTTACTATTTTCTTCATATATAATCCATTACTAAACTTGAGCCTACTTGGGCCATATTACAGAATATCGAAGAAGAACAGATGATATCTTGGAGACCTAATGATTGATACTTCATGCAGACGAGTGCTTGTAATAAAAAAAAAGAGTTGGGGATTGCCTTTCACGATTGTCACTCTTCTGGGCATAGCCTAGCCTGAAATTCATCCGATTGCTTCGAGTCCTTTTCTCCTCTCAACAACCTCTGAATCGACCGGCCGTTAATGCCGTCCAGTGACGTCACTCACTACCCGAAAACCGGGTAGTGATTTTGATTGGTTGATTGTCTAAACATTCGCATAATTATCTATAATTATGCAAAATTTTAGCGGGATTGTTACTTGATATTCAGCGGATCGCATCCCTGGCATTCTTTCGTGTAGTTCAAACATTTCGATAAGCTTAATCTTTATCTTAAACAGCGAAATTGCCCTTGTCTTTGAAACCGAAATGCTAAATTGAGCTGTGAATGAAGAATCATTGCGGAGAGTCGGTAGGTTCTTCATTTGGAGCCGCTTTGTGGTTTCGGTGGCCGGTGATTTTTTTTACGCGAAGTTTTCTGAGTTCAATATTAGAATTTGACCTTATTGCTATTTTTACCGTCAAGTGTAAAGATTCTGTTAGCTTTTCTTTCTTGTTTCCTTGTTTTTTTCTTCATTAAGGACCAAATAGCTTCTTTTCAATTAAAGCAAATCATTGTGTTTTTGAACTAAGTGTTCCGTGTGTGTGTTTATTTCATTGCGTGATTGCGACCGAGTTTAATTCAGATTATAGAATTCAGTACAACCGGTTCAGAGTTGTACTGCTTGCAGTTGATAGTTTGAACGTTAAACATGAACTACGATCGAAAAAAATAAAGCAATTCTGTATCATGCAGACATTTCCAAACAGTATTTCTCGGTTTGCCACTTGAAAATCGTGTTTTACTTTTTGCATGAATTAAAGCAAAGGTCAAGGAGTAGTGACGTCACCGGACGGCATTAACGGCCGGTCGATTCAGACGTTACTGAAGGAGTAATAACGACTGGAAGTAATGGGATGAAATTCAGGCTAGGCATAGCCCTTCTTACGAGCGAACTTGACTAGTTCCACCCTCAACTTTGTAATTTCTGACAGCGGCGTGCATGAGAGTCGCCACTCTCCTCTTAGAGATATCCAGCCCCAATCTTGCAGACTAGGAACCGAGATGCTTGGTACCATTGCCTGCTGACTCCATACACGCTGGGCCCGCACGCTGCTCAAAAGGGCAATTTGGCGCCCGCTGTAATTTCAAGTTCCGCCAGCAGTATACACCCTTGATCTAATATGGCCGCCAAAACAAGAATCATTCCAGCCACGAGAGCCCTGCGTCCTCTTCGCAGTCGAGTGGACAATTTTATCTTTTTTGAAAGTGAAGTTGCGAAAATGATATCCCGTTTGAGAAATATCGAAGCAATCAAAATTCAATTGAAAGGGTACGAAATTCGTTGCTTGAAGTTGGCTTGGTCATCGAACAAGAAGTCATGTTATGGCTGAAAAAATTACACAGAAGGCTCTCTCTCCTCGCAAGAAACCTCGTTATCCATGGACTGTAGTAGTAACGAGGGATTTGCCAGCCAACATTTTCGGTTTCATTATGGAGATGATAAAGAAAGCACGGTCAAGCTATGGGGTGACCCACTCAGAAAGCCGTAGGTCAGATTGTTTTGTGTACACTGAAGAGAATAGACTCATCAGAGATTTGTCTCGACTTTGCGCCGTTTCCTGAAATGCAGTTATGAGATATTTTTCAAAGCAATGGAAAGGAGCCAGGAAAGGAGAAGCGAGAGTTATTGTAACAGCTTCAAAACCCTTAACCATATCTTACTTCAAAAGGGAGTCATATGTGCTGATGAAATGCGACTATCAATATATAAACGAGTTTGGTTACACTTTTGAGAGTTAAAAACATTTCATGTAACACTTTTTAACAACTGCGCATTATGAGCCTACATCAACTGTGTTATCATAAACAGCACTGTGTTCAGTAAGTTGTGCTTTAACAGGTTAAATGTCTGTTTCAAAAACGTTTTGTTTAAAAATTCTCATTATGAACCATGAAAAGTACAATTTATTGCCCTGATGGCTCAGTCAATTCCAAGCGTGATCTTCCCTTCCGGGCATTCGTCAAGTCCGGTTTTCCCACAGTGGGGCATTTGTCATCAATAGTCCGCCCAGGAGCAGGACTTTTGTTATTATTGATTTTCATATTTTCTGCAATTTTTAAAAAGGAAAGCTTTTTTGTAAACTTTATTTAAAAGTAAAATTTGTGAAACTTTCCGAATAGTATATTGTGGGACATTGTTGACATATTTTTAAGCCTCGTAGTGAGGTTTTCTAAAAATTTGCTGGCCCCACTGTGGGGCTTTTGCAGCTTTCTGAGGAAAAGATGAGAAATGCCGCGGGGAGGGGCGATGACCAGGCTTGGAATTGGTTGACCCATAACTGTTAATGTATAAACCAAATTGTTTTAAATTGGGTTTAATGTTAGCCTGAATTTCAGCTGTCTCGATCAAGTCTTAGTAAGGGACTTTGTGTCCTGTTGTGCCTCCCTGGATAAAGTACCTAAATGCTTTAATAAGTAGCTAAAAGAGAAAGAAAAATGAGTTAAGTCACAATATCCCATTAGAAATGTCTCACTTTGGGAGTGAATGGCTCAGGGAGATGGCTGAAATGCAAGTTACACATGTACTTTAAACGTTTATATTATCCATAAATAAAAGTACTAAAATTGTACCTGTACTTTCATAAATACAAAGTCATTAACTTAATAAAATTACCTCAAATAAATAGTTCTCCTTTGCTTTACAAGGTACAAATATATCCTTTTTACAAATTAATGTAAGGGTGAAATTACAAACATTCTGTCAGGGCACTAAAGATACTTGACGGGCAATTTGGGGCAAAACTTTCCCCTGCTCAACACTCTGTTGGATGAGTGCCATAATTGGATCTCCACAGAATGAAAATTTTCATCACTGGCATCAGTTTTTTCTAGGTTGCAATAACAGAACCTTGCGTCAGAGAAAACCCTGTTTGGTATGTATATACCATTGTGCTTATATGTACTAAGATCAAACTCTTGTTCAGGAAGCCATACCAGCATTACAAACTCATGCTTAAATATCTCATACCAGCGTCTGTGAAAGAAAGTATTTTCAGTGAGTTTTTTTAAAGCAATGTGCTTAGCCTCCCTCCCTTCCATAGTTACAATCCCAAGGCCTTGCCCATATAATCGTGTACATCTTTTGTGTGGGCAGGAATAATGTGTCCGATAGTCCACACGGTTGGATTTACGGAAGAAGACAGGAACAAAGCATTTACCCGGTAGTATTCACAAGCAGCAACACTTAATTGAGTGAGCTGTTCTAATGAAATCTCAAACCTGCTGAATAGTGAAACACAATCCCTTAGTCTCAGTCCAAGATATGTAAGAACTAATAATGTTGTTCTTTGATGCTCAGAATCATTTTCTCCACTAAGCCATCTAATTAGTCTCATAAAATTGTGGCAAAGTAGCCTCAAATCTTTTCCAGTGAATCTGTACTGGAGATCTTTACCCTTTCCTTGTGTCTCATCAAACCAGTTTTTTACTTTCCTCGCCAAACATTTGGCTTTCACCTCAAACTGTAGTGCAGTCACAACCCGTGAAATTATGCTGTCATTGGGGATGTCTGAGAACTTTTTGCAGCTGTCTGCAATATTTGATTTTGCACGTGCCTCTTTTAGCACTTCTTTGAAGAAATATTGCCATGCATTGTTCTTAACATGTAAAGGTTCCACGTGGGCATGGTCAATCAATTTGCCGATGAAGGGAACAAACTCTTGTCTACTTTTTTTACGCACTATGAATTCAGTGACTTTGCTACGAAATTGCTTTTCCTTTAGCTGTTTCTCAGACAAGGTTTTTTTAAATTTCTCAACCTCATTTCCAATTTTAATTCTGTCCTCATACTTCCATGGATGCCATAAGCTTGTCCTATCAGTTACAAATGTCTCCTTCAGGTCTGTGCAGTTGTCTTTTGACACATTTGCAAAGGACGAGAAATATTTTGCACTGTTAGATAGTTCACCACCTAACATGGCCAACATTTTCATGTCATTAGGTAACTCAGCACATTTGAATGTAACATGAAGGCCCTCAATTTCAAAGACTTTGTTTTCTATCTCACAAATTTTTTTGCACAAGAACTGACAATACTTACGCACAACAAGTCATGTTTCCTCACAATTTCCACCAAAAATAATAAAGTTGTCATTGCTCGATGCAACTCGTTTACCTACATTCATGCGGTTTCAAACCCCGGCCAGACCAATTGTCAATCAGGATCTTTAAATAACTGACGAGAAGTGCTGCCCGTTGTCATCTGCAAACAGTTAGACTTTCTAGTCTTCTTCGAACTAAAAAAACCTGTAGGCCCCGTCTCACGGTCCTTGTTCATATAAATGCTGTGGGAAGTTAAAGAACCTATCACTGTTTGTAAAGAGTAGGCTGAGTAGGGGACCCATTTACCTTCCAAACGGATTTCCCGGAAGCTTTTTGAAAATGGTAAACTTTGAAATGAGCAGTTGTCATCGTAAAAGCAATTTCAATCCAATATGTACCTGCACAGAGTGTTATGGTGGAGCTATTATACCTCAAATTACTTTGAAAGCCGCAAAGCATTCTGCATTCTAGTTAATAGTGGATCAACTCTTTTAACCTATACAAATTCTCGAAATTGGTCTCTATTCATTTCCTTAAAAGGATAAGTTGAAAGAATTTGATAAAAGATCAAAGCATTTTCTCTTAGGTGATAATTTTATTAATTCTAAAAACCTAATCTCTTGGCCTTGTATGTGAGTCAGAAGAAAATTGATGTTGGTCACTATTGGGACTTAAAGGGTTAAAACAAATAAAAAGAAATAATCTGTTTTTTGCTAGTTTAATTTGTTCGTATGTTTGGCCTTTCCTATGCTTAAAAATGTGAATCATTGTTTCACATTTTTCTTTAAATTCACTACCGAAATGAATTGCTTTAAGTGAGTTGTATTTTCCATTTTATCCCGCTTTTACCTCTGGTTCTTTCACTTAAACCACTAATTTGTAACACGGTTGACTTTTTTATATGACACAAATATCCCGGAAAACATAGAACAAACAATTTTGTCGTCATTTTGACCTTAACATGCTAAATTTTGTGTACTTTCAGTTAGGTGATGTTTACTTCCGGTCAAAATGGCGGCCATTTGAGTAATACTCCAAAAACCGGTTTAACCGGAAAAATTTGCGATGGCACCATATCACATATTAATAGCCACAATTAGTTTACATAAACAATTTCATCGTCATTTTGGCTTAAAAAGTTCTTAATTTTGTGTACTTTCACTTAGATGATATTTACTTCCGGGCAAAATGGTGGCCAGTTTAGTTTTCACTCCAAAAACCAGTTTAAAATTTGCAAAAATTTTGGAAAATTTGCGATGGCACCATATCACATATTAATAGTCATAATTAGTTCTGTCATTCCTGAAAATTTGGTGCTTTTAACAAAAAGTGAACAATCCGGCCCAAAATCTGCACATATCCGCCCCACTAAACATAAAAATTATTGTTCACATCCCATGAGCTATAGTATTTCTGAGACCTCTGAGATGTCTGATTTTCTCGAAAAATCAGCCTTATCCCGGTTTAAGGAATCTGTGAGTGTTTCGATCAATGACAGCCTAAAATATGTAAAAAATCAATGTGTTAGTTGGAGGTGGCCTTTAAAGTCGCTTTCACATGCGATTGTTTAAATAGCTGGTATGACCTCAAGACGATTAAAGTACTGGCAATCAGCTATGTCAACATTCTAAACGCGTTTTTAGAAGAAAAATGTCGCTTAAAAGTAAAACCAGACTGTCCCAAGATTGAAGGTCGACTGAGACGACTTTGTTCGGAGAGTCAGTGCCAATTAAGGGGGAAGAATGGGGGCACTCGCCAAAACATTGCCAGCAAGGTTTGTCACGTGGAATTTCTGAAAAGTGAACTAGTGGACATAAGGGAGGTTAAAAACAAATTAGAACAGTTAAAGACTGAAAAGGAGAATCTACAAAAATAAAATGTCAGGCTTCACGAAAGGTGTGACCAGCTGTATAAGGAACTGTTGAAAGTTGAAGCAATAGGAAAGAAGGCAGAGGAAGAACTAAAAATGACATTTGTTGATCAAGAAAGGCTGAAAAGGAAAATGCTCATCTTCATCAATACCTGGACAAAATTGAGGAACAAAAGCAATTTGCAACTAACCAATGTAAAACCCTGTGAGTTTTTACCCTGTGAAAAAACCTGTGAAAGACCCTGTGAACTTTCACAGTGTTTTTCACAGGGTAGAAAATGTCAAAACCTGTGAACACGGCATTTTTCACAGGTTCCATCCGTGTGAAAAACCCTCTGAAATAGGAGTTTACCTGATGCTCTGATATATGCAGGCCATTTGGTTCAATTCAGAACCTTATTACATAATTAATTACTTGCAAAAACATTTGGCTGTAAATTAAAGTTCACAGCATTTGTGGTACTCTAATTATTATAATGAGATATCACAAGCATCTGTTTAAAGGTCTTTATGAGAAAAAAATCTAGATCTGCTGGCAGAATATAATATATAATGCTGCAGGGCATTAATATTTTGACAGCATTGAAAATATGCCTGTACAGGTATAATATTATTATAGTTTATATGTTCATGTATGAGTTGCAATTAGCCAGAACAATTTCAGACGAGCACTGCAGTGTACGTTGATGAATGAAAAACAAACACACATTAATGAAAAGATATGCATACTACAACACTCATTTCAACCTTACTTACTTTTGAATGGTGTAATCCAATCCATGCCTAGCTGACAAGGAAGATGCTTTTGGTTTCAATTTTCTTCACAATCCAGGTACCATGCAGTCATAATTTTATTGTCTTGAATTAATTACATGCCCAGTCATTGACACAATTATATACACTCACCTTATAATCAGATTAGCAGATCTGATCTGAGGTCATCATCATGATGTGTAAAAATTACCACAACAATACTGCAGCTTGCATGTACATCAAAAAATTCCAAGTTTTAATAATTAAGAGTCAATGTCAGTAAGAATCGGAGATAATCCCAAAATCACGGACACAGCTCAAAATTCGTTTTCGCTGATACTTTTTACATTGATAGAGTATTGTATCGTAGTTAACAAAATAGGGTTAGTTTTGTCTAATTTTTGCGTTCATAAGGGGAATTAAATAAAATCGGTTGGGTCCGTTTTGCACCAAAATGACCTCTTTGATGAACCGAAATTTTACTATATTCGTGACTCTTTCAAGTGTGCGGGGTAAAGCCTATAAATGATTTCTTACTATGAATAAATAGCTTGTCCCTTGGTCAATTAAATATTGTCTATAATGACCGATAATTTATTTTATATGACTCGTAGAGAGCTTTTCGTTGAAGGCACTTCGTTGCCTTTTCTGAATCGCTCTAAAGTGACATAAAAGACTTGCCTAAAAATCCGGTCGGTACGCCAAAATATATCCTCAGACTAAGCTTTCTCTACAGTTTAAGGATAGATGTTTTATGTTTCATTTTCATTTCTTTGGGATCTTTTTTAGTTTTTCGATACGACTGTCCCGAAGATTGCTAATTTGCAAGATTTTTCGATGACCGCCATATTGAAACTGCGAGAAAGTACCGTACAAAACCGCGTTAGTTTGGGTATTGGGTGGCGAAGGTCTAAGCGGGTATGCAGTGTTCCAGGCAAACTCTCTGGACACAGTGAAGAATCCAAGAAAAATGCCGAGCGGGGTTGTAGCTTGGCTCAGTCGAAGTACATATTGGAAGCCACTGGTGAATTCATTCCAGTTGGTTCAGGTAAATATAATCCTTCTTCTTTTGTAATACTTGCGGGAGTAAAACATTTGTTTATAACGTATGACGTCATATAACACATCAAACATATCTCTGCCGTCGTTAAAATGGTGAGTCAGTTCAGTTAGCTTGGCCTTGCCCGTTTTATTGGAATGGTTCGGCTAATACCTTGGTTCCCTTTAAAATTTCCGTTTTGTTAATATATGAAGCCGGACTGACCCACTTGCAGAAATCTGTCCTCAAGGCAACCAGTATCTCGTCAGCCTGGTCTCTCATATAAACATAGCAAAAATTTTATAAGGACACAGGGTATAAGCCGAGCCAGCTGGATAAAGCAGGCAAGCTGGGCTAATCGGGCTGGCTCACTTCACATAAACAGGCCTTTAACCCTATGTTCACACTATGCAAGATATCTTTGTTCCGGCAAGAAAACCAAACCCGGGATAGGGCTTTTGTTCACATTCAAGAACTGTGATTTCGGCGCCATTTCTGGAAAGGAGCCAGGCTGCACCTTACCGATTTCGAAGGGTAGCCTCGCATATAATCTACGTAGCTGGCGGTTTTTTGATGTGTGTTTTTTTTCTTCTTTTATGGTTCGCAAAGTAAGAATTACAGCCGAGCGATACGCTGAACCAAGGTCGAAAAAGAAAACGATGAGAGAGGGGCGTGTGTAAAAATGATAATGGTGTAGCAAGAAATCAGAAATGCAAGTGCGGGTGAGAAAATATAAAAAGAGTGGGTTAACATTTTTGTAATTTTTTATATTTTTATTATATTTGTACTAAGTGTCGAAAGAACCTGACGAAACAAGTAAATACCCCTGAAAGCAGTCTGCCACAATCAGATTTTGACGAACTTACAGAGCATCTAGGTGAGCTTACTCTGGTGAGTAAGTAAGTAAGTAAGTAAGACATTCTATGATTTATGTCTACAAACTACAAAGATCTTTCCTTGTAATATTAGAAACCGTACGCAGCTAGTTTGAATCCAATTTTGAGTACGTTCAAACTGTTTTATGTTTGTACTGACAACAACGAAACTGGAAGAAGAAGTATTTTGGGGTCTTACTTCAGACTTTTTAATTTTTTTTTTTTTATTTTGTGAAATTTTAGGCAGAAACTGCAGCAGCCCAAGTAATTCATGTTGATGAAAGAAGAGAGAGTATATTCATCCCAGAATCGGATTTGGAAGGTTCTGATTTTGAGAACACACCGCATAGAAGCCAAGTAGACGCGGCAAAAGAGCCTTTAAAAAAGTTAAACGATTTTTTAGCCTCTCGTGATGTTAGCCCTGTTCGACATAAGTTGTCCGTTCCATGGGAAAGTGCTAACGAGCGCACAAAGAGAAGGTACAGCCGTAAAGCAAAACAAAGTGTTCAAGAGGTTCTTGAAGTAATTGCTCCAGGACAAAGTGATAAATTATTGACCACATTAGGTGAAAGCTTACCATCTGAGAGAACACAAGCCGAAGAAGAAATTTTACAAGCCTTAGCAGAAAGCTATTTAAACGCAACTCACTGGAGCACGAGAAGACAAATTTTGTCCATCTTGGCAGATAAACTATCGCTTAAGGAACTGACGCATTACATTCCCGGGGTGACGCCTTACAGATTTAACATCGCGCGGCATCATAGACTGTTACATGGTAGAGGTGCGATCGTACCTACTGATATCACTAGGCGTATGAAGGTTGATTTCGCCAAAGTTGATCATTTTCTCGACTTTATTACAAGTTCTCATATTGTACAAGACATGCCATTTGGAGAAAAGATGCTGAAACTTTCAACAGGGGAGGTGATTAAAACACCTAATGTCGTACGGATGCTAATACCAGAACGGATAACACAACAGTATTTTCAGTTTTGTACCGAGACCAATTTCACTCCGATGAGCAAGCGCACACAACTCCGAGTACTAGACGTTTGCTCTGCGTCAGTGCGCACCTCTCTGCAGGGCTTGGATAACTTCTCTGCACAAGGCAGTAAGGCAATAGAGGATCTTAGCGAGATAGTAGACAAGATAGCAGATCAAGCAAAGTCACAAGCCTGGGCCAAGGAAATGAAACAAACACTTCGGTCTGCCAAACAATATCTGCGGTCTGATTACAAGGTAAGGCTATCTTAATATTTGGTTATTCTTTTAGTAGATTATTAACTTTGTACTTTGGCTGGATTGATGCTAAATTTAAGCGAATTGGTCATAAACATGAAAGTCAACTTTCTCTGGCTGCATTGTACTAACTAGTATTGAGGCTAAACCTCGAAACATTGATTAAGCGGAAGATATCTTCAATTTGCGCCCTTTAAGCGGTTCGGCAAGCTTTAATAAGTTTCAAACTTCTTTTACCACTTTTAAAAGATTTTACCCTAAAGCAGCTGATATTAATAACGAAAAATCATAGTAAAAATTATGATGATAGTGATAACTATGATGATGACGACGATAATAATCTTTCACATTTTAGGTGCACGTTACAATGGAATCAGAAGTTGCCGATCACTGTTTAACGTTTTCCCTAAGTGATCCTAAAAATAGTTGTTTTCAAGGAAAGTGTAACCATAACCACAATGAGGTCTGCTATGAATGCAATAAATTAACCAGGGTGCTGTCTACCATAAAAGAAGCGTGCGCAGAACTTCAGTCTGAAGAAGAAAGAGATGACAGTATCTGTTTAGTGGCTCAAGCTGAAAAGGACATTTTGGCATGGAAAGCTCACCAACTCCGAACAGTTAACCAGGATCAAGCAAAACATGACGTGTTAGATGTCATATTTCGGAGTTCAGCATTATTAGTTATGGACTGGGTGATGAAATTCTTACCGCGAAAGTTTTGCGAATCACAGTGTGACTGGTTCGCCAAACGTGGTATTCCATGGCACATCACAGTGGCTTTTACAAGATCAGAAGCAAATGCCCCGCTTGAGCTCACTTTTGTCCACCTGTTTCAGAGTTGCCCTCAGGATAGCGTTGCAGTAACCGCCATTTTACAAGATGTTATCGAGATGTTAAAGGAGCGTCGGCCACAACTGCAAAAAGTGTATTGCAAACAGGACAACGCAGGATGTTATCATTGTGGGTCAACAATTGTAGGAAGCAGGTTGAACAGTCTTTCTGATGTCAAGGTGGAGAGGTTCGACTTTTCAGATCCACAAGGGGGCAAGGGAGAAGCCGACCGCCAGGCCGCAACAATTAAAGGACATATCAACGTGTACTTAAACGAGGGGCACGATGTGAACAACGCTGCACAGATGAAAGAAGCCATTGAATCAAATGGCGGTATTCCTGGCGTTATTGTGAAGTATGTGAAGCCTCCCGAACTATCTGCTGGCAAAAACGTGGTCAAATGGGACGGAATTAGTACGCTTAATAACTTCCAGTTCTGTCCAAATGGTATCACAACATGGAAGGCTTATAACATCTGGCCCGGAAAGCTGGTACCATGGAAGGACATTCAAACCGATGGTATCTTTCCTGCTACACTTGAAGTTTTGGAGCCTCCTGATACCCGCTCTCAGCAGTCAAGCTTTAGAAAAATCAAGCCTAAATCTTTGTCCGAACAACGGCTGAGTAGTCCTGACCAGCAAGAGACAGCAGGACAAGACATGGATGTAGAAAAAGAGAAAGAGGAAGTAAGCGGCCTTTTTACCTGCCCAGAAGATGGGTGTATTCAGACATTCCAGCGGTCCTCAAGTTTGCAAGCACATTTAGACGAAGGAAAGCACAAGCGCGCGCTAGAAAAAGAAACACTGTTTGACAAAGCCAGAAAAGGATACGCTGCGAGAATAACTGGAGAGCAAACGAAAGTTCCAACTTTTGGTTTCTATGCGGCATCAAAAATCTCAGTTGATAAACTACACTCCACACTTGAGATGGGATGGGCTCTTAAAACAACAAGGAGTAGAACCCATTTTACAGAAGAACAAAGAAAGTTCCTCACAGAACAGTTTCTCATCGGGGAGGAGTGTGGTAAAAAGGCAGATCCACAACAGGTATCGCAAGAAATGCGAAGAGTGAGGGACGAAAAGGCTGCTCGTATTTTCAGTGGAAAGGATATTCTTTCGCCACAGCAGGTGGCAGGATTCTTCTCAAGACTGGCAGCAAGGATTCGAAAAACGTCAGCAACATCGAACGAAGAAAGTGGAAGTGAAGACGAAGAGCAGTGTGCAGTCGAGGCAGAGGCCTTACATTCGCACCTAAGGGAAGTTGTCGGCGAAGAAATTGCTTTACGTCACCCCATTGTCGCCCTTTCCCGTAACATTTGCAGTTTGGTTCATACAAAGAAATGATCTACCTTAACAGTTGCAGTGCTAAGGGACATTTGTGAAGATATTGGCTTAAACGTGGATGATATCACGGAGAAACGAAAAAAGCCACTTATAAGTCGTATTACGCAGGTCGTTAAGGAGTGCTCTTGTGCTCGAGTGTAATCGACTAGAACAATCGGGCTAAGAAATTGTAAGCTTGTATCCTGTTATAACACCAACCTCGTTCCCAGGGTTCTCTCCTACCGGGTAGGAGAGAACCCTGGGAACGAGGTTGTTATAATACATGTTATAACTTAAGTTTTCAGGGAACACGGGTCAGGCAAAATGCAATGCCCTAATGCATCAATCAATTCCAGCTGCACCTAGTCCCCCCCCCCCCCTGCGGGCCACCATGGGATATTTTCCCCCTTGTCGGTCCCGGGGGTAGGGCATTAGCAAATTTTGCCTTGCCCGGAGGTCGGCCATTGGCCAACCCCGGACCACCCCGGAGGTCAGCCCGCGGGGACTGTACGCAGCTGCAATTGATGCATAAGTTCACAGCTCAGATAAAGAGACTGTACTTTTAATGCCCACTCGTTTAACCGGAATTTCCTTGCTTCTGAACAATGAACAACAAGAACAAATACAAGATAAGGCAAAGAATTGCGAACCAATTTTGTTTTTCAGCAGAGGCTTTGTACATATTAGCAGATTGCGTGGTTTTTGACCAGCCAAAAAAACTGATAGCAGCTCTGGTGACGAAAAAGAAGTTAGTTACGCTAACTTTTTCTTTTAACGAAGGATTGATATGTGAAAATCAGTAGATTTTCAAAGGCATGCATTTTCTCCGTCATTTCTAAAAAAATGATGGTATTAGTTTCGGTTTGATATTTCTAGATATATGTGTGATTATAGTTAAAGTTGAGATCATTTAATTTACCCACATAAATTTAATTTAAAAATTGCAGCCTCTGATTTAGACCGTTTTAGTGAAGGATTCACTTTGTTAAGTCAGGAAAGTTTCTTAAAATGCCGAAAAGGAGTTTGAGGAGAATTTCATTTCCGGTTCACTTGTCACACATATTGCGTGACAAATGGAATATTGTTATACGAGATGCGGGATGGAGAGTTAAAAGTGCCCATGGAATGAGACTTATCAAAACTAAAATTGAAACGGATGAGTATTGAAAGCTCAAGCGAAGGGTACACAAGTGAGACTCATTGAAGCGCGTCAAAGTCCAAACGTTGCCCGAGTCACAGCACGGAGTCACTTTTAGTCTTTGCAGACTCAATTGTAGACACGCCGAAGTATGGTGCGTTTCTTGCTGCTTTTTCTTGACATTGGACTTGATTACAGGTAAATTTGGTTGATCTTAAAGCTTATGGGAGATTCTTTAGTCAAAAGAAGTGAAAAAATATGTACCGTTCGATGCCGTAGCGGTGACTTCCGTTTCGCCTGTTTCGGTAATGTAAGACATTCCAAGATGGCGGAAGGCGGAATTGTGCTCACTTTAAGAAGTATTTGTCAAAAAAGTACGAAAGATCCCAAACATATAAGCTTGTAGATAGTTAAAACTATCCTTTTAAAGAATACCAAAAGGTTTTCTGGTGTGATTCGTTGCGTACCGCGGGCATTTCTGACATGTTGTTTTGACCAGCCATTGCACCAAATTCGAGAAGGATGTTGGTGTGCTTCTTTAAAAAATTATATATTTTTTGTGGCCAGCGTTAGCGAGCTGTTTTGGGAATCAGTGGACTGAAATAGCTTTAGATTAACTGGATATCCGTGAAGACACCTTAAAGCAATGGACTAAATGACTCAATAACTTCGTGAAAGTTGGCAATTTTCAAGGTTATTACGACGAAAAATACCGTTTACAGTTATATTCAAATTTCTTTGAAACGAAACAATATTTAGCCAAATAAACCTTGATTTCATATGTATAGTACCTGGGCCTACCAATGTACAAATAATTGGCGAAATCAAATTTTGAGCTCTGTCTGCCCGATCTTTGATCCTTACTGACATCAACTCTTAATCTCCTTTTAAAAAAACACTCTAGCATTGCTATTTAGAGCTCTACGTGAACATTGATATTTACTGAATAATTATCTTCAGTCGACAAACTGTCCAAGGTACATGCACTTAGCTTAATTGACCTGCACATGCAACATACATTTGTATATATATATAAATACTCATAGTTCATTAATGAACTCTGAACTATGAACTATTTTCCTTTACAAATTGCATAGCAACCGAGTTTTTAATGCTTTTAATAGTGCCAGTTTTGAAGTGTACGGGTCATTCGTTAAATTGCCCGATGAGTGTGGTCATCTTTTGACCATATGAAACATCTGTAACATTAAACAAATGACTGAAGTCTAATCTAGATTCAATGAATTATATCAAATGTGCATACTAGAAAAAATATGATGGATAAAAGCTGCTAAAAAGATAAATGCTAGCCAGCTAACAAGTCAATCTCAGAATGCTAATTCCACTGCAATACTGAATTACGCAAAGAAAGTAAACTAAAAGTACCGATGAGTGTAAAGTAAAATAGGGTCATTTGATCCCAAATTTGTCATCTTAATTCCAGGTAACACCCATTGCATGTACACTTTCTCCACTTATTTTTACATTTTTATCAGCTGTTCCTATTAAATTAGCAATTTCACACTTCTGCTGTGTTTAACTATGTGCTGAATGTACAGGTATATTTCTTTTTACCAATGCATTAAGAATGGTCATCAAGACAAAAGTGTTCTGCTTTTAAAGTTATGTTTTTCTCCATGCACATAATGCAAAGTCATATAATGGCCACCAATCCAATACTTAACCTTGCGTGTGTTTTATCTTTGCTAAAGGTCCAACTATTCAAAGTTGTGTCTTTGTTACTTTTTGTATCATTAAAAATACATTTGAGAATGACATTCATCTTTGTTAAAACGTGGGCTTTGGGATAGTTTTCTATACAAAACTATATCAGACTTACAGTCAGTCACTACAAAATGCAGACTTAGGTAGTCTGTTTTTCATGAAAATCTGAGCTTATCTAATATCTGGTACGACTAAGACTCTTTACTTTTCTACTTTGGCAGAGAAATCACAATTTCCAAACAAATGTCAAATTTTCTTTAAAAAATTTTATGACAATTCTTGAAAATTGGACTTGAATATTAAGAGAGCTTATATTAAGCAGTAGACGTTGTTGAGGTCACGAACGCCGACCGAAAGTCGCTCGCGCCAGTGTGAATATAGTACAGTACTACACGTGTGTTTACGTCCATGAGGTCAGGTTGCCGAAGCCAGAACGCCACTTTTGAAGTTCAAGATTACTCAAAAGTTCATGTCTCGGTAAGAATTATTTGGTAAGGTCCGATATTTTCGTTACAGTAAATTGATGGCCTAAGACCAAGGAAAATTCTTGTTCTTAGTCTGCAGTCTGCATTTTGTATTGACCAAATTAATAGCAGTTGAGTTTAAATATCAAATGTTTTTTTAGCCGTTATGGCTCTTTTCCCTTCGCAGGTGGTTGACTTAAGTATGTCCTTATAGACAAAGCTAGACTCAGGCACAGTGACCCACCCACGATGGTTACTAGATGTGACCTGATGAAGCGAGGATGGCGATGAAATGGGTGTGATTGTGACGTAGAAGGAGGGGTGGATGAATGACCTGTGGATGACAAAGGTGCTGAATGAAATGATATTGGTGAGGCAGATGGGATAGGTGAATCTACTGCTGTGGATGCTAAAACTATTGATGGTGAGGATGGTGGTGAGGTAGAAGACCATGGGATTGGTGAATGTGTTGATAGTACTGTTGCCGATGCTGATGATGTTGATGAAGAGGCGGATGTGATGGGTGAATGTGCTAGTGTTGCAGATGTTGTTTGTGAGACAGATGGGATGGAATGTGATTTTGTACTTTTAGATTTTTTAGTTTTACGTTTACTGACGTCGTTACTGGTAGTCGTACAGGTGGTAGTTGTTTTCCATGAGAGAGCCTTTCTTTTTTCCACAAAAATTCTGTTCCCACCTGCAAAAAAAAGTATAGCACACATTGCTCATTCACTGGTATGCATATGTTTATTATTAATCAAAACTATTGTTGACTAGATGCTAACCTTCAGCTCACGAAATTTAGTTTTCCTATCTGCTGTTGCTTCTGGGAGGCTGACCTATCCAAGGCCAGTGTTCAGGTATTTTGATTTTTTACAATACTCTGGAAAACATTTCTATCATAGCAAAAAAAAGAACTATTCATTAATATAAAAAACCTGAACTGTTCTTACCATTAAGTGTGAACTGGAGCACTCTGGTGGCCTGAATTTATGGAGTTTAAAGAATTACAGTCAAACCTCAATGCATGGCCACCTCTCCACTGCAGCGGCCACTGCCAGTATCCTTTCCCCACAAAATTGGAATCATTATTACACCCCTACCTTCCCATAACTGCCTCCTCACTACAACGGCCACTTAATTATCTCTGTCCCCAAGGAAGCCATTGTAGAAAGGTTCAACTGTATTATAAGGACCAGTAAGAGGAATTGTTCAGTGTAAGCAGAGGTATTGCAAAGAGTTGTTACTGAAGCCAATGTATAATTTTTTCTCATGCTTTGAGACAACAAATCAGGGCTTCTGATAGGTCGCGGGGAAAAAAAGTCAAATTTCGCGAGATTTTTAGGGACAAATTCGCCGGCTAGAATTTCGTGGGAACTTTCCGTGCAAACTTCGCCAAAAAGCAATCGGTAAAAACCGGCCGATTTTGTGGTTATTTTCAAGGCAAATTTCGCTGGAAATCGATCGGTTTTGCGCTGATGAGGCCACTGTTTTTAACGTTTTTTTTAACAGAGGTTATCATTTGCTCTTTCAACAACAACACGTTCAAGAAATGAACCAATAGCAAAGCCTTTAACATCTTGGCTAGTGCCTAGTTTTTCGCAACGTAATCATACCTGGTAGTTTCAGGTCTTTGTTTTCACGTTGCAGTGACGAAGTTTCAAGATAAATTTGCAAGTTTACAGCAAGTAAATAGTACGGTGGCCCGTAATAATAATAATAATAATAATAATAATAATAATAATAATAATAGTACATTTATATAGCACCATAAATAATAGTTATTCATAGCGCTTTACAATTTTAAACCTTGTACTAACAATAAAATAGTTTTTACAATTTCATCCTACTATACTAAATTCTACAATTATATACAATTAAAAAGTAATTTCTAATTACATCTTACACACTACAAAAAAAATAGGAAACAAAAGAAATACATAATAGTATGCAAAATAATAAAGCAAATGCCCATCTAAAGAAAGGCCATTTTAAAAAGCATTGTCTTCAGTCGTGATTTAAATGCTTGCATATTTGACGACATGCGCAACAAAAAAAGGCAGTTCATTCAATAGCTTAGGAGCGCATGCAGAAAACGCTCTATCGCCATACGTAACAGTTCTAGATTTAGGAACACTAAGCAGAGGTTGAGACTGAGATCTAAGATTGCGGGTATATTTAGGCTTATTAAGTAGCTCAGATATGTATTCAGGAGATAAATCATTAAGTGCTTTGTAAGTCAGCAGTAGCACTTTAAACTTTATACAATAGGAAACAGGGAGCCAACGTAGTCTAACTAGAACGGGAGTTATATGATCATATTTACAAGTAAAAGTTATAATGCGAGCCGTAGTATTTAGTACTGACTGCAGTCTGTCTATTTAGTATTTTGGAAGTGCAATAAGTAATGCATTACAATAGTCCAGCTTTGATGAAACAAATGCATGGACTAACGTCTCAGTAGAATTATCGTCTAGATATTTTCTGATCTTGCTAATATTTCTAAGATGGTAATGAGATGATTTGCATAATTTGCTTACATGTTCCCCGAAAGATACAGTTTGATCGCACAAAACACCTAGATTGCGTACAGTATTGCTATGCTCTATACACTCACTACCAATCTGAACACATGACACAGGAAGCGGAGACTAGTAGGTGTAATCATTGTTAAAAATGTTATTAAAATAAAATCTATAATGCAATGGATTCAGAAGAAAACAAGGTAAGACGAGCCGAAATTAATAAAAATGATTTGAAAAATTGAAAAAGTGAATGATTGTACTCTTCTTGGGAGTGATGGGATATCCCCGCTTCTTGTTTTCGCTTTGCTCGTTGTAAATACGTCCCCACCATACTATCTGAGAGCCTGGCACAGGCTAGAGTAGCTGGTACTTTACGAAAAATTTGGATCACATATTCGGGTCTTCCCTCCCCGCCAAGGGCCGTTACTGGTAAGAACGTTTTGATTCATTTTGCTGAAAAGAATTATCAAATATCATTATGTAATGTTTTCTAATTCTTGCAACTGTAAACGGGTTAATAGCTGTATAAAATCAGGCTCTTCAAATGAGACACGTTCACACTAAACTAAAGGCTTCTGCGGGACTACATTTTAGTTCACCCTAAAAAATTGAGAGGGGGAGGGGGGGGCTAGGACTAAAAAAAAGAGGCTAGTAGAGAAAAGTGTGGGCCGGGGTCAGAGGCTAAGATTGGAAAGTAGAAGAGACTGGTGAAAACGATATATCATGGTTTGCTTGGGTTTCCGGAGACTTTGAATCCCAAAACTAAAGTTTAGAACTTTATATACAGTCATAATAGTCATCTTGAATTCTATATGTGTAGTGTAAATGCATTGTTTTTTCGAATTCCCAACTCCTGCGTATAGCGAATATGGAAACTCTTACGAATCCGGAAAAGTTTCGTCTAGTGTAAACGTCTGGAAAGCGATCAGGGAACGTTGGTCGGCAGGCAGTCTTGAAGAAAGGGGTATTTGTAATGCAGAAAAGACGCTAAGTTCATCAATGTAAATCAAATTTTATTTTTTAAAAGATGATGCTGATGTTACATATGCCAGGGCCCGCTGTCCGAAGGCTGATTAGCGCGAAGGCAGGGTTATATTTTAACTGAGGTTTCTTTTCCTCTTGTTAAAAAGTATTTTCTCCGATAATTTTCTCTATTTTTTTTTTTCAGAGCATGCAGTCAAATTGTATTAAAAAAAGAATTATACTGAAAGTGCTTTTAAGGCTCTCATATCCGATTTAAATTTAATTTGCACTAACCCGGGGTTACCTTAACCCTGCTTCGATCAACCCGGCCTTGAAAGACAGTAGAGTTATTTCCATAAACCTTTTAATTGCGATGTCAAAAGTACATTGCAATGTCTGCTTTACGCTGCAGTGCTAAGTGTATGAAATCCGCTACGTCTACATATATACCCATTCATCTTAAATAAGGCCTGTTTCAAATGTCGTGCTAATGCCATTCTAAGCTAGCTCGACTTCAGCACACATGTTAAAATTCAGTCTTTGCAACCTAGATGTAAGTTCCAATTTCTTTCTTTTTGAACTGTAACCGACATATATTTCTAAATACACGTATGACTAAATGTGTTTTCTTAAACCTTTGTCAACTTTCATACAAGTTGCTATAATTCTAAGTTGCTATAATTCCTAATTTTGTAATTGTAACACCCATGTAATTTTCAAATCAAGAATGGAAATCTAATGCGTTTTCATAAACCCAGTTTTTACTAAAAGTGTTTGCAACTTTTTTGACAAGTCGCAATTTCTTTGAATTGTAACCAACAAATATTTACAAAATTATTCCTCGAGCCCGAATGGGCTCTGAGTCAATAGCCCATTCGGCCTTCGGCAACTTTTATGCAAGTCACAATGTCCTTAATTTTGAACTGTAACAAAAAAAAAAAATACATTCACTTTTCTGGAAGGGACCATGGGCAGAAATTGAGGACAGTATGGCCGCTAAGCATGCGTCTGACTCTAATAAGGATTTGTATGGCAAGAGAGAAATTCTTAATAATTACATTGAACTGAAAAGGAATTTCACACCTGCGAACGTCGGTATGTTATTGTGGTAGAATGAGGCTACTTTGTGCGAAGTTTTGAGGTCCTTACTCTCGGTTCCTCGGCAAATTACGCCAGCGCCATACAACAGTCATATTGATCTCGCCATACAAACACTGTATATCAGCTAAAATTACCAATATTTAAGAAGAAAAGGGGCGGCCGAAAACCTGCGAACGTCGCGGTACAAACTTGGGCCTATTATCTTTCATTTTAAATGATTTCTACGGCAGAATGTTGCCTTCAAAAAGTTATTCAAGAAGTTAAAGATATTGATGAATTAACGAGCCAATGGCGCCCGAAATCGCCGAAGAAATGAACAGTTTTTGTCGCTTCTGCAGCACAAAACAAGATTCCGCCATTTTTTGAACATCAAAGTCGGAAAAGCTTACATGGAATATATTATTTTACGTGGGAAAACTGCTGTTTTGCATAGATAGCAGCCTCCGATTGTATTTTTTATCTGGCTATGGTGTGATGTCTGTGACAACCCGTGACAACCCGTGACAACAAGCGTGACTAGAACGTATGGGTATGCGCAACTCTTTTTTTAACAAAAGAAAGCCTTTGGTTCTTTTACATTGCCTTTAAAGATGTAAAATATACTTTAAAGCTTGATTCTTTACTTTTAACAACAATTTTGACATTTCTGTGCCAATATTTTGAAAGAAATGGAAAACAGGCATGAGCCCGCAAATTGACCGCTGGCTGTCTCTGATTTCTGCCCTACTTCTCTATAATGAACCCTTTGGCTTCTAGTACTGCCTGCCCTCCTTCAGGAAGAAATGGAAGGGTACTGGCAGGCACAGTAATGGCAGAAAAAGAAAAGTTTTGATCGTTTTCCTTGAGCATTGTTTGAGGTAATGGAAGTAAACATTACCCGAGTATTTGACTACTTTGCCTGTCTTTTCGGTACGTTCTCTTATTCCCACACTTTTCACTATCATCTTGTCTGTCAAATTAAACGCTGTGCTACACTGTTCGCATCGTTGTACACTCTTGGGGCACAGTTTGTTGTCGTCCCTGCTCACTAACTGGTACTGTTTTCCAGTAATTCTTTCTGGGTCCAAGAAATCCAGCGCAAGACCTTTCGACGAGCTTTTTGTAACCTACAAGAAAAAAGGTTTCCGTCAATTACATTATTCCACAAAAGGACCTATTGGTTTTCACGACAAGGGCCTATTTCATCCTACTTGTGATTCCCATAATGATGGGCCGTCTAGGTATCCATTTCATATTATGCTGCAGTGTTACCAGAAAATTGGTGAGAAACACAACACGACCAATATTACGATGACGAAAATAACAAATCAATAAACGAAAAAAAAGCACAAATATACACACAAATAAACTACCTGAAATAGAATGGTTAGATAGTCAAAAAAGGGACCGAGAAACAAAATTAAAACTAATAAACATACAATTGAGATTGTAAAAGTAAAGGAAATAGAGTTACAATTACCTCCCACTGATTATTATTGTTGCCTTTGTAGAGTCGCAAGGGAGTCACCACTTGAGGCTCTGGATCTGTTGTAGTTAGAAATAGCTCCGGCCTTGGAAGGTTGCATCTTCGTACTTTCTTTGAAGGAGCTGCCTTGAGACCAGCAGCACTCGGCTTCTTGTAAGTGTTGTGAGATTTGGGTGTAAATTGCCGAAAACTCGACAAATGCTGCGCCTGTCGCTGGGGACCCCATTTATTCCAGGTGACGGGATCGACCAGGAAGTGTTCATATCCAAGAGCAAGGTGATATTTGCCCAAACCTCTTAGGGCCCTTTCCTCCTCTGCGTAGAATTCCTTGGTCCAACCTTCCAGTGTTTCCGTCACTTTGGCAACTTCTTTTGGCACTTCACTCTCCCGCAAGCTTTTCTTTTGTAGCTTATGTTTCAATTCAAGCCCGTTGGTATAGAAACGCCCGCTTAGCCCAAGTTCTTGACGAGCTGAATAAATGAGGCAGGTCTTGAATTGTTCAGAGTGGTGCTTGTCAAACCATTCATAAAAACCTGGGACCAGGCCATCCCAGACGTCCTTCAAGCTCGCTAGCTTTGCTCCATAGTCAGCTGAGTCTTCTGAGTCGGCTAGACCGTTTTCCAATAGTATCTGTTCTTGACATCCGTAGATGTCAGACATAATTCTCCTCTGTGTCCTTTCGTTACATCCCATTGTTTTCAGCTTTTGGGCATCTCGTTCTTTCATGTGTTGTGTGCACCACACGTTTTGAGCCTCCTCAAAAATATCTGTCATGCCTTTGGCTATTGCCTTGTCGAGGTCATGACCAACCTTCTTGATTTTAAGTAGCTCTGGCTTGGCAATGGCTAATCCACCTGCAAACCTGCATAGGTTTCGTGGTCCTTCTTAAAGTGCCAGAAACTAGGGCCTGGAAATTCAGGGTGCTTTCCGTTTCGGTGGTTTATGAGGGCCTAGTGACTGAAAGTGGTGTCTGTAAGCCACAAACCATCAACTAGTTCGAAACTTGTGTCCACTTGCAATATACTGTTCCCAAGTACACAGAATCTGTGTACATCGTCTAGCACATGTTTTCGAATATTTACACATGAGTATTGTGTTTTCGTAAAGGACAGTATTTATGCTTGATACACTCTTAAGGCTCGATATCAACGATTCCGCTTCGCTGTGCTTCTCAGCAGTATCCCGTGTTTCTTCAGATGTTTTCTTGTGGAACTTTCGGTTTTCTATCATTTTTGGTCCTGAGATAGTTTCACTCACAGTTTGACAAACTTGTTTTGACATTGTAGCGTATGTGTTATCAACAGACAGTCCTTGGTCTAGATACTCATCAATCGTCTCAGAAACTACGGGGTCTTTCCAGAAATAAGCTGATGCCGTACGTTTCATGGCGTTACCATGGCGCTGCAAGACAAACTCTTTAGTTCCACCTGCCCACTCATACATGACCAAATACCAAGGCTTTGGTTCTCGTTCATTGACTGCTCTAACTGTGACAAAAGTCCTTGACAATGACGGGTTGGCTTTGTTCGTTTTGTAATATCTGGTAAGTTCATAAACCTCCTCCGTCGGAACATAATCCTTTTTGTAGCCTTTTGCTGCTTTTCTATTGGCAAAGAACACCCCATTTTGAAAATGGACTGTACGAGACCCAGAGGTACTGCTGTATTGGTAGTAGCGCTTTGCATTTCCTTTGGAAATGTATGCTCCGTTATCATCTGCTTCTGCAGAAGCTATAGGTATCACCCTCTGATCGAGAGTAAAAATCTTATCCTCCCTTATAGCAGAGGGCTTGTGTTTCAAATCTAGTTCTTCAGGATTGTCAAGCAGGATGTTTAGGATAGTACAATGGTCCATATCGTCATTCCCTTTCTTTGATGCTTGACCCTCTCATGAAAATGATCAATGATCAGTTCGGTTACGTGAGAACATCTTGGCAGGATAATTGGGTGTTTAACAGCAAATGGTAAGGTAGAATTTTCCAGCCTCCCACCAACTCTTATCAGTCCTTGACCATCGATGGAGGGATCCAACCTTAACAAGCGGCCTTGCTTGGTGAGCTTGGGTTTCTGCTCCTTATGACTTAGGCTTGCAATTTCATTCTTGAATGCTGAGCGTTGGAGCTCCTTGAAAATAAGGATTTCAGCATCTTGTCGTTCAGCTACTGTGGTAGTAACTGTCTTTGGCTTATTCTTCTTGCAGGGGCTTCGCAGGTATGAGATCACTCCGACTGCCCTAGTCCAGTTAGAGAACCTTGACACGTAATCGATTAGGTTGAAAGATTGTTTAACCTCAGTAGTGCGTACAGTTGCCTTAACTTCCGGGTCTCCAATTCGAATATTGGGAATCTCTTCTTTACTGTTCGGGATTTCTTTCTCCTAAAGGAACGCGGGTCCACTGAACCAGTTGGACCTCATTAGCTCTTCAGCACTTAATCCTCTCGAGGCGTGATCTGCAGGATTATTCTTGGTGTCGATGTGTCGCCATTTCGTGGTGTCGGTGTTGCATTTGATTATCTGTACTTTGTTGGCGGTGGAATCTTTTGGCGTTATTGTTTATGTAACCAAGTACTACCTTGGAATCGGTCCAAAAGAACTGTTTAAGATTGGCGTAGTTTAATTCTTCTTGAAGCATCACGCCAACTTTTGCGGAAACTACTGCAGCGGTGAGTTCCAATCTTGGTATAGCAGTAATCTTTAATGGAGTGTCACGGGACTTTCCCATCACTAATGAGACGTTCACGTTTCCGTCTTCATCCTTCACTCTAAGGTAGGAACATTGTCTGTATCCTGGTGTGCTTGCATCAGCAAAATTGTGTAACTCATAGCTCTTCTTTTGGCTCATCGTCTTCGGCTCGAAGCATCTTGGAATTTGTAACTCCTTGAGACGCAGGAGATCAAGTTTCCACTGCTCCCACCTTGTCCGAACGTCTTCAGGCAAAGGACCATCCCAGCTGACACCTCTCCTACATATTTCCTGTAGTATCTTCTTCGCTCTCAAGACCAAGGGGGTTAGTAATCCGACAGGATCATAGACAGAGGCAACTGTTGCTAGTACTCCCCTTCTAGTTAAGGTTTGGTCCTTTAGAACGATGGAGAAGCCGAAGCAGTCTAACCCCACTGACTACTGAATACCAAGAACCTTTTCTATGGGGAGTTCTTCTGACGGCAGATCCAGGATGATGTCTATGGTGGCCGAGGACTGCCACTCAGTTTTCAGGGCATTAATTCCTTTTTAAGCGACTTACCATTTTCACGTTTGACTACAACCCCTGTGCTGAGGATATGGCCTTTATATGTTATTTTCACAAGACCTCTGCAAAATGAATACAAATTAAGTGTTAAGTACAATTCAATTATTTGAACAGGCAAACGCCATATTAATAAAAATGAAATTTACAGTGCATGTTCGTAAGCATTCAGCTTGACTGCTTTAAAAAATAACTTAATGAAACACCCATAATCATTTAACTCATTTAATTTACTTATTTAGAGTTTTGCCAGCAGAAGGTAAATGGTCCCCTTTTTTCCTAACCCAGACCCCAATATAAAAGCAACCTTAGTATACCCAACCTACAAGTTAGTGAAGAATAACAACATAAACTAATGATCATTAGTTAATGACGTAGTAAGCTAGTATATGTTGTAGTTAACTTTTTATTTTCTTTTGTTTTGGGGTATGCAGCTAGTAATGCCTAATTTAAAAGGTTGAGACAAAAGAAAAATAAAATTACCTGGCCTGAAAACAATCATAAGTGCAGCATAATTATTATATAATAAGGGCAAAAAAAATTTGTATTTTATCTTTCTCAAAAATTAAAGGCTATTTCTGAAGTGAACGGTTTGTTGATATTGTTTCCCTGTGTATGCTAAAAGATTTTATAGAAGTGCCATGCTTGTGTTTATCAAGCACAATCTTTGCAGCGAGTTATATAACTGAAAAAACGTTGTGGCTAAAAAGTATAAACCATGAACGACGAGGTTTCAGGATTTATGGGTATATACGTTTGTTAGCGAAGCAAATTCAAAGTTACTTCGAAAAATAGATCTACATTGAAAAATGCCGGACCAAAGCTTTTTTTCAGGATGCCCTGCAAACAAATTAAATTAATAATGGGCGAGATTGAATAAGATTTGACCAAAACGAAAAATATCACTTCTAAACCACTTAAGTAGCTTTGAAAAAAAAAAACTTGAGAATGTTTAAAGACTTTACCTCCATTTCCAAGACTTTTTCGAGGTGTGGAAAACTGCTGGGTAAATTTCAAGAATTTTCAAGAAGCCAAGACTCTGTAAGAACCCTAGCCTGTATTTATAAAAAATCACACCTGCAACTTTCCCAGTCTCGTTAAATAATTTCGTCTGTTTATCAGAGAAGTGCTTAAGCACTTTTTGACATCATGCGACTGGCTTTTTAACTGTGGGCAAAATTCAATGAGCTGCACAAAAAAAGAAGCTAATGACTCATACCAAGGGAATTAACATTAAACGCCCAGCTGATTTCATTTAAAGAAAGGTGTGAAAATGAAACACATTCTGAAGGCATAATAACTTCATTTGCACTCTTTCTGCACTAAATGCTATCAGTCACTTATTATGATTTATTGTTTCACCCTTTTGGCCACACAACCTGTGAAGAGGGGAGTCCACGAACTTGTCTCTGAACTTAACATAGTTTGTTCTCAGTACCTCTCAGGGCTGCAAAAATCAGGGTCACAGTCACCTTTCCTATTCCACTCCCAGGTCTTATCTTTGTCAACTGTCTCAGGCATTAGTATTATTGTTAGTAGTAGTAGCAGTAGCAGTAGCAGTAGTAGTAGTAGTAGAAAGTGGTCTCAGAACATAAATTGCTTTGACTTAAACCCAACGCGTTTCAGCTTCTGCCTTCATCAGGGGTTTCTGCGGACTAGAGCAGATAGGCCCTTTATAACTTATGTTTTTAAACATTATTAATGTACACACTACTTTATAAAGGTCTTTTGCGCTTCGAAACTCTAGCCTATACATTTATTCAGTCCAGTAGGCTGTAGAGTTTTTAGCCTACTTTGCCAAAATATTTCCCTTTTGCAGAGTACCTAATTCTTTTTTTCGTTCAACAGTCAGATCAATACGTTTTTCCTCGACATATATATGCATATATCTCATATCAATATAAATACTTGTATTCTGGGTAGAATGTACTTCGTAGAGGGCTCAATTCATTTAATTGAAGAGCACTGGCTATATTAATAAGTTCACAGGAGCTCAGGCTTCAGGAGTAATCATCGATCATTTATTGCGACAGTGCTGTTTCGTATGCACCGAAATTATAGGACCACACTCATCAAGCAAGTTCAACTTCATATATATATATATATATATATGTGACTTAGGATGACTTACCAATTGATTAAAAGAGTTCCACTTCTCCGGTGAAATCTGGGAAAACTGGAGGGCTTTGTCCCACATTCCAGCTCGTTTGGCAGCCTCCTTCAGCAGAAACTATAACAATAAGGTATAAGGTCTAGCAGCAGATAAACTGAAGACTTCATCTACTATAAAAGTGCTCAATGGTAAAACCAGAGCTGTGAATATAATATAGATTTCTGGAGGCGGACTACGCATGAAACTCAGAGTTGCAAATAAATGTGTTTGAATTAGTCCGACTCCAGAAATCTATGTATATATATCTCTATATATAATGTCATTGGAAGATAGCCCCAGCCTCCGCTTCAGAGGTTATACATCGTTTGTTTTGAAATCGCCACAGATCTGTTTCGTTTGGACGTTGGGGGACCACACTCATCAGGCAATTTAGCATATAACAAAGCTTTTGTACTCAATATGGTTTCATATGGAGATCACTTCACAGTTAACCCTTATTTCAATTTCTTCTCCGGACGGGTAGGAATTTAATCAAAATGACAGGTAGCCCATAGCCCAGCTGGTTATTTAGGATTGTTTGTACAGAGATTTACAAATATTTATACTATTTTACATTTATATGTTATAATTCACAAAGGTTTCCCACCACTGTGAATGTCATGTCATATTAAGGAGCTGAGATAGAACCCAGATCAGACGAAGTTTTTCTTCATCGTTAGAGTTAGCATAAAAAACTGCTAGGGTAAACCTGACAACGGATTTCTAAGAGATATAAAATAAAGATCGGGTTGTGCAAAATTTCACGCACAAGGGAATGTCAAACTAGCTGGGTGCTACAACACAATTTTAGAAATAGAAGACCTTTGAATTCAAAACAAACTTGCACTAATATTTTTCTATGAAGGTATTTATGCTCCCTGGGCATGCAGTACTCTCAATTCCTCCGTCATCTGAGCAATCATTTCCAGTGACGAACTGTTACAGTACACATACCATTCATAAAATACGAGATTTACCTTGGCGATTTATAAAACAAGACTCATCGACAGCATTTCATTTTTCCGTCCATTTGCTGAGCAAAATGAAAGAATGGGAAACTAATTATTACATCTCGTCCCTGATAGTCTTCTTGTTAGCGGGAAAAATCTCTTGGGTTAATTTTGCTGTACAACCAAATTTAAATAGTGCTTTTCTGAGGGACAAGTGGATAAGAAAATTTTTCTCTTATTGTGGTACCTTTATATTATTCTTCGAAGACAAACTTGGACAGTTAAGTCATGTGGAACTCCTACCTTAAAATACTTTTGTGCCAGCGTTTCCTTGCCGGCCTTAACGACTGGTTCGAGCAGCTGGTCTGCT
>NC_133203.1:21071447-21178947 GCF_958299795.1 Porites lutea
AGTCATATAAGGGACCTTTAGCATCAGGTTTTTCGTGGGAAACGGCAAACCGCAAACCGCAAAATGTCACGTGACCACGGCCTTGCGGTCACGTTTGCACTTTGCAGTTCACGTTTGAACCGCAGGAAGGGCTTCCAGCGGTAATGCACTAGTCATTTGTTTCCCCCGCTCCCCCACCCCCGCGACATAGCGGGGGAATTTGCAAACAAGCGATGCTAATTATGGGGAATTCCACCACCCACCAGGGCAGAATTTCTTTGCAAAACCACCACCCCCCCGGGGCTAGCTGAAAGACCTTGTAAAAGAAGAGATTGTCTATTTCTGCGCTAAATACATTTTGAGAAACAACAACTATTAGGAATGTTTCAACCAGCTTAAACTACTTACCACTGAGGTTGTTTGGAGTATAGCTTTTTAATCAGACAAATAGTGTGAGAGAATAACCAATAAGCTGAGAGAAGACTTGAAAATCGTGAGCCATGCCAGCAACAAACCCAGTTGTTTGGTACCTCCTCTTGAACTCGTTCTTGTCGAGAGAAACCTGGCCACATGGGTGGCTGTCACAAAACGGGGCATATGTACTACATTTTGTTTTAAGCACTTTTAGTAAGGGGCTAAGATTTAGGAAATTGTGATTGCAAAATTATTAAGAAGATGAATTCAAGATAGCTATAAGCTAGTTCGCCTTTTCAGAAGGAAGTGCAAATTTCAGTTGGCAACAACATTGCTACTTTACGGGGGTTTAAAAGGCATTTGAGATTCTAAAGCAAAAAGGGACAAAGAAAGTACATTGGTAGAACGCGCACATGACGAGAAATTCAGAGTATTTTAATACACTAGGGGCCACGTCCTTGGGACTAGTCCCATGAAACTGCTTACGTCATTATGTAGAAATTTAAGTCACCAAACAAGAGCTTTGTCAAGGGCCGTTTTAAATTGGGCTAATTAGGTTGGACTAGTCGCAGGGAATTGCTTCTCGTAAACGTGTACACACCACAAACTTTGCTTCAGGGTCTCGTCCCCTCACTGGTCCCTGAGACCAGTCCCTGGTACCTGTTCCCTAGTGTATGCCGGCCTTTATGGTCACACATGAATGTATCCAATCCTCTTGTTGTGTATTTATTATCAAACAGAAAAGCAACATTAAAGCATCACTTGCGCAGTGTTTGTGTAGTGTATGCCGGCCTTTATGGTCACACATGAATGTATCAAATCCTCTTCTTGTGTATTTATCAAACAGAAAAACAACATTAAGGCATCACTTGCACAGTGTTTGTATAGTGTATGCCGGCCTTTATGGTCACACATGAATGTATCAAATCCTCTTGTTGTGTATGTATACTCAAAGAGAAAAACAACATTAAAGCATCAATTGCACAGAGGGCAGAACCACTTCTTTGCTTTGGGTTTCCCCTTAAGACCCACGCACTGAAGATGGAACCACTCCACGCTACATTCTGCTCCATCGCAGCCAACCATCAGGCCATACTCGCCTTGGTTACATAAACAGTATAAGACCTCTTCATCTGCAAATTAATAGTGTTGTGTCTTAATAAATGTTGATATTAAAGACATTTTAATATTGTGTTCCTTGTTTGGTTGTCTGATACTGATTTTCATGGAAATGTGTGGTACATACCCTGACACTCGGGACAAACCCATTCCATGGGTGGAGGGTGTTTTAACCCAAGGCAGTCTAGACAGTATGTGTCGCTACATGCGGCTGAACAAGCAAGGTCTGCCTTGTTGCTGCACACAATACAAGAACCAATAATAGCATCATCTGCAAGATGAGGAAAAAGGAACCCAAGGCATTAGAAGTGAAAATTTTAGTACATCTGAACCAGATTAAAAGAA
Organism: Porites lutea; assembly: GCF_958299795.1. Classification (NCBI taxonomy): domain Eukaryota; kingdom Metazoa; phylum Cnidaria; class Anthozoa; order Scleractinia; family Poritidae; genus Porites; species Porites lutea. The sequence continues at coordinate 21,073,305 of NC_133203.1, forward strand.
TGATGACATACCTGAGTTGTTCTTCTGCTTGTTCTTTCTAGTTTGTGCCGCTTGTTTCCGTCTTTCATTTATACCACGGTAGTGATCCAGATGCCACTCCACCTCTTGGGCAGGCAACAGAAGTTTCTCAGCCAGCTGTTCTACTGGAGTACCTTGGGGGTAATAGAAGGAGACTGATTGACTGAATGGCCATTGAAATTATTGGCTACTAAGTATATAATCACATTACTCACTGTTAGTTTTAGCTGCAGCCTTTAACTTTACGCTAGGTGGTGACATCATTCTGTGTTCACTGTTATCAGTACACAGCAGGTCTTCGGGCTTCATAAAGCTTCCAGGCCTTTTCAGGTCAGGGACAGGAATTGGCAACCAGGTAACTGAGGGTCCACCTTCATACCATTTCATTTCACAGCTGGTTTCACCATTCTTGCATCGTGGATGAATACATCCAGGTTCCCCACAGAGAGTTAAATGAAAGATGTAATTGCATGGTACAGTCTTGCTCATGTGCCGGTTGCGTACATCCCAGATTTCTTGAAAATACCTGTGAAGGTCTGGATCGCTGGTTTTAAGTAGCTGTTTGTCCTTCTTGTTGCCTTTGAGAAAGGTGAGTAGCTTTTGGCCGCGTGACATATCAGACTCTGCCCCCTTGAAGAGTTGAACTGGGCTTCCACAACAGCTAGACCCTTGGACGCGGTCAATGTACACCTCAGTGGCAATTTCCAAATTTTGCTTGAGCTTTACCTTGTCTAGTCCACCACGGCCATAATTGCTTCCACTAAGAGTTGACGGAATAAAAAGGTTGGCATGTGCTTGAGAAAGCCCACCGTTCATTAATTCCACTCGGTTTAAGTATGACCCTCCGCTGTGACGGGACGTCACAAGAGTAGCAACCTTAGCGTGTTTTACATGTCGCTCTGTCCAGTGAAACTAAACTTCTACATGGCTTGGGCCTTCGTCACTTGCTCCATCGACGCGAATGCAATCTATAGGCCTGTTTGCCATCCATGGTTGGAGATCTGGTGAATTCTGCAGGAATTCCAAATCAGCCGTATGCTCAGCTGCATTCTTTGGATAAGTGAAGTGGGGCTTAACAACGCCCACACATGCCTGCTTGCTGGTGTCAGTTTCCATAAAGAGGTAAGAAGTGGTTTGGATCACTGACGGGTAATCATTAACAAAGTCTGTTCGTGTTGTCAGGGCTGGCCTGTTAGTGAGAGTTATAGTTTTAGAGTGCTTATGATCATACGTTGTGTCAAGTCTAAACCCAGACTGGTCGTCACGGTTTAAAAGAACTTTGTTGCTGCCTTCCTTCAGTTGAATATAATCAAGCCCTCTATATAAAGCACAACTCCAGTGTGCATCCGGATTTATTCGAACGGAGAACCCCTTTCGAGTCCGCCTGCATGTTATCTTGGCCACATTCTGGTATCGTTTAGAGGAGAGATGCCTCTTGTTCCGGGCATAACAAAGCTGTACTATGCTTCCGTAACCAATTTTCGTACCATATTTCTCTTCAAGATGGGCTTGTATAGACTTATAAGTTACTTCCTTTCCACGTCTTCTTTCCCCATCGAAAGTCAAAAGACCAGTTCTCCTCCATGCATCTGCTCCAACTTTTTTGCTTCCTACAAATTCCTCCATGTCCTTTCCAATCGTGGGAAACTTTTTCTGTAACCGACTTGCTGATGGAGGGATTCTACGTTCAAGAATGCATGTTTTGGCTATTTCTTCAGCCATTTTTCTCTCTGCTCGCCGCTTAATGCGTAACCTTTCAGATTGTATTTTCCTTAGCGTTTCCTCCCCAAGTACATCCGTAATTTCCACTCCTTCCCAGTGTTGATCTTCATCATTGTCAGAATCTGCTTCAATTTCTGGGCCATCTAGGGAACGCCTCCTTTGCACCTCCAAGAAATCTTGACGTGACACCTCAACATGCATTTCTTCATCGATTGTAAGATCACTTGAAGGCAAGTGGTCTGTGAAGTCAAGAATCACCTGATTGAGCACTTCAGAAGTATAGTTCCGCAAGTATTGACTGACCTCCTCAAAAAAGGCAAACCAATTTAAGTCATGGTCCCTCAACCAGCTTAACAGAACATCATTGGATGGTGCTGGATTTGCTAATATTGCTGTTTTGCTAATAGCATCCGGATCATATGAATTATTCAGGCCACTGGGTGTGGTGGCTAGCTGTGGTGCTGGGTTTGCTATTGCTGTTTTGTTAATAGCATCCGGATTAAATGAATTACTCGTGCCACTGGGTGTGGTAGCTACTCCAACAGTAGATTCGCCACTGGCATGGGGATCATGCTTTCTGCTGGATGTGTCAGCATTTTCACTGGGATTAGTAAGATCTGGAGGCTCAACATCTTCCACATTGCTATCATCACATACATCATCAGTTGGCATCATTTCACACGCTTCAACGTCGAAGTCGACATTGTCCTCCCCTTCTTCATTAATGACATCTTCTAACCTAAGGGACCTCATCAAGGCTTTGTCTTCAATCTCTGCAAGCTCAATAACGGATTGTCTAATCTCTGCTGCTTCTTGAAGAGCCAGACGTACCTTTCTACTCAGATCCTTGTATGATCCAATTCCATAAACCTTCCGAGCCTGTTGTGATGTAAGTCCAGCTGCCTCGCATACAGCAAACTTGAGAAGTGTTCGGTCCTTGTCACTGGATGCTAGTTTACAAAGTGCTGTGAGAGTGTTTTTATCTAACCCTGGAACCTGTTCAGGGGCAACCAGCTTGTTAATCCAGTGCATCAGTCGCTTGTAATCAACGGACGGGCAGTACTCAGTTACATGAAGTTGAGAACCCAAGGACCTTTCAAGTGCAAATATTGCAACTGGTAGCTGAAGCAGTCTCCTAACAGCTTTGTCCGATTTGTATTTGTTACTAGGAAAGAATTTGTGGTACAGGTCTGAAACTTTGACAATTCCTTTGTCCTGAATATAGTTTGCAATTTCAATCAGAACGTAACATTCTTTGCAACTAACAGAATGATGCTGCTGGCAATATCTTGTTCTAAAACTAACAAATTCAACGAGAGTAAACATGTTAAGTTTTGATATATATAATGAGTTTTCAACTCGACAAGAGGCCACATTCCCCAATGTTGACCTTGTTAAAGCCACGAATGTTGAGTATTTGCCAGCAGCGTCTATGGTAAGTCCCATTTGTGTATCAGTATCAGTTAAGTCTTCTTGAATCTCTTGTAGTCTTTTTACTTTAAGCGAGTCACTTAGATACTCTCTCTTCTGTGCTCCAGCACTCTCTCCAAATTGCTTCGATCTGCTTGTCTTTTTCTTGTAATTGTACCCACTATTGTGTAACATCTGGCGTGCCAAATCGCATAGTTTTTGTTTGTCATTTACCATACCAGGGTCATCTAAAGCTAGTTTAAAGGCTGCTTTCTTGAGTTCTGTATAGTAATTGAACATCTTATGATCAGGGTCAATCTTTGAGGTGTCATATATCTTACTCTTCTCTTGAATTTCCTTCTCGTCAATCTTAACTGTTACAAATGTCTTCTGCTCAGGCATAACCTAGAAAGGAGACCAGAAAACGAGTTCTGCTATTTGACTTATAGAAAGCAAGAACTGGTACTGTAGTCTATAGTTGTCTTAGTAGGAAGCCATTACCAATTACTTCCTTTGAATCCATAAGGATACTTATTTATTTTTATGTTTTTGCAATGTACCAGCTGACAGGAGCCAACACATCGCAGGATTCGTGAAAAAATGAGAGTCATCGCAAGTTTGGTTATTATCTCCAGGAATCTGAGAAACCTCCGGTGGTGTAAAGGGTGCCTCATCTGATTCCATGGCATGTTGAAGGCCATCAGGGGGGTCTGGTTGTTTAGCTGATGGTGTAGAGGTTTTCTTTGCTGCTTCAACGGAGCCCATGCCTTGTTGGAGGGCATCAGGGGGGTCCAGTTGTATACAAGAACTGCTGACTGATGGTGTACAGGTTTTCTTTACTGCTATACTGCCATGTCTGAGCGCATCAGAGGGGTCTGGTAGTCTACAAGAACTGTTTGGTGTTATCTTGGCAACTAAAGGACCTACCACAGTAGGTTGTTGGCCATCAACATGCTCTGGCTTCTTACTGGAAACTTGGGGAAGGAAACTTGTGATTTTTGCATCACTTGTGTTCAAGGATTTTGTCTTTGCATTTTGCTTTTCACATTTTCTTCTCTTGGTCTGAAGCATGGTGAATTCTTCCTGTAGTTTTCTTTTTTTTGCCCTCAATTGCGAAATCTGTTCTGTTAAGGTCGCAGCCTGGCCAAACTGTTTCACATTGATATGTTTTCGCGCTGCCTGGTCAGAAGTCCCATTTGTGTATCAGTATCAGTTAAGTCTTCTTGAATCTCTTGTAGTCTTTTTACTTTAAGCGAGTCACTTAGATAATCTCTCTTCTGTGCTCCAGCACTCTCTCCAAATTGCTTCGATCTGCTTGTCTTTTTCTTGTAATTGTACCCACTATTGTGTAACATCTGGCGTGCCAAATCGCATAGTTTTTGTTTGTCATTTACCATACCAGGGTCATCTAAAGCTAGTTTAAAGGCTGCTTTCTTGAGTTCTGTATAGTAATTGAACATCTTATGATCAGGGTCAATCTTTGAGGTGTCATATATCTTACTCTTCTCTTGAATTTCCTTCTCGTCAATCTTAACTGTTACAAATGTCTTCTGCTCAGGCATAACCTAGAAAGGAGACCAGAAAACGAGTTCTGCTATTTGACTTATAGAAAGCAAGAACTGGTACTGTAGTCTATAGTTGTTTTAGTAGGAAGCCATTACCAATTACTTCCTTTGAATCCATAAGGATACTTATTTATTTTTATGGTTTTGCAATGTACCAGCTGACAGGAGCCAACACATCGCAGGATTCGTGAAAGGCTGTGAGGGTTTCTACTATAATAATATTATTATTATGGTCCTCACAGATTGATCTTCACAGGTAATACTTAATGAAACATTCTCTGAGCCGGAGATTGTTAGTTTTGCACAAGAATTACCATTTTATTGATTGGCATGGATATGTACAGTTTCGACAGTAATGTTGGCGAGGAGACTTCAAGATAAAGATACCGCCAACAGTCATGGTATAAAGGGTTTGGGATTAAATAGTGAAATGACATTTTTTTGCTAAAATTTTGGCATTTTATACACTTTGCTTTATTGAGTGCATTACAGGTATAGGACATTTCTATAGCAGAAAATGGGTTGGACAAAGAGCAAAAGGATCTTATCGGCATGACTGACAGGTTTTTGGACTTTCCCTGTCAAACTATATACCCTTTAAAATGGGGTAAGACCTTCACGTTAAATTTGAGAAAAAAAAATTGTTTTGAAGAGCAACTTGCCTGCAACTCAGGGCCAATCGTTAAACTACCATTGTTCACAAGAATTGTAGATTGGTGGGATCTTGCAATTGTACTTGAAGAAGTACTCACAACCTCAGATGACCTGGATTCAGCTAAACTGGATGACGAATTTCTAGCAAGCTGATAAAATAATGGTCAAGATAAAAATGAGCATTCAATTGAAGTCTTATCTTTAAAAATAACTTTCACTTTTACTCCTTTTTCAGACTTTGAGCACCCCAAAATTTGCATCCTGGTTGCTAGAGAAATAATTAAGAAAAGCAATACAAACAACGAAAAAGAAACCCTTTTTTAAAATGTAAATGTGAAATTCAAAACAACAATATTCCATACCCCCACTACAGAGAGAATTGGAAATTGCAGAGGGTGGGGAGGGTCAAAATCTTGATTTTCCAGGGGGTAAACATCCAAATTTTCATACAAACACTACATTTGTCACTTAGAAATTCCAGAGGGATAGGGGATCCTTTATCAAATTCCCTTCATGGTAGGGGTATGGTTTATTTTGAAATTACACAATGAAAGTAATCAGAACACAAAAAAATATTTCATTACACTAGGGAACAACCACTAACGGATTAATATGGCAATGTGATTCTTTATGGAGACAGAGTTAATGCACTAGAACACAGAACCTGTCACACCAAGCAAGAAACAAATGTACATCATCATGGGAGTTCTGGGTAATTTTCTAATATAATAAAAAGGCACAAAACTGCAGAATGGCCCATGAAACATAATCAGGATAAAAAAAATGATATGATACAACATCTAATAATGACAAACATCTAATACAATTCTTTAATAAGTATGTACTGTACCTTAATATGTTTTAAAATGAGCAGAATGTCTCCCACAGCAGTTATTCCAATTTCATGGATGCTCTCTTTGTTAATATCATCAAGCACATCCTCTGCAATACTTAAGAAGAAGTTAAAAAAAAAACATCAGATTAACTGTTAAGAAACCCTTGACCTCAGGAAGGTCCAAAATCCCCCCTTCCCCCCTCAAAAATAATTATTATTATCTTTGGCTAGAAATAAATCATTTTGAGGTTGAAAGAGGTAAAAAAAAAATTGAAAGAAAACTAAGCATTATTTGTAAGTTGAGGTTGAATATAAAAGAATAAGTACACATACTGACATATTTAATGTTCATACATTATATATTAAATTTTAGCCAGCAATAAAGAAAATCAGACTTAATACTAGATAAAAACAATGCTTGATTATCTGTATTTTTCTGCTTTTCCATTCTAAAAGAACACCTTATATTTCCAGGCTGATTTTGTTCTTAATAAAAAAATGTGCTTTTTTGCAAAATCTCAGCCTGGTGTTTATACTGTATTGGAATATCAGAATTTGCTCTTTCATAAAATTTAAGAAACTGAAGCCTTGCAAAAAAAGGTAGGCTGAGAAGATATAACGATTAATTCTTCCAAAAAGTGTATTTGTTGTATTGTGTACTTACCGATTATCGACGAAAAGCTTAGCATACTCCTCAGCTCTGTCCTTTATTCCAGCATTTGAAAAAAAAGCTTTCCATCTAGAGTGATGAAAGTGAAATCACATATTAAACGGAATTCGCGCAACAAAAAAGCGTAAATATAGTCTCTGGACAAAGGTCAGAGTGTTTTCTTTCAAATGCGATTAGGCTTATCAATGGATGCATTCATTTACATAAGGATATAAAAGGATTGTTGACACTTACTTCGTCACGCTATCCTCTCTGGTAACCATGTTGGATCGCTGCTTGTGAGGAATACACCCAGAATCCTTTGCACACAGTCTCCTCGTGAGCGCTTTGTTTTTGAAAATTCCCCCGGGGTTTCCCGGGGGTATTTTAGGTCAGGCAAATTTGAGGTAAAGTCCCTGGGGGTCTGGGCATAAAATCATCGCAAAGCTGCAGTAATTCCCCCGCTATTGCCCGACAAAGTCCCCGAATGTCGCGGGGGTGGGGGGGCGGAGGAAACAAATGACTAGTGCATAAGTGATTTACGGCAAGGTTTTTGCCACAAAAAATTGTACAGCCTCGCGTTTAAAGGTATGAACTAGCTTTCTGTATCCGTTTGCGATGTGTTTGTTGGATTTTTGATCTCGAATCAATGAATTATTGCTGATTTTTGGGCGAGTAAAGTGATGCACTTCGACTTGATGAAAACAACATGGCGCCCATAAACAATGAACGCGTAGTTCAAATCAATTTTATATTCCTTTCTGCCGTACTAACAATGGAAAGTATTCTTTTCCAATCCAGAGTTAAATTTTTTTTTTTCTATCTTGTTACTAAATTCATAACTTAACTCAGTCTCTGTCTGGTTCCTTTTTTTAACGTATCACTCCGCGAATATCATTTTATTTTGCTTATTTCTTTTAGACTGGGGAGCTCAGGCTTCATAAAGCCTTCTGGTTTCTTCTGGGCTCCCTTGCAACCTTACAATTCCTATATGTATTCTTGTATTGTATTGTATTTTGGCGAAATGAAAGTGAACTGAACTGAACTGAACAAATCGAACTGAACGCCTTGTTAAAGTTTGAAATCTCGGCAACGCGAAACTGCAAACGCGTAACTGGGGTTTGCGGTTTGAGGTTTGCGGTTTACCTGATGCTAAAGGTCTCTAATGTGATCTACCAAACTTAGAAGTAATTTGCTACGTAAAAAAAACCTACAATCTAACCCCGCAGTACTTGGATTGCAGAGGGGATTAACAGTTTAATCAATTAAATAACTTGTCTTTTACTTTCATTTCAGATAACCTATTAACAAATCTTGTACACGAAGCAGTGGAATGGGACAAAGAAGCAAACCACAACAAACCACCCAGTCAGAGATCAACCTTACATCTACATGCTCTATTAAAGGCTATCAACAGCTGCGGTGTGTGTTTCAACGTATGGGAAAAAAGAAATGCTGACGGGAAGGGGAGTGGAAGCAATGATTTCACCAGTGTAATGGGATCGGATAAGAAATTACTGCTGCAACATTTGCCTGCAAAGCTCAAAGGCGCTATTAAGCCCCAAACGAGTAATACAGTTATTAAACTGTGGAAGGTAATTTGAAGTCACACAAACTATGGGTTCACCTCAGTTAATGAACCTGTGATCTTGTTTTTGTTTTACCTGTAGCCATTATTAACCTAGGCCCTATTATGCTGACTTATTATTGTGGTTGTTTTATATCATTTCGGAGTGTCACAGGTTCTTACAAAGAGGATATTAACTACAGACAATTTGGGAGCAAAGAGAATTTTTGTTCGTTTCTCTTTTGCAGTCATTTGATGAAATCTACAAACTGATTAACACTGATAAACCTTCAGAACAGCAAATAACAGAATATTTCCTCAAGGTATGGGTGACTAATAGCACAGCAGCATGTCAAATGGATATCTACAGCAACTAGACTGGTGTTTTTAACATGTATTGGTGCACATAATTTTTTTGACAAAATTCCTGTGTGAAACTATATTTCCATGTTAAACTACTGCAGGCAAAAGAGTGGGTTGAGACATTCACTTCTCTTGGCTCTTCATGCCAAGGGTACACTAAGGAAAAGGTAACACCATACATGCACAGTATGGTGTACCACGTACCAAGGATGATGACTCTTCACAAAGGAGTAAGGAAATTTTTTGGGCAAGGTAATTACTACCAGTTAAACAGGAAATATATATATATATATATTACACAAACTCCCAGCAGAAGGATCCGAAGGATGGTGGGGCAAACTGATCTGACGAAATTTAATTACTTTTTGGCTGTTTAGCCTTCTTCAGATTAAAAACTTTAAAAACTAAGAACTAAACTGTAAAAACTACGAACCAAGAACTAAAAACTATTTATTTATTTGTGTGTGTTTGTTTACACACCAGCACTGTGGGGACCTTCGACATTCTGGGGACCTTTTTGGGGTCCCCACAACTAAATTGTCTCCAAACATTAACATTTGTTGAGAAACGTCTTTTCCAAGTGAAAATCTGAAGGTCCCCAGAACTCACCTCAGAGTGCACATTATTTCACGAAGGTCCCCACAGTGTTAACAAAGAGTGTAAAGAAAAATTCATTAATTTTCTATGTCAGTCATATAGATCAACTAAGCAGTGTCTGTAGTTGCAGGGTTAGTTTTTTAATTTCGAACACAGGGCTTTGTTTTCTTTTACCCTCAATTTTCGTAGTAGGCATACACAGACTTTGTGGGGACTTTAATTAAACTTAAAGTTAAACACATTACAAGAGATTTATGAACATAGACAAAGTTTTCCAAAGTTTAATCTTCACAATACGAACAAGATTTACAGACCCACGATTATAACTTTTTATTTAACGATAAATAGAAACGAAATTTCTGCTCTGACCATACATTTACTACAACTGGAACCATACACAAGCATTGTGGGGACATGGAAAAAGCAAATAGAAAACTCAAACCTTAAAAACGATAGTTTGAGTTATTAAAATTAACAAAAAAAACTGACTGAGTGAAATTCAATTCATTGGAAATTAACGGTAATTCAAGTTATCAGGAGTCAACTGGTATCATGCCTGGGCGAAACTATTATGATAGTTGATAATAGTTCATGATAGTTCCATGTAAGAAAGTTTGTTTTTGTGGTAGAGTTGTATAGGTTTTTACCATAATATCGAGGAAAATGTGCACATGAATAACAACAAAATAACGTTTTACAACCCATCCAACACGGAAAACAGCCGCTTATCTTGATTCAATGTAAACGATTGTTCAATATAATACGAAGTAAAGGGTGCACAGAAAAACAGCCGGCCATCCAGACTTTGTCTACTCGAAGGCGGTTTGTGGCCCAAAAACCCATCAAATCGCAGATTTTTTCGACCAGAGGCAAACTTCTATCATCACTATACCGCAGTAAACTTTTAAAAGGGAAATAGCCGCACCCATGTTCTGGTAATGAGCATTTTCTGGCACCATGACCAAAATACATTCTTTCTCCAGACACTCTGATTTTGAGAGTGGACAAGGCGTTGGTCTGAGGTGAAATTTCTTTTCACCGATGGTGGGTCGGCAGACAAAGAAAACCCACAACAAATGTTTCCTGTTACTCACACTTAGGGTAGAAGACAGTCTCTTGCTCCCGTTGTTGTCTTTCTCAAGGGTATTGATGTCAATGAGAGCATGAGACTGTTTCACACCCCGAGTGTGAGTAATTTGAGTCTCAAGCCAGGTCGCTATCTTTCAACGATGCTCATGTATTTCGAGCTTGGGCTACCTGTGCGGTGACTATTTTTCCCACACGGATCCTTTTTATTTTCAGCAGCCGTTGCAATCGCTACTTTTGAGATATGCGGCTGAAAATTTACGGGTTACCTAATTTTAACACGGTCTTTTAGTTCCCGCTAACAAAATTTTCCAAAGGCGTACTGTGACCATCCATTGCAAAAGGCCTATTGGCGACCATTTGCCAAATGTTGCTATCAAGTGCAAAAGACCTGTTGTACTGTAAAAAACCCGAAGACAGCAGTATAACCTAGTAAGAACAAAATTAATTTTCAGGAAAATAGAACTAAGAAGATACATTTTAAAAGTCTTTGCAGGCTAACCACCTTGTTAAATGTATAAAGTGAAAGCTCACCTGTGATGTGTAGATTGTGTACTCACGTGGAGTAGCTTCACTCAGTCACCTAAGACTTGGCTTGTCAATTTCCCTCCAAGCAAACGAATCCATTCACCGAGCGAATCGCTGACACTAATAAGGTCAATGTTATAAAGGAGACACTCTCTAGTATCAAACAAAACCACACAGTAAACATAACCGCTAAAAGAACTCACACATAGAAGCGCGGGCATACGCCACTCGCTTGCGACACTGAATTGAGCCCACGGTGCTAATGATGTTTCCAGACGTTCACGTAATCATGAGGGGAAAAACGCCAGTGTTCATCCGAATGTTTGTAGCGTCCCCACAGACGTCCTTTGGGGTTCGTTTGTCACGCATTCATTTCATGCGTGACAAACGAATCCCAAAGGACGTTTGCCGGGAGGCTACAATGTTTGGTCAAACAACTGACCCCTTCATCAATTTTACTTAATATTCGTAAAGAGGTGCTTTTATCTGATTTGTATCAAACTTCTCCAATTAAAGAAAATTTAGCGTGCTCCTGTCGCGTGACTTCTTGCAATTCCCCAATGGAGGGCTTGCAACATGGAGGTAGGTACGAGTGAAGATTAAAAATGTCTTTACTTAAAATAGATCACCGAAAAAGAAACCAAGAGGAAAGGGACAGCTGGCATACACAATGAAGGTGCGTGTAGCTTAAGACTTTTTTTTTTCAAATTTGTCGCCACCCGAAATGTAAAGAGATGATGTCTGTTACATAGGACCATTCCATTTAATATCCGCACCCCCTCTTTTGAGGTACTTTTATTTTACCCCTTCAGAAAATTTTTCATTTTACCCCTTCAGGAAAGAAAGGTCAAAGTGCCGACACATTTGCCTCTCCAGCAATTTCTAGCGATCAAAGGCATCCACATAGCTACCCCCACAGAAATAACTCTAAGACCCCCCTCCCCGCCTGAGATTTTCGAGTCCCTCAATAGCGGGGGTGCAGATATTAAATGTAACGGCCCATATGACCACTTCCTATCCATCCTTTTCTAGAACGAAAAAGAGGGTCAAACTAAGTACAGACGAGGATAAAAATGTAAACCGCAAAAAACACGAAAATGAAAAGGGTGAAGACTTATGTATGGTTCATTTGATTCCCCCTTCGGATTACGTGAAGCTTATCTTGAGAAAAATAATTTCAAATTTAAGTATATCCCGCAAATTGTAAGCAAAAGAGCAACCTTGACATTTGATCAAATGATAATGAAATTAGAAATTGATAACACCATATTTTCACTTTCATGAAACTGTCAAAAACCCCTCATGACTTTCACCCCTTCCAATATCATACACTTTTTTCATCCATGCACTTATTACGTAACTCAAGCCCATTTTTTTTGTGTTATCCACCTTGAAAAATAAGGAGGAGCTCCACAAGACATTGTTTTGTTGATCTGATTGACAATCACCACATTATTTAGAGAACGATAACATAACAACAATAATCAAATTTAAAGACTGTTTATTCTTATTCTCGTTTCTACTAACTTTTTTTATTATATTCAGATTCTTTTGACATGTTCACCTGAGGGGAAAGAATATGACAGAGCTTCTCAAGAAGGAGGTAAGAATCAGTCAATATTGTTGGAAGAGTGAAAGTTTATATACATCATTATCTACCACTAGTACTAGCAGCAAGGCTGCATGGGCTGGTTTATCTAACATGCTACATTGCAAGTTGCAAATACCTTTTAACTGGGCAATGTTAAAAACCTGCATCATTAGCACGCACTTAAACCCAATTGTCTCATGAAAGGTTGGGCGTGTAATCCCTCCCTTTGAATGAGAGGTTACCACAGGCAAATCAGATGGCCTATTGGAAAAGGATTTGTGTTCCTATGTTGGTACTAATAGGTTTCCCATCTTTCTTGTGATTAATAAGAGTCCTGTCTACAGTGTATTGACAAATGGACAAGAAAACTTGATTGTGGTCTTTGCATAACATGGTGAATCTGGGTTTTCTCTTCTGAAAGAGGAGGACCTATTTAACCCCCAAAAACATTCTCTGAAAGGGCTGCTTCTGGCATGGTCGCACCTGTGGTTGCAGGAAATAAAATATCAAGTTTGAAAATCAGCGTTAAAAAAAAACAAACAAACAAACAAACAAAAAACAATGATAAAAATTACCTCCTTCCTAAAAATTACCACAAACACCCCTCCCTGGTTAATTAAGGTGGATTACAGGATTTGCATTGCACTGCTAGTAGCATTGATATCATTTCAGGATTAAAGATAGACACGGTTGTTAACAGAAGATTAAAAATACATCAGTAGCCAACGGAAGGAGAGCTACACCAGTGACAAAAGACTGGCATTTTCTGTGCAATCCATTATTTAAGTTCAAACTTCTCATGAGGCAGTTTCAATCCAGGTCAGAGTAGCTGAGAATGGAGATTAAGAAATAAAAAGACAAGAGAACAAGTTAAACGAGTTAGTCTAACTCTGTCAATAAATGTGCAAAGACCATTTGTGTGATCTGACCCTAATCATTATATTTTGTATAGGTAAACAATGTGCAAGGTCTTCAAGGTCTTTGGTAAGTGCCTTTCAAACAAAGAGCAAATAGGTGGAAGTTGAGGACCTTAACCCATCAGTTACAATTGAATCAATTACGTTTTTGAGATATACAAACTAAGTTTGAAGTCGTTTATCGGTTTTGATGAACAAAATGTTGGGTATGCTCCAACAAACGTATACCTTAGCTCACAGGCATGGGCTTTGGTTTAAGATAAACTAACCAAACATCTACATTTGTGTAATGAGTACAAGCATTTTCAAATAAAATTATATCATTTCTGTCTTCAAAGCTGCAATCCTCTTTGTCAGGGCTATGGTTTGAGAGCTCGGGCAGATTCCAGGATAATACCCAAGTGCAGTAGCTGCACATTTTCATGACCAATGGTAATTTTGTTAGATGGGGATGAGAATGGAACCAAATATGTGTTAGACTTATAGTGATGACAAAGTGCATGAACTGAGCTTTGGACCCCCTTAGAATCAAGATATTTACGTTTTCTGGAGGGTCTGCTGTAGTGGTTGACAGGCTTGCCCTTTGAACTTCTGTGTTTGCATATTGATGAATGTGCAGTAACTGAATATTGCATGCTTTTTAACATCAGAAAGGAAACATTAAATCACCAAAGGATATTGCCTGTGGCTACATTGAAAAAAACATGGACCAGCCTGGCCTGGAGTAACGATTCATTAATGATTATATTGGTAAAATGTTTTATCAATCTTCACTTTCTAGTTCAAATAAATAAATCGAACCGGGGCACTTGAAGATTATCCAATCACGACATTTGTGAAAACAAAAGATTCTCGTTTTTTTGCAAATAGACCAGTAAAATTCAGGGTCCAACTCTATGCAACCGTTAAAAACTTCAAATTGTTTGAACTAACCTGATCTCTTAAGAAAGAGCACTCAAGTTCACGAATGCTAGTTCTCAATAGGCAAAAAAACCTTATCAAAAAACGTTGTGATTGGATAATCTTCTTCCAAGTGCCCTGGTTCGAGTAGTCACACTGTAATTTATTGTTCAAAGGTTAGAGGAAAGTAGTAATCTACTTGGAATTTTGCAATATCATGTAGCAATTAGATTTTAAAAAGTTCACTTAAATGAGATAATTACGCTACTTCAGGTAGAGGACGACTACAAATAATTTCGAGATGACAAACAAGCGCACAAAGAAAGAAAAAAAAGAAAGAAATTCTGTGTTTGTTACGTTTTAATATCTTAAAGAACAATCGTGAAATGCTTTAAATAACAACCCCCATTTTGCATTGCAACAATTTATGAGTATATGAGGCCATATTTTTGTCTTAAATTGGTTACTACTTTAAAACAAATGTTTTTTATATCTTGTTCGGTAGCAAACAAGCTGCGACCAAGCTAAAATTTGTTTGGCCAGTCATATTTTGACTGGTAAGAAACGAGCCATGACTGAGCTAAAATTTGTTCGACTGGTCACTGCAGAATAATCATTTTGACTCAGCCTTGACTTCTACAGTGTCACACTAAAAAAACTATTCATAACTGTGTTAAGAAAACAGTAATTTTGACGTAAACTGCTACATTGCTTACCATTATGCCACTGGGAACCTCAACCGGATTTTTCTGTTAATTGGTTATTAACACCCATGAGAATCTCTTTTTTTGTAATCTACTTCTTACTGTATCAAAAAAAGTCCAACAGAAAAGTACCTAATAAATATTAATGTACATATTTTCTTTCTCTTATAAAGAAAAGGGGTTTTCACCACAAGATAATTCAAGTCCGGAGACTTCCTCTTGGAGTACAGGGGGGAAATAGTTAGGAGGAAAGAGGCAGAAGAGAGAGAGAACAAATATTTACCACATCACGGAAGCTTTATGTATTTATTCCCATTGGAAAAACCTACTGGTTAGTTTTTTTTTATCTCCAGCATTACAAAACTGCAAGGGGGACATTTGTACCAGCGAAAAAAGGAACTTAGTTACATTAAAAGAGAATAATTATTGTTTCCTAGGCACTGTAAAGAAGAAGGTAGTCACGTTAATATTGCTTGCAGTTATTTCAATTCAGAAATCTAGACAAATGGGTTAAAGGACTAAAGTCTAAGGACTGATCGTGTGTAGTTACATTTATTTTTATGGGATCTAACATTTGCTGATCATCAGAAAACTCCTAATTTGTGAAAACAAGGCAAAAAAGTACAGTACATTAACATGTAACATCATCAAAATAATTATCACTGTATCACAAAATTCCTTAAAATTAAGTTGGCTCAATAGGGGCTTTCAGGCTGAAAACCTCCCAAGTTTGAGGATAAACTAAGTCGCCATTAACAAAGATTTACCACAAAAAAAATTACCACTAACGCTGTATAAGATAAAGATGAAACTTTGTTATGATCAGGGTTACAATGACATTGGAGTTGTTATAGCAACTAAATGAGGCCATGACGTATGTAATTTGCAGCTGTATTTCTGGCAATGGGAACTGTTCATCCAAAATTGTTCACGGGAGCTTTTTCCTCCAATAACTGAATGAAGCTTAAGGTGATTCCCTGATCTTGCACTGCGCATCGCTTACTGCACATAACAAGATGGCCTCCGTAAAAAAGAGCTTGTGAAGTAACATTATAAAAATGAGGTTGACCGAAGAGAAACGCTATTGCAATTTTTGCTTGCGGTTGTTTCTTGCCGAGGTGAGACTCAATGCGGTGGGAATGTGCATAACGTAAGCAGTACGCGTGTTGCTGAGTTCGACTTCCTCACCGAGAACCTCGATAGTGAGTGTTTAATTTGTGCTTATTCACTTTGATTTTCATTTAAACACTTTCTTTATCACATTGTGTCCTAAATGTGATATCTCGATGTAAATTCTGTAAAAACGGATTTTTTAATACTTTCTTCCCCCTTTCGCATACATTCTATTTTGAAACTAGCCCCATTCCTCTCTCAAAAATCAAGGAAAATGCATTTGGTGCGCACTTTCTGCAGCTCTACCGCAAAAACGAGTACGGTGATCCCCATTTTTTATTTCATGATTTTAATAAGGACAGTGCTTCCTTTCGGTGAGGAAAAAATTGGCACAAATCTATGTTCAGTTTTTTGGCAATTTTACTAAATTGTACGGATTGAGCTATCACGTGTCAAATAGCGCGTGTCCAATTTCATTCCACTTTGGAGCGTAAAGTAAAAACAAGGGCATTAAAAGGCATTTTTCTAGTACGTAACAGGATAAAAAATACATTAAGGGACCGGTAAAAAAGTATAGGGGGGGTGGGCTGGAGCATTTGGAAATGTGGTTGATAAAAAACACATGACCCATCCCCTCCCTTCGGCACAAAAATGACTGACCCACCCCTAAAGCAAGGTTGGAAATTGCATAACCCACCCCCTAGTTAAAACACGGATGTTTGGTTTCCTCTTAATAATCCAATAAAACCTTGTTCTGTGCTTGACAAAATTTGTTGATACACTGCTACAACTAATATCAAAATCACAGAAATGATACCTTTCACTGAAAAGACAAATGTGAAAAACTGAACATTTCTTGTTTCGATGGACGTTATCAGTCTTGACACAAATATACAGCAAACGAGGGTATATACTGAAATTATCTGTCACAAAGCATATGAAAATTTCTACAAAGACAACCCATTCCTACACATTTACTTGCCGGAAATGCTTTGATTAATCCTCAAAGAAAATCTCTTCCACTTCAATGGCATGCACTACCTAAAAAACCATGGAACCAGCCTCGTACCCAGGCCTGTTCGCGCTATCCGAGTGAACAAAGGAGGCTTGGAACCGAGCGCGATAGCGCGAGGCCTGGCAAAAAATGGCAAAAAAGTCCCAGATCAGCAAGAAAAAGTCCCAGATAATTTCTCGACGAAAATCCTCTGTTTTCTGCGACAGTCATGGAATATTTTGGACGTATGAGATTAATACATCTCTTCCGAGCATCTGTGGACCGTTTTATCGGATAGCAACGAAGTGGGGCGGGCGTTTTTTCCCCATAAACCCTGGTAAGTAAGCAGATTATTTCATTATTTACAGTCTATATCGGCCCAGTCCAGATCTTGCTACACGAAGTTAGAAAAGAGTTCCTTTGGAGCTGGGCATGGGACGAGTTTATTATCACTATACACTGTATCTACAGTAGTTCCAAGGCTTCATTTTCATTGAAGATAAAAACAAAATGGGCGTGGATCTTTTAGTGTATAGAGTTAGAGTGGGCTTATTTTGCCTTTGTTACTCGACGAGGATAAAATCACAATCTAGTGAACGGTTTCCCGGGAAAACCAGAAAAATCCCTAGATGCATGTAAGTTTGTATGAAATAGTTTATTTCAGATTTAAGGCTAATTTTGTTTTCTGTCAGACTTCGAGTAAATTACACCTCTCGTTCGCCTTTCAATAACCTACACTTAATCTATATTTGTTATAGCTTGGCTTGTAATTGCATCATCCTGTTAATATGCTTGGTGTTAGCAGGAGATATTCACCCTAATCCTGGTCCAAATTCAGGTAGAGAAAAATATGCTTTACCTTGATGTTAACCTTTTTTTTTTCATTGCTTAGTTAAGATAATTATATTATATTAATTTGCTGCTCTTGACTTTTAGATTCTGAGTATGAATTGCTAACAGATCCATTGTGTAGTGGTCCAGGTTCCGTTAGTCTACAAGGTATCAATATGCATTATTTGGTATATTTCCCTTAGTTGCAAAGTAAGCATTCAAACGTGTCATTTGCTGTCAATTTAGGTGAAGCTTTGAGGAAGTCACAGGATGTTTTTCGCTCCATAAAGAAACAGAAGTATTCGGGTTCCCCATTTAAACAAGGTATAACTCAGTTTTAAATATCATTAATTCTACAAGTATAGTTGTGTCGTTCTCTTTGACAGTCACTTGCATTCATAAAAACCCTAACACAGCACATTAAATATGTACGTTTGCAGAAGCCATTAGCAGGTCTGATCACTAGAAATTTTTCCAGATGATTTACCTTTTATTTACTTTTAAGCCCATCCCAAGTGAAATGAAAGCCATGTAAACTATTACATACTTCTCCAAGCATTGGTACATTTAGTGGATAAATTTTATCCTCTCCAAAATTTGAATTATATTATTGTCTTGTTTGACTATATACTTACAGAGATCTTAAATATGTAAGGTAACACAAAGTGAACGTGTATTCACACATGCCCAGCTTTTGCATTACTAAAAAACTAGCAGATAGATAATATTTTGTCATATTACACTGTGAATAATATCTATTATTTTAAATTAAATTATTTTAGTGCAAACCTCTCCCAGAAAGGTTATATCAAGTGCTGCAAAAAGGCAGATGAAATTTTCTCCAAGTCCACTGAAAAAGACATGCAAGAGGACAAAGTTTGAAAAAAAAGGAACATTAGGTATAGTAAATCACTCAAGGTCTTGATTTGTGTAATTAAATGAGATCTATAACAAACCGGGTGTAAAGACATCCCAGTGTCAGTCGATAGTGGTGGGGAGAGAACCCTCTTTTCAATTTGTTTTACGTTATTAAATAGATATGAGGTAGTGTCCATTAGGACAGCTGCACTACAATGCACAGTTGAAAATTTCATCTAAATGCATTTGAAGTAAAAGATACTTAACAGCCGTTCCATGCTTTATTATCAACCTCTTACTGAAGACTAAGGACTTTTTTTTCCTTTTAACAGAATCTCTTAGCAAAGTTGTTGACTTATCATTCACATTTAAGGAAGGGTCTGCAATGAAACAGGCTGATGTTTTTAACATCATAAAAGACAAATCTGGTCGTGTTTACTCCAGGAGAGAAATTGATCATGTTATCAAGTTACTGTTCCCTGGTGTGGTGAAGAAACCAATGAAAATTGTTAAAAATGAACCGAACAAAGATGGAGGACAAAAAGATCAAAGACAGAAGCGGTATCCTTTCGCTAGCATTACAGCTCCAAGACCTTTTACTACTGTCACAGCACATTGTGCTCCTTCAAGGAAATATATTAACAAGTAAATTAAGGCTAAAATTAGGCCAATTTTCAATATAGACAATATAGTATTATTGTGTATACCCTTGTGACTCAACAGTAGTGAACCAATAGCTGTGGCAAAGATAAACATTTTTATTTATAATAATAATAATAATGCGCATTACATGAAAGTAAATTATCGACATTAATAAGTTAACCAAAATAACTAAAAATATTATATTAAAAAAAAACAACAATGGATCTATAAAAATATAATATATACATAATCCTAAAAAATCCTAATAAAAAGCTAATCTACAAAAATGGGTCTTAAGTAAACCTTTCAACCTATGAAAATTGGGCTCATTTCGTATTTGTGATGGTAACCCATTCCGCAGTTTAGGCGCAGCAGCTAAAAAAGCATGGTCACCCAATGTCTTTTTAGTTAAAGTTTTTGGCGTTTGAAGCATGATTCCCATTGCACACGATCTTAAATTGCAACTCTTTTCCTCCCTTTTGTTAATGACTTCTTGTAGATATACCGGAGCTTGTCCATGGGTCGCTTTAAAAGTAATTATAATAATCTTAAAATGAATCCTAAATTCTACTGGAAGCCAATGAAGCGTACACAGAATTGGTGAGATGTGATAAAACCTAGGAATCTTAAAAATTAGTCTTGCTGTGGAATTCTGGAGCCATTGTAACTTTGCTATTTGTTTAGCTGGTAACCCATACAGAATACTATTACAATAGTCAATGTGCCCAATTATTAGGGCATGAACAAGTGTCTGGGTTGCTTGATTACTTAAATACTTTCTTATTCGTCTTACATTTGTAATGTAGTAATAGGCTGCTTTACACATGTTATTGATATTAACTTGAAGACTCATGTTTCTCTCATCTCGCCGCTTTCCAGTCACAAGAAGTTTTACAATTTCTGTTATCATTGGACATTGCCTTTCAACATCTGTTGCCAAATTATCAAAGTACATTTCTCCAATCATTAGCTCCAGGTCATCCTCATCTTTTAAATTACATATTCCAATGTTTTGAAGCTGCTGTAAAGTAGTTAGCTCTTTTTGGAGTTTGAGTCTTTGTTCTTCCTTTACGCTACCCTTTACAGAAGCCAGATCATTGAAGGCACCACATATGACACGAGATCTCTCTGCTTCATTGCTATTGTCTTTCAAAGCCTTTTCCAGCAACTCTATTTTCTTCTCCGAAGATATAAGTTTCTTTTTTAGGACTTCATTTTCGGATGTAAGTATCCCAAAACACTCTATATTTTTATTTCAAATCAATTTATTTCAATAAAATTGTTTTCCTTGACGAATTAATTTTTATTAGGATATTTTATGTCCATATGGAACAAAAGAAAGAAGATACATTGGATACCCTGTTGAACAAATTATGTGACCAACTTGACAAGAGCATTTGTTCTGATGGAAAAAGCAACGTGGTTTCAAATGTGAAAAATTGCATTGCAGAGTGTTTTGGGATACTTACATCCGAAAATGAAGTCCTAAAAAAGAAACTTATATCTGCGGAGAAGAAAATAGAGTTGCTGGAAAAGGCTTTGAAGGACAATAGCAATGAAGCAGAGAGATCTCGTGTCATATGTGGTGCCTTAAATGATCTGGATTCTGTAAGGGGTAGAGTCAGCTTAAAGGAAGAACAAAGACTCCAACTCCAAAAAGAGCTAACTACTTTACAGCAGCTTCAAAAAATTGGAATATGTAATTTAAAAGATGAGGATGACCTGGAGCTAATGATTGGAGAAATGTACTTTGATAATTTGGCAACAGATGTTGAAAGGCAATGTCCAATGATAACAGAAATTGTAAAACTTCTTGTTACTGGTAAGCGAGATGAGAGAAACACTGGAAAAAAGGCACCAGAGTTTAAATTCAAGTCAGCAGTGCAGGTGCTTCTTGCTCTTGATGACATAAGATCACAGAAAACAAAAAGTGACTTTTCTACTTTGTTTGGCTTACTCTTGATGTCCCATGGTGCTGGAAAAACGATGCTGGATGCACTTGAACCATTTGGATTGTGCAAGTCCTACAACTTCTTGTAAGTACTACTTTACTTTATCATGTATTTTCAAAAATAAACGATTTTTCTTGAATTCAGGGACATATATAATAACATGCATGCCATCATTGTCTAAACTCATTAACTGTAATTTTATATCTAGTGATTAAACATTTTACAGCTAGACTGACAAACTAGTGTCCCTGGACCAGACTTACTTTATAAGTAAACAAGTAATTTAATAAAAAAACTGAAAGAACATGTCTTGTCTCCTAGCTTGATCTATAGATTCTTCTTGCATTTTTTACCCTTACATGAACCCAAGATTAACCCAAACAGGCTTTAAATTTTAAAACTTACTGGAGAAAAAAGAAATTGTTACTTAATAATAAATTAAATAGGCCATTTCCAAAAACTCTCACTTTCAAAACAAGGCTAGGTGCAAAACCTTTCTTGTAAGAAAAATTATAAATTATATTTACATGAGAATAAAAAAAATATTTCATTTCAATAGCTTTGTAGTACATAGCCTTGCTTTAGGACAGAGGGTTGGAGTAACTTGAAAATGGCCTATTACTGCCTGTTTCATTTATTAAGGCTTCTTTTTTTATTGCAGTCGTGGATTGCTTGATGCTCGCCTCAACAATTATGCTGAACTACTTAGAAAGAAAATTCCTTTAGAGTGGCCAGTTATGTTGATCTTTGACAACATTAACATCTACAAGGGACATTCACGTCACATTAGATTAAAGAAGAGTACAGCACCATCCATGTGGAACTTCACAGTAAGAGCAGTTTTGAAACCAAATATATGTGGAATGGAATACCTTTGGAGAGACCCTGACACAGCAACCAAACCCCAAGGAAAGCTGAAAGAAGTTAAGAGCGAACAGCTGTTTATTGGTTAGTATAATTAACAATTAATGAATGGGGCTGAGTATCTTATGAAGAATTATTATGGAGATCACAGAGGGTGTTATCCGTCGATGCTGTAGGCCGGGATGGATAACACCCTACGAGATCTCCATAATTCTTCATATGATACAAAAGCCGAATTCAATAATTGTTTTATTATTCATTCGAAATAAGTCCTACTTTAAAAACATGGCTAAAACATGGTAACCTCCATCGATCCATCGATGGTAAGTTCATCTTCGATAGTGCACGTTTAGGTTTGTCCTGCTCTGCAAATATTCTCCAAATAGCAGATGTTGTCTTTTTGCTGTTCTTGCCATGTTTTTAGCTATGCTTTCGCCTAGTTCTTACTCTTGAAACAAGTTTAATGTCCACCATTTTTCAAGTTCACAATCAAAACAACTCAACCTCGTCCCCAGGTCTTCTCGGTTAACGGTGCCTTAACCTGCGAAAACGTTGCATTTTTGACGTCATTTCCTCATTAAACACAAAATTCTTCCAAATTTGGTCATCAGTAACTGGTTATGGTGAATTGAACAAGTGCTTTTAGCCAATCAGAATCGGGAAAATATTTTGAATGAATGATAATAAATATTATTAAAAACTGAATCATTGGATAATGCAGTTCTAGAGCTTTGGTTGGCTTAGCCATCATGGTATATGAGCCATTATACCGTACTTTCCAAATATGGTAATTGTAAGCATCTGCTTAAAAGTAGAAACAAGCTGAAAATGATAATCGGTTTTTATTTTTTAAGAAAGTAAAGGATTAAGTAGAATAGTAGTTGCATATCAAGTTTTAGAATTATAATGATGAACCTTAAAGTTATTGCTGCATTTTTAGTGTGATCAATTTTTTTTCATTGTAGAGTCATCACCAGAAGTTGAAAAGGGATACTCAAATGAGGTAGATACCTTACTGCTGAAAGTATTGGACTTTGGTCTAAACACCGTTTCAGTAAAGAGAAAGGAACTGCTTAAAATGGCTGAGACAGACTTAATGGGTACTCTGAAAAGTGATACATTCCTCTCAAAATCAAAGGGAAAATACTTAATCAATGTTCCTGTAGCAAAGGCAGAAGAGGACACCCCAACTGCGTCAAATGTTATGATTTTGCCTTTCTCATTGGCAGATGAAGCATTCACCTGTGGTGAAGCAGTGATTTACCGTGAGTATGCAAGTGAGCTAGGCCTAGGCATTAAGAAAAGTGATGACTACATACCCTTTCATCTTTCAAATAAGAAGTACGATGTTGCCTCTGCCAGAGAACGATACAAGGTCTATAGAGAACTAGACATTCACTTTGAACATTTAGAATCAATGAGAAAGGCTTTTGCAGACCATGAAGTACAATATAGTGAAACTGAACCGGTAATTATTACCCCAGACCATTTAACTGCAAGTAATTTCAAGACAGTTATGAAACAAAAATCACACAAAATGGCTGAGATCATCAAAGAATTAGTAACAGGGATTGAAGGCATGCCCTTAAAGGAAGCTATTGATTTCATTAAATCAAAAAGTGGAATATGGTATGGCTTCAAGGATGACTGTCTCTCAACTGTGTTGCATGTTGCTGTTGAAAGAAACCTGGGAACATTGGTTGAATGTCTACTGGCATGTGGTGCAGAGGTGAATAGTAGAGAAGGGTGTGGAGTTACACCCTTACATTTGGCAGTTTTTCACGGGCATATTGAAGTAGTGAGGACTTTACTTCGATATGATGCAAAACCTTCAGGAACATTTCCTGGAAATATACCATCACCTTTACAAGCTGCCCTACAACAAGACACGCCTTGGGAAATTGTCAAGCTTCTACAAGACAAGTCAACCGAAATTAAGTCGCAAACTGCACTTCTTGCCCATGAAATCCTTACAGGAACTGAAGGCATGAATGCTGATACAAATAATACATTAAATCACAACTCTGTAATTGGCAACCCCAATCAAGAAACTAATCACAGTGTCCGCAATTTGGTGGGTGCAAGAGACAGAGTTATTGCTGTGGGAGATGTGAAAACCACAACAACAACGCGTGGCCTTAGAAATAGATGTCCTGATGAGTTTGGAAGTTTCAGTGAGACACCCGGAGACTTCCACACTATCGGTTATTGCATGGAAATTATCTCACGTCTATATGGATCAGGTGGTTTCTTTTATGTTATTAGACATATCTTGAACAAGAGCAAGATAACAACAGAGGCGTTTGATAAAATCTTCAAAGAGGAACACTATGAACGATGCTTTGAATCACTAAACGATTTTTTCTGGGGTCTTGCATTGGCCATGGTACAGTCATTTGAGGATTCTGTGTATTTTCCTAATAGCGACATAGCAAGGCAAAGGATCGGTAAAGAAAGGGAAGATTTCAGTACACGATTGCTGAACAGATTTAAAGACTGGGCCTCTGAAAATAGTAAAAATGATAAGACATTTCAGTTTTTTTCTGAATTTGTCCTAGAATTTGGTCCCCTTTTGCTTATTTATCAAAGTGCCATACGTAATGGGCAGGGAATTGTGCGAGAGGCTTGTTGGATGAAATTGTTACCCCTTTTCACGGTACTAAATAAGAAGAATTACAGAGACGAGGCCTTTGTTCATGTACTCAATTTCACTTGCAACTGGCCAATTGCTCTTAGGAAACTTCTGAGAAGAAATTGTTCAATCAAGCTTAAAAGATCACATCATAATTTGGCTCTTGATGAGTTTGTGGAGACAATGCTAGTAAGACCCCTTAAAGTGTATGCCAGAAAACAAACAACGGTATCAATGTTACAAAAGATTAACATGAACTTAGAGTTACTACAACATGTACAGAGAGTGTTCAAGAAATCATTTGATATTCACCCCACAAGCAAACATACAAAGCAAGACTCCACTCCTGACATAGTAAAGGTCGCCTGGTTTGCAACTACACAGAAATGGTTTGAAGATAAAGGAAGAGACAACATTTACAGCTACCCTTATGGAAACAAAGTTCTGCCAAACCACAAAGAACCAATTCCAAAGAAACTTTTGGACCCAATTAAGAGGGGAAAGGAAATGATCGTGAAAAGTTTTACTGAAATGAGATGTCGTCTTTTTCCTAACTCAGACTACATATCTTTGTAAATATCACGGACTGTAGGATGTCTAATTTTTGGTAGGTCTGTGGATAAAAAAGCGGAAGAAATATGCTTGCTTCGCATCTTGCATAGATTTTTGCAAGCATGTTATTCTCGTACAAATTTCTGCCATTGATCAAAGGCTACTATCAAATCTACGTTCATTTAACATGTTAAAATAAGTTGGGTTATAAGCATGTCTACATACAGTTTAAACAAAAAGGGTTAACTTAGTAATTAACAGGCACAAATTCAAGTGAGCTATGTGATACATGAAACGTCATTCCAGGGAATTTTCACTAAAAAGTAAAATGCCCCTTCATCAATGCATAGAACACCGCTGCCTTCGATGTTTTTGTTTCAGTCTAACCTATTTTTCATTGAAA
Source organism: Porites lutea (assembly GCF_958299795.1). NCBI lineage: Eukaryota > Metazoa > Cnidaria > Anthozoa > Scleractinia > Poritidae > Porites > Porites lutea. The sequence goes on from NC_133203.1 coordinate 21,099,252, forward strand.
ATGGTTCTAAATAAACACCCCGTTTAAGGCTACTGTGTATTTGGGCGGTTTTCTGGTAAATGATAGGATACAAAGAGGCAGCACTGTCAGACGACCAGGCTTAAACCTATAACAAATCTTTTTAGGGTTAAGAGTGACATTGCCCCTCAACTTTTTCCCTCGCCATCCCTCAGCCGTACTTTGCTTGCCTTTCTTTTCTTTTGCTGTGTATGAAGTAAGTTTGCAAAAACGTGTAAGATGGTTGGAAGAAAGTGCAGATGGGTAATGGAACAAGGTTCGTGGAAAAGTCAACAACTTACTTACACTGATGTAGTTTTTAATTCACCCAGGTCTCTGTATAAAAGTTAGATGCTTTTTCTATATGTAAGAATACAGGAACCATTCAAGCAATCTGCAAACTTTGTTCCCAGTGTTAGGTAAACCGCGTTTTTGTTCCGTGCTGTTTCTTCTGGGGGAATTTCTCGGAGAACATCAGAAGCAACTAAAACACGAAGTAAATACTCCCCTTCATCAGTTGTTGTCTTCAAACAGCCATACTCTTGTAGCCTCTGGTGCTCCTCCTTCACTTTCTTCCCTGTCAATATCCGGGCAAAGTAAGTTAGTGGATATTTAGCTCTTCCTGGGCAATCTGAAACTCTCTGTACACATGTTATTGCATTTCTTGCAAACTCCCCAACATTTTTTGTAAGGTACCTTTTTTCTGATGAGCATACGTCACACTTACTCTGGCAATCACATTGCTCCTTGAAGTATTCCAGCATTACTTTCCTCCGACAATCGCCTCTTTGAAAGCAGTAGTACATGACCTTCTGAAAACTGGCAAGTCTCTGAGTGGCATAAGCTCGATTAACATTCATCTTTCCAAATATATTTCTTACGTGGAAAACTTGATTATGCGGAACAAAATAAACAACAGATTTGGAAGGTTGCCGATCTCTCCCTGCTCTACCAGATTCCTGGTAGAAGTCCTCCATAGACTGTGGTATATCATAATGAACTACAAGGCGCACATCTTTCTTGTCAATGCCCATGCCAAATGCACAAGTACATACGAGACATTGTAAATCATTTTTCATCCATAAGGTTTGTCTGTGTTTTCGAATGCCATCTTCCATGCCCCCATGGTAACACTTGCTCTTTATTCCTTTGGCCTCAAGCTTTGGGGAAAGATCTTCACATTCTTTTCTTGTCAAACAGAAGACTAAAGAGCTACCTTCAGCTTTTACTAGGGCTGCCAAATCATCCACCGAGTTGGCATTCTTTTGTCTCACTTCATAAAAGATGTTCTCCCTGTCCATTGGTGACAAAACTAACTGTGTGTTCCTAGCTCCTAACATAGAAATAATATCATCCCTAGTGACCTTGCTAGCTGTAGCAGTCAACATCAGAAGGGAAACGTTTGGAAAGCTCTTTCTCAGCTCTGACAATTTCACGTACGAATCTCTGAACTCATGTCCCCACAGGCTTACACAATGCGCCTCATCAACAACAAAGAGACTAAGTTTGTTCCTTGAGTAAAGGGTGGTCAGAATATTGAAGAATGTTTTGTCCTTCTCAATGATCTCTGGAAGTACATAGAGAATTTTAAATGGACAAACTTGTTGTTTAAGGCACATGTAAATTCCTTGCCTTTCCGATTCAGACAAATCGCCATGTAAGGCTGACGCACCAATGTTGTGAGTCATACACACCTTCAACTGATCATCTATAAGTGATTTCAAGGGTGACACAACTATTGTCATACCATGAAATTTATGAGCAGGAAGCATGTAAATAAGTGATTTCCCTCCCCCTGTTGGAAGGGTGACAAAGCAGTCTCTACCTTGAAGTAGATAAGTTATTGCTTCTCTTTGCTCAGTTCGGAGTTCAGTGTAACCCCATTCCTTCTCTAAAATTACCTCAAGCTGTTCAATGATGGAGTCAATATCACATGTATCATGCTGTGATGTCAGTGTGTTTGACAAATGTAGTCCTTCTAAATCAGGTAAGACTGAAGTTGTATATGTGGATACATTATTTAGAGAACTTGATGTAACTTCCTCCACAGGTTCAACAGTGGATCTTAGACATTCAATTTCTGGTAAGTCACGACCAGAAGGTGACTTCACTTTCCAAGCTTGATACACTTTGGTTGTATTACTGGATGACACAGTAATATTCTGGTACCGTTCACTTGAGAAGTTTGTTAATTTTTCCCCAGCCAGCAACACAAATGCCACCTTCAGGGCAGCATTGAAGAAAGAAATGTCTCTAAATGTCACATTTCCCAATGAGTATTTTACTGCAAACAACTGCCCACCAATCTAAATAGATAAAGAACAAATTCAAAACAATTTAAGACAACTACATGTACAACAGTCATTGCAAGGGATAACATACATGGGGAGTGAAGCTTATGCAAAAATGTGAAGTGACGTCTTTATTTAAAGAGGATAAACACTTGATAGTTATTATCTAAAAATTAATGATAAACTTTTGGCCCTCTATAAACATAAAATCAATAAAATCATAAAATCATTCTACAATGTCATTATAAAAAGATCAAAATTTTCATACACAAAATCTGTAATAGACACAATTAAAAACAAGCCAAAAAAGAATTTAAAAACTATCTACAGTCTCAATTTAAAAATTGTAACTATTTAAAATCAATATTAATTATTTAAAACAAGTAAAAGTAAAATAAAAATATACTTAGTGTACTATTTTACGGACTTAATATAAAAGGCTACTTAACCATTTTTCATAGCGATGTTCAGAATTACCTGTTGCTCTTTGCTTAGTAATTTAAGTCATAAACAATTAATTTCTTTTTAAAAAATTTAACATTTTTAACTTTCTTAACATCAGCAGATAGTTTGTTCCAATGTAAAATCCTCCTCACGCTAAAAGTGTGGCATCCTACTGTATTTTTCTTTAAAAAGGACAATGAGATTAAGATTTGAAAAACAAATGGATATGTTATGAACCTGAGAAGTTGTCTTTAATATAGAATTAATGCAATCTGGAGTTGTACCGTCTAGTCTCTTATCAGCTTTAGAACATCTGCTTATATATGCCACCATAACAATTGGAATCCAGTTCATTAAACATAAATAATATGCATGTTGTTCTTTCAGTGTCTAATATAACGTGTACAGCTATCTTCTGTGTCCATAAGACTGTTTCTAGCAATTCCTTACTGCAAGATGATCACACTGGACTGAGGTGCAACATAACTGGCTTATAACAGCGAGATATAAAATTAATTTCATCTTACCACTTTACTTGAGTTGAGGAGCACTTTGAGAAAGGCAGCATTCTCATTCCTTATCCTCCTCTCCTCTCTTACTTCATCCATATTGACCTCACATCTATGGGTTCTACTGTAATGGGTACCAATGTCCACGAACCATTCTTTTGTATGTTGGCATGTTGGGTGAGGACAGGGGAATTTGTTTTCTTGTAGTGCTGCAAAAAATTTAAATCAAATATTAAAAGTTACTAATGTGTAAAATGATTCGGGCTAAAACGAAGAGGCATAGTGGATAACAGAAATTTGAGATTGAGATGAACCATCATCATAACCCATCAGACCTTCCTGTGTTTAAAATTCTTACAAAATTTTGGGGTATCTGATAACAATAGGCCTTTTGAAATTGTTGGTCACATGATCAACTTTCTTTAAACCAAAAACTAGTTCGCTTTCAGAAAAAAATGTTTGCAGGAACTGAAAGAGCATATTTGTTAACCTGCAAATTTTCAGCCCTGTATCTCAAAAGTAGCAATTATTGCAATGGCTTCCAAAAAGTTGAAGGATTAGTATGGAAAAATGAACTCTTGTCATCGAGTCACATGTGGTTCTCCATGCAAAGCCTTGTAAATTTTCTAAATTTCAAACCATCTAGAAATCTTAAATTCCTTAAGCATTACAAGGTACAGATTTTCTTTTATACATAACAGACAATTTGAGCCTGTCATGTGTAAGGAAAAGAAGATTTTATCTTTAAAATTTATCTTAATGTTAACAGTACCTGATAAGTATATCATATTTCTAGAGAGTAGTGGAACAAAATGATTAGGAACAAAATCCCTCAAATTTTCCACGGGTCCCACTCTGCTCCACAGTACAGCCAGGGGGGGTTTCTCCTCAAAGACACGTGGTGTTATTGTAATATGAAAATACTGTCGTACCTGTAAGATTTAAATAACCTTAACATAACATTCAGAATGAAAAAAGTACATTTGGAAGAATCACATATTTACATACCAATGTAAAGCTATCAAACCACTAGCGAGAAACAATAAGTATGTCTCTGACGTTCTGTCTTATAACCTAAGAAACTCAGCTGTTAACTTATATAATATTATTCTTAAACCTAAGTAAGAGATAGGAAAACATAGCCTTCACCACAGAGGATCTGTCCTCTGGAAGAACATCCCAAGAGAGGCAAAAGAAAAGACCATTTCAAATCATTCCTCATAGACAAACATGCTCTTTAGTTGCAAAGTCATAGAGTTTTTAGTGTGTTAAATTTAGAACTTAGTATTTAAGTATGTAATAAGTTTATTGTAACTGTTTGCTTTTAAAGATCATGCAAAACATTCTAATCATCTTTTGTAAGAATAGTACCAAACACTCATGTAATATTCTTGTTAAACTTGTTGTTTCTGAAAGGCCACTGCTATGCAAGTGATCCCATGGTTAAATAAGATAGTAGTACTAGTAGCAAGAAATCCATTTAAGACACAGAGGACTGTAGATAATTCCAACCTTTGCCTTTGTACCTTGGGATAGCCAATCTGACTTACTTGTTGTCAGACAAAGATAGAATTACAAAGATAGCTTGGCAGGACATATACATATACATTGGTGGAAGGCAAGTTTGATATGGATTTCAATTTTACTCGTGTTCGTTCTATAAAAACATGATCAAAAAATTTAAAATTGAATTTACCTTTGGTGTCGTTTCAGGATAAACGCTCCTGATCTTCCTCCTTAAAACAGCCCCTAAAGCTTGGATCTGGAACATTGACGCGTACTCAAAAAGCTGACAGGTCTTCATTACCTCCGTCTTGTAAATTTCGTGGACAAAATCAGCATCTACGAGTCCACTATCATTTCCTTCGACACCTAGAAGTCTCTCTTGTGCTGCGATTCGCTCAACGAGTTCTTCGTCAGCTAAATAATATGTTGAGTGAAGGGCTAGCTCGATTACACATCTTGCACGGAGCTCAACGTGCTTTAACTCATTCCCAGCAACCAACAAAGAAAAGGATCTATAAAGGCAGCTTCCATCACCAGTTGAATTCAACGGAACGTACTCCTCGAGCTCCTGAGATGGGACGATTTGTTGAGCATAAAAATCCACGTTTATTTCATCAACCATAGATTCCTTGAACGAAAATTCTCCAACAACTTTACGGATTTCATAGCAAACGTTAACTAAACTATCCCAACCTGTTTCCGTTGCTTTTTGCCTTTCTTCAAGAATTTGGCTAAAACCGTGACTCGGCGGCGCCATTTTGGATTTGCCATTATTTGCCAGGCGTCCTGGGCGAATTTTCCCGACAAGCTTGACAGGTGACGTCACATCCGAAATCGCCGAGGACGACTGGGAACGAGGCTGCCATGGAACTGCAATGGGCACAAAGACAGCAGTTTTGATTCCTTTACCAATATTTTCATGACATATATTGAAACAACAACTCTGAGCAGAACTGTCTCTACAACAACAGTTTGGAAATGCTACATACACAATATCTTTTCCCTATGGGACAAGAGTAAACCAGACATCGAAGCGTTCATTCATTGAACAAGCAAACTTACATCACCCAACTATTGAATTCACAGCCGAAACATTTGACACTGAGATTGCGTTTTTAGACATGGTTGTATACAAAGGCACAAGATCCAAGGAAAAATCTATCCTTGATGCACAGACACATTTTAAACAAACGGAAACCTTCTTGCACACATATTTCACCTCGTGTCACCCTCCAAATGTTAAAAAAGGATTTGTCAAAGGAGAAGCCTTGAGAATCCTACGAAAAAACTCCTCAGAAACAACCTTTAAGGAAAATAATTCAAATTAAAAAAAAAAAACGCTTGATGGACGGAGGCTACCCACAATCTTTGATAGAAAACCTACTATCAGAAATAAAATTCACAAAAGTGAGTCTAAACGCCTAAAACAAAACAACAATGAGGAAAAAGAACCAACTATGACTTCAATAAATTTTTAAAGAACCACCAATCATTTCCTTACAAAACAGGAAAATCATTAAAGGACATGCTCGTTAGAGCCAAAAAAAAAAGGTTAACCGAGGGTTCCACGTCGGTATAGATGTGCGGCCTGTCACCCTTTGTATTTTCTCGCACAACAGGTTTGTAAGTATTTTAGCAATAATTCCAGCTGGCTGTGTTTTATATAACACTGTCTCGTTAGTAGTTAGTGCCTATCTATGTAATAAAATAGGGTGACCCACCCCCTAAGGGTAGCTCAAAATTACACGACCCACCCCTTGCACAAGGCTCAAAACCTCATGACCCACCCCCTCTTTGCTCCGGCCCACCTCCCCCCCAATACTTTTTGACCAGTCCCTAAAGTCAAATTCTGTGCGATACCACATGCATCATTGAAAAAATCTTTCCTTTTTGTCTAGTTTTGGGCTGAGCGCGGTTTTTGTCCAAGGGTCCAAAATAGCCGTATTTGTCAGCATTGTGACGTCAAAACGAGCACGGTGACCCCCACTTTTTATTACCTTTTTATCATCTTCTTCACTTTTCACATCAGTGTACCAAGTTTCATCTACAATCTATGTTAGATTCTTTTTCTAGGGAATCACCTTAAGCAAAATCTATGAGAGCGTTATCAAGATGGAATGAAGTTTTGTGGTTAGAAATGTATGTTAAAAACTGGACAATCTCGACGTTCAGCTGTTATCTGTAGAAAACAAAGTGCTTTTGAAATGCAATTTCACCTCATAGTAGTTTCAACCTTTTTAAAAGCTTGTGTGAAAGATCATGGAGATAGCTCTAGGCGATTGCTAGAAAGAAAGATTTGATAAGTATGTCATCGAGGCGCTCCTGTCAGCAGTGTTGTAGAGTGTTTGGTCTACTTTAACCATGTTAACAAACCAGCAAATTATTTTGAAACTGTATATAGATTTTTTTTTTAAAATTTGAGATTCTCAAGACCAATCATCATTTTATATGACCTTTGAGTTTGAAGATTATTGATATATTTAAAGGCAGTAAAAAAAGCGCTACAATTCACCATTTTAACTCATTATTCAGGGGTATTGTCTCCATTGGTGGAAAAAGCTCCTGTGGACCATTTTGGATGAACAGTTCTCAAACTCATTAATAATTCATGACGTTATAAGCCAACCAGAGTGCCCTATTCGGGTCAGGTGGGTGACTTTGAAACTCAATGAAACAACAGTTGAAAATCATTAGTGTTTCATCGTGTTTTCATCACTAGTGGTAAAATTGTCCTTAATCTGCATATTCATAGATTACTCAAACACAGCTTAACATAAATCATTAATTTTTAATAAATGGCCAGGAAAGACATTTCAAATTACAACCTGACTGGCTCTTTTTCTTTTTGTTTCGCTTTCAAACCAATGCCAGCTCGAGTCCCATCCTTCATGTCTGCGTCCAATATTCGTCTGAAGATAACAAATCTAACGACGAAAAGAGAAAAATTCGATGCAATTTCCTAAAGTTTTAAAATATCAAATGGCACCCCTCTCCAATAACGCCAATTCACGCACCTTTTGTCTGAAGAGTCCAAGGGATTGAACTCGATGGCTAAGTTCTTTTCTACCAAGAATTGGCGAATGCCGCAGACAATCTGGTACAATGTTTCCGGAGGGTATTGATCTTTTGACCACTTTGCCACCTCTTGAACAAATTTGGATAACCAATAGTTGAGCATCAATGCATCCACCTCTGTTGTGGGCCGAGTAAGCGGCTGAACTTTGTCCAATTCATACTCTTTAAAAACTCCACCAATTTCGACTATTGGAAACTTTACACTTCGCACTTGTTGCCAATCCTCAAAAATGCCTACTGCCCACTTATTTTTTTATATCTGGTAGACTTCGGTACTGCTCTCTCTACGCAAAGTTCTTCTTCCTCAATTGTTTTCGGGAAGCAAAACCTTCCTTTGGCCATGGCAAAAACAGTATGTAAATCACTTCAAGTTCATAACGCTTTTGGAATACAAATTTGGTGCAACGCGAAACTATTGGGCAATTAAAAACAAACACTCAAAAATACAATGAATGCCAACTGAATACAACAAATCACAGGTACAAGGCATTTTAAAGACAAAAGGGAAAAATACAACACTGCATAATTTTGTATTGTTTCTTTGGAGAAGTCATTTAAAAAACTTGCGCTTTGGGTTTCCTCAGTTTTCCAAACGCTCGAAAACAATAAAATGTTTCAAATGTTTTCTCGTGTTTGGAAAGCTGATGCTGATGCTGATGAAACCCTCGCACTCGTTTTTGAAATAGTACTTCCCAGTGCCAAGAAATACAGCTGCAAGTAAAATAGGTAATGGCATCATTTTGTTGCTATGACAACTCCAATGTCATTTTATATTGTAACCCTGATCATTACAAATTTTCATCTTTATCTAATACAGCTGTAGTGATAATTTTTCCCAATCTTTGTTAATAGTGAAATAGTGTATGCTCAAACTTAGGAGGTATTGACCCTGAAAAACCCCATCGAACCACCTTAAGCTTTTGTGGACATTAAGCTGCATGGTTTAAGTAAGCCCACCAAAAAATATCTCAAGCGTGGAAAGATGTCACATATTGGTCGCTAGGCTGCCAAAAAATGGGTCTTCAAAAGCAGTTTAATATATTTTCAGAGAAAAAAGATGCGTTTCTTATAATCAGAGGAACACTCATGGAGACTGAAAGTTTGGTCAGAATGTTAAAACATGAATAAACAAAGGTGCAGTTCATTATGAAACCACTTTCTCCTTTAAGTTTGCAAAAAGGTTATGTTTCTGTGAAGAAATCTGCAGACCAAAACCTTGCTGTTCTACTAATACCTAGTTACAGTCGAGGAAGATCAAACGTACCCCCTAAGATTCTTTTTATGAATTGATTATACGGAAAATAAATCTGTTAGTTGTTCCCGTAACTGGTGTCAAATTCAAATTGGCATTCCTGCATGTGTAATGAGCAATGAATATTTTACGAGCACTTCTCTGTATTTGGTCTGATTGAAAATCTTTGAATGGATTAAATTTCTTAGAAGACATTTACATCACATTCACTGAAACTGAGCTGGTATAAATTTCGTAACTGCTTTGCGTGTGAATTCCCGGCTCATTACTCATGCAAGAATGCAGAGATAAATCTGAAGTCTACAACTACCAACAGATTCAACTTTCAAATAATAAATTCACTAATGGAATCTTGGGGGTACGCTTGACCTAGCATGACTCTAAGTGTTGTTAATGTCCTTACGATATTTTAGTAATGATGCAACATTCTTAGAAGGTTTGGGTCGTCTTGTGAATAATGAAAGAGCCACTAAAAGTAACTGCCACATGAAAAAAATTGCCCATAACAACAAGGTCAACTTTTGTCTATTTGCAAAGAAAGATATACCGGCAAATACTGAGTTACAATATGACTATGGTGTGAGTGACCTTCCATGGCGCAAAACAGGTGAACCACCAGATAACACAATAACAATAATACTTCTTATGTTTATGGGTCATGTGTAGGACAAAGCATTTTCTGGAATCTCAAACAAATGCATTATTATAAGGGTTCAAAACAATAGCAATGATACTTAATGTTTTTACATGTCATCAGTCATCTATTATTTCTCACGTTTATTTTCGGGAATTTCAAACAACACATTATAATCAGTGTGACTTATGCTTCACAAATTTTTGAGTCAGGTAATACAATGAAAACATGCAAAGAGTCTTGACTGCAAAATGGCCTGTATTCAGTCAACGTCAAGAATGTAACGGTAGTCAAGCAAATGTAATGATGAAAACAGAGTAAGAGACTTTATAGATTGTGAGATACGAACACTACAGGCTGTCCACTTAGCATAAATTAAACCATAAACACCTAGGAATTGAAGCTAGTCAAGACATTTTCTGGTCACTGTCAGATAATAAAGAGCTAAAACTGTCCAAAAACCTGTTTACAGGTCAAGCAAGGCCCTCTTTTCAAGATGCAAAATATCAGCTTCTTAAGTTTGAGCATATGCAGAAAGAGATACAGTCAAATCCCATGAACACAGACACTGGTTGGGTCATGGAAAGTGCCCCTATTTAGTGGGTCATGTTATTCAAGTAAAAATACATTTGGAATAAAACACTAAAGAAACAAAACAGGGCCCGCTTCCATTATTAAAATTTTGATCCACTTTTTGTATTTACCTTTCTATGCATTGCTTAGAGAAACATTTTATGTAAATCATTACTGTGTCTCAGAGTAAAGGCTGAACAGCATTTGTAAGCTTGAGTTACATGCTCTTAGCAAGAAAACCGTGCTTAAAATTTTGCTTAATCCTGGGTTACACTTAACCATCTTTGTAGGAACTCGGCCCAGGATGGTAGCATCGGCAAATTAAACTCTAACATAAACAAAGCAGTCAGTCTGCGAACTATGTCCATGGTCCATGGTTACAATATAAAGTCGCTCACTTAGACATACTTTATAATAAAAAAAAAAACATTCTCTGCATAGCTCATTGGAAGCCAACATAGTCTGAAATTGATGTCTACAATAATAATAATATTATCGTTGACTCTTAAACCAAGACTTATTGTAGTTTCAAAACAACAACCATACAGTCTTCAGTTGTCTGAAGTGCTAAGGTCTTTTGCTTTTCCTCCATCTGTGTGGGGCAGGCACAGGTTTCATCAGCCTTTTAATAATATTTCTCTAATTTCGGCATAAGACCTTTCCTAAAACACTGAAATTGCCATTTACTAAAGTATTATATGAAGGCATGGGCTAATAATGACATGTGATATTCTCTGGCAAAATCAAACAATGAATGAAAAGACTAGCTTTGTGCTAAAAGGAAAAAAAAAAACAGAAAAAATTCATGTAATTTCTTATCTCTCGACTCATGTGGGTGTGTGAGACATATGGTGTGCATTTTTAAAATGGCGTTTTCGCTGCTGTTGATGCTAAATCTCCCTAATGTACTGTATTGATCTTGTTTTCTTATAGGCAGTCATACACAAGCAACCTCACTTTTTTTAAATCTGATTAAAAAATTAGTATTCAAAATTTTGTAACGCACTGAATAACAACAGCTTAAAAACAGTGTTTACCTTCAGTGAATAATGTCTTCTTGCTGCTAACCAAGGTCAAACAGGTTCCTCCTTGCCACTGAGCATCTTGTGGCCTTCAACAATGCACACTTTAGTTTTAAACCAGGATACCAGAGATCATCATGATCAGGTATAACCATGTACTGTTGGATGATAAATTGAAATGGAAAACTAGTGAGAAGAAACTATGAGGGAGTTACTCTGTTAACAAGGGATTTTGTAGTTATATGCATATGTCTCTGTTCTGCTCTAACTGAATTAATTACACACTAGAAATGATTTCTAAATAAACGTGCACATTAAGGTGTCTGAACACAGTTTTGGCAGTTTGTGAGTATATGTCATTTGCTAATTAATGCAAGAGAAAGGTTTCAGGTAACAAGCTCAAACTTGGCAAGTGAAAAATACAGTGATGAAAAATTTTGATTGGGAGGTAAAATTTGACGTTTTTGTAGTTTCCATGGCAACATGAACGATTGAAAACAACCCTTAAAATTTCACTTTTGCTCAGTTTACATAAAATTCGCTCATTAGATTTTCCTACAAACTTGCACACAGCTTACTATAATTAATGATTACCATTTCAAACTTATCTGACCAAATTTTAACAGACAGGATTTTAGATAATCAATATAACGAAACTGTAATTGTGTCACAAAATTTGTCCGTTTAACTTCCATTTTAAAGTTCTCATTAGTTAAAATATAATAAAAGGAACAATTCTGCCAAATATCACAAAATCTTAATGAGTAGATTTTGAGAAATCGTCTTCTGTGTACCATTGCTTTTTCGCCGGCATGTTTGTTTGTTTAATGTAAAAAAATTTGCCGTCACGCGAGTTACAGCTGACCGCCCGCAAAACTGTGTTCAGCCACCTTAAAAGAATTTGGCCAGAAGGCAATCAAAGTGCCCTAAAAATGTTCACATTTTCAAGTTATTGACATGCCACTGTTTGCAAAAATTCATCAGTTATAATAAGGTAATGTTTAGTAATCAAGTAGGTATATGATAGAATAATAAAGAGTTTTATCAACAACAATGGCGATGGCAATGAGAACATCGAACAAGCAACAGGTCTACTGAACAAAACATTAAGTTTGCACCGTGCATCATGGTTTTTTGTATATTTCTTGGCCATTACTGTACGACTACGACATGAAAATGCCTACTTTCACATTTTATGGAGGACGTAAACAAGTGACGGCCAATCTTTCTTTCTCTTTCTAAACTTGAGTACAGTCCCCAAGAAATCAACTCCAGGGAAATGTGCCTACATAAGACATTTTCAGTGAACTGGAATACACGCGACAAAGTCTGAAAAAAGCTAATTCATTTTTAAAGTGGCGTTTTCGCTGCCATTGATGCTAAATCTCCCTAATGTACTGTACTGGTCTTGTTTTCTTTTAGGCAGTCATACACAAGCAACCTCACTTAGCTAAGAAGGGCTTAACAGAGACATCAATTGCCAGAAAATCACCTCTCTCCGCTGATAGACCGATCACTTTGCCCAACATTGAGTCAATGGAAAAGGATCTGACTTTAGAGACGAGAGCTCGTCAGGTATTATTACACTGTGTAATCATTACACATATTGCATCAAATGACAGTCCTGTGTTAGTAAATACCATCTTTACTTTGTGAATGCAACTCTTAAAAATCACCCATTTGAAGTTAAACACTACAAAGCAGCAATGAAACTGTACCAGATCTTTCGTAAAATATGCAAAATACCTAAAATCAAACATTAACATAATATAAGGTTGTTCAGGCAACCCGCAGATACCTTTCAGGGAAACGGGCACATCTTTTTTAAAATTTGCTTAAAAAAAATATTCAAAATTTTGTAACGCACTGAGTAACAACAGGTTAAAAACAGTGTTTACCTTAAGTGAATGATGTCTTCTTGCTGCTAACCAAGGTCAAACAGGTTCCTCCTTGCCATTGAGCCTCTTGTGGCCTTCAACAATGTAGACTTAGTTTTACACCAAGATACCAGAGATCATCATGATCAAGTATAACCATGTACTGTTGGATGATAAATTGAAATGGACAACTGGTGATAAGAAACTATGGGGGAGTTACTCTGTTAACAAGGGATTTTTGTACTTATATGCATATGTCTCTGTTCAGCTCTAACTGAATTTATGACAAACTGGAAATGATTTCTAAATAAACCTACACATTAAAAGAATTTGGCCAGAAGGCAATCAAAGTGATCCAAACCTTTCACATTTTCAAGTTATTGACATGCCACTATTTGCAAAAATTCATCAGTTATAATAAGATAATGATTTTTAATCATATAGGTATATGATAGACCACCATTTTTAAACAGGGACAGAAACTGAAGTTCTGAACAATAGCAAGGGAAATGAGAATGTCAAACAAGCAACAGGTTTATTGAGCAAAACATTAACTTTTCACCGTGCATTATGTTTTTTGGTGCATTTCTTGGCTGTTACTGCACGACTATGACGTAAAAATGCCTACTTTCACGTTTTGAATCTTAGAATGTTATAATTTCTAGTTTTTGTAGTTTTAAAATCATACTTGTAACTCGAAGATACTAGCTTATCTTTAGCTACTTTAAATTCAATGTGAAATAAAGTATATGTATCTATGTATGTAAATAAGCGACGACCAAATTTTCTTTTTCTTTTTAAATTTGAGTACAGTCCCCAAGAAATCAACTCCAGGAAAATTTGCCTACATTAGACATTTTCAGGCAACTGGAATAGACGCGACAAAGTCTGGAAAAAGCTGATTTATTTCTAAAATGGCATTTGCGCTGCCGTTGATGCTAAATCTCCCTAATGTACTATATTGGTCTTGTGTTCTTATAGGCGTACACAAGCAACCTCACTTAGCTTAGAAGGTCTCAACAGAGATATCAATTGCCAGAAAATCACCTCTCTCTGTTGATAAACCAATCACTTCGCCCAACTTTGAGTCAATGGAAAAGGATGTGACTCTAGAGACGAGAGCTTGTCAGGTATTATTACCTTGTGTAATCATTACACATATCGCATCAAATGACAGTCCCGTCTTAGTAAACATCATCTTTACTTAGTTAATGCAACTCTTAAAAATCACCCTTTTAAAATTCAAAACTACAGAGCAGCAATGAAACTGTACCACATCTTTTGTAAATATCGAAACTCCCTAAAATCAGTTTTATTAACACAATATAAGGGTGTTCAGGCAACCTGTAGATACCTTTCAGGGGAACCAGGGTACATCTTTTTCAAATCTGCTTTGAATACTAACAGGTTAGTACCAGTGTTTACCTATAAACGTGAGTGATGTCTTCTTGCTGCTAACCAAGGTCAAACAGGTTCCTCCTTGCCACTGAGCGAAGAGTTTCTCTTTGGCCTTTAACAATGCAGACTTTAGTTTTAAACCAGGATACCAGAGTTCATCATGATCAGGTATGACCATGTACTATTGGATGATAAATTGAAATGGACAACTGGTGATAAGAAACTATGGGGAGTGAGTCTATTAGCAATGTAGTTATATTCATGTCTCTGTTCAGCTCCAACTGAAAAAGATTTCTAAATAAACCTACACATTTTAAGAATTTGGCCAGGAGGCAATCAAAGTGCCCTAAAAAGTTTCACACGCCACCATTTGCAAAAATTTATCAGTTATAATAAGATAATGTTTGGTAACCATATAGGTATATGATAGAACATCATTTTTAAACAGAAGTTCTGAACTACACAATAGGGAGTTTTAGCATTGATAACGGCGGCGACAGCAACAAGAACATCAAACACGCAACAGGTTTATTACGCAAAACATCAAGTTTGGACGTGCATCCCACTTTTTTTGTACATTTCTTTGCCATTACTGCACAACTACGTCGAGAAAATGCCTACTTTCACGTTTTATGGAGGACGTAAACAAGTGACGACCAAACTTTCTTTCTCTTTCTAAACTTGAGTACAGTCCCCAAGAAATCAACTCCAGGGAAATTTGCCTACATTAGACATTTTCAGCAAACTGGAATAAACATGACAAAGTCTGAAAAAAGCTACCCGTAATTCATTCTTAAAATGGGGTTTCGCTGCCATCGATGCTAAAACTCCCTAATGTACAGTGTATTGATCTTGTTTTCTTATAGGCAGTCCTACACAAACAACCTCACTTAGCTCAGAAGGTCTCAACAGAGATATCAATTGCCAGAAAACCACCTCTCTCTGCTGATAAACCAATCACTTTGCCCAACATTGAGTCAATGGAAAAGGATGTGACTCTAGAAACAAGAGCTCGTCAGGTATTATTGCAGTGTGTAATTATTACACATATCACGTCAAATGACAGTATCGTGTTAGTGTAAATGCGGCCATGCGCTTGTCTCCATTTAGCTTTGACTGAATGAACCTTGTTTAAAGGACAGTATTTAACATCTGATTTTAAGTCAGTGTTCAGACAGAAGGGTGCCCAAACAATTATGCTGAAGAAATTCAATGTGTCATACATTCATACCTTAAGTGCCCGTGTCTGGTTCCACATTTCTTGGCCCACAAGTGACATTGCCAACACAAGCAGCTGTTCACGTATCTTGTATTTAAAACCATTTCTTAATGAGCATGGTTGAGTGAAACAGGGTGAAGAAAATGCAGAACAAAGAAAAAAAAGAATTGAAGTTGAAAATCTCAGTGTAGTTCCTGCAGAATTGGGATTAAATTTATGACTTGATAAATTTTCTCATGAAGTATTGAGTTACCCATTCCCCCATTGAGTTTTTTTCTATCATTGAATGTAAATTTAATTTAGTCTGGAATGCAGTGAATGGTTATAGAAAGATCATGATAGAAACTTTTATCAGTGCTTGTCATAGTGTTCTAATTAAGCACACCAAAAATGGATAAAGCACTGTCGAATATATCTAAAATGACAAGGTAATTCTTATCTGTATAGCTCCTGACCTTGGGCGAGAGGTTCAAGGGACTTGACTGAAAGTCATAAACATGCTACTAGCTTACATAATAAACTGTGGGATAATGATCATTCTTTTTATAGAATCAGGGCACACTTGGTAAGGAGGGGAATCAACAAAGAAACATTAGGATTATGGGAAAAGGTTTGGTGATAATTGCATGGCTCTGCTTATTATTAAAAAGTAATTTACTGGAATTGCTTCTGATGAAAAAAAAGACTTCTATTTAAATAAAAATGGTAACCAAGACAATTTTTTTTTTCAAGAAATGATTTCCTCCTAACAGCATTCTTTACCAGACCCATCAGAAGCCAGTTGTGAAATTGCTACAAGTCGGGCAATTTTTTTTTCAACAAAAATAATGTATTTTTACAGGGTTCGTAACCTTTTTTGAACAAAAAATTCAAGTACTTTTCAAGGACTTTCAAGGACACATTTCCCATTTTTCAAGGACTCCATTCAGTGCAAAAAAAGGGCCTTGAGTCTACGTCATTTTTAGTTCGTCCACAACATGAGTAATTTTATCCCCAAGGTCCTCGTGTGTTTGCTCCTTTCTCTTTGGAGTTATAATAATAATAATAATAATGATGGTGGTTTATTAAAATACACATGGCGGCATAAAAACTATGAATTACAATGTGCTTACATAAGTTAGAACTAAAAATAAAATTACATTTGTTTCAGAGGGAATGGGATTACAGGCTATTTATAAGTTATTTACAATTCAGATATAGATAAAGGACAATACTAGAGATAACTAGACTCGTAAGATTAGTTAATTTTCGCTATTGCTGGGAAAAAAACTAGAACCGAAGCGTTTTGTTCTATACTGGACGCGGCTAGAACTGCTACTGTTCCTAAGATGGTAAGAGTGGCATTCGGATGGCGCGGGAGGGAGAAGACGGTGCAGCTGGCCATCCGAGTTATTTTTGATATTGTGCTACACTTTAAGACACAGGTGGGCGCGTCTATCCTCTAAACTGGTAATGCTGGCTTGTGCAAGAGCCTGTTGATAGTGGAGGTCAGGGTATACGATTCGCAGGGCCCTCTTCTGGACAGCTTCAAGCTGGTCAATGAGGAAGCGAGGAAGGCAAGTAGCCCAGACAACAGTAGAGTATTCTAGGACAGAGCGAACCAGGGCGCTATAGATGGTGACAAGGTCCACTGGAGGGACCCCAGCGCGCTTCAAGACCCTGAGAATGTGCAGTCGCTTAGACGCCTTGGAAACGATTTCGTTGGTGTTATCGTTCCCCTTTAGGGTGTCACACAGGGTCAGACCAAGTACTTTGTAAGATGACACTGCCTCTAGAGGTAAATTATTGATGGAGAGCATTGGAGAGACAGGCTTGGTTTTGAGTGGATAAATGGTCATGATCTTGCATTTTTTAGGGTTGAGACTCATGTTGTTCTGCTGGGCCCATTGCGAAATGCAGTTGATGTCATTCTGCAGAGATGACGCCTCCCCCAAACTGGTGACCTCAGATATTGTAACGTCATCGACGTACTTCCAGTGGCTCGAGCGAAGGGGGGAGTGAATAGCCAGGTCATTAATCATTATCAAAAAGAGGATTCTACTTAAACTATTAAAGTTAGGATTGAAATTCAAGGTCTTTCCAGCACTGACTGCGATTTTCAAGGAAATAAAAATTCAAGGAATTTCAAGGACTTTAAGGTGCATGCGAACCCTGTTTTTATTGAGAGCGTCAACTCTTCAAACAAGTAGCTTATTAACAATACAGTTGGCTTCATAAAATGGTAAAATAGCCTTGCTGTATACACCTATGTAAAAAAAGGTTGTCAGAGAGAACGGTGAATAGCAATTTTCAAATGGAGATTGTACGACCAAAAGGAGCTGTGGGTTTTGAGTATCCATGGTCAATAATCAACTATCTAAGCTAATCAATGATGCCAGCTCCGTTTAGTAAAGACCTTCGATGGTAGGTTATATGGTTTGTCCATGTTCTTCAGCATTCAGTTGCAGAGGCTTCATTTTTCTTCTTCTAAATTTATTGTAACTGGCAATGTAAAGTCGGAGACAATAGACCATTCATATGAGGAAACAAGGAATGTCTTTCAGTAAAAACAAAGCATGAGTTTCTTTTGCCTTTCGGAGTCAAGAACCCTCAGACAAACGTTAATAGTTGGGGTTTTCATTTTCGTGCAAGATGAAGCACAACTAATGAAATTTTGCATATCAATTACATAACCACAGTTCCTTTCAGTCGTGCGACCTCCGTTCGCCATTTTTCTCAGACAACCTTTTTCAAAATAGCTGTATAACTAACTAGTTCACATTAAGGTGCAAGTGATTGATTCAAGTTTTACTGAAAACATTGTTTTCCATTTTATTAAGTCAGTATCAGAAGTAATTCACAATTTTGTTTTGTAATACCCTGACGGCAATTTTAGCATTTTTTCATATGAATATTGTCCCTTATTGCTGCCCATATACTTTACGTGTTTTAGTTTTTGGGACACGATGGAGACGATTTACAGTTACAGAGCACATGGTAGGTTTGATTTGCATAAAAGAAATAACTGCTAAAAATTCTTATGTGCACTTTTTCACAAGTAAAGACTAGAGAAACATAAAATCTTGGTCTGACTCGTCTGTCATTGTAAAGTATTGCATTCTTCTCAAAACATGCAGCAGTGTTTGGGCCCGGGGGGACACTGCATATGAAAATGGTACGGATGCTCGTTGGCAATTTTGAATTAAACCCCTAAAGGAGACCGATCTGGGCGTGGCCCAAGCTTTTTTGACCCCTAAAAGAGACCATGTTAAAACAGACAATATATATACTTCTATAGTTTTTCAAGTGCAACCCTATAAACGAGACCTTGATGCTCGCTGGCAATTTTGAATTAAACCCCTAAAGGAGACCGATCTGGGCGTGGCCAAGCTTTTTTTGACCCTTAAAAGAGACCATGTTAAAACACAGACAATATGTATACTTTTATAGTTTTTCAAGTGCAACCCTATAAACGAGACCTTCACGGCTAAATATGATGGCGTTTTGCCCAGAACACCCTAAGTGAGGCCAAAATCTGAACTTTACACCCCTAAGCACGACAACGAGCATCCACACCACTTTCATGTGAGGAGTCCCTCCCCCGGGGTATTTGGGGACTTGAGATTTTCTTGCTGGGCCCAGGAAAGGCTTTCTTTAACAAAATCATTAACTAAGACAAGCAAGAAGTGGCCCCGGGCAGGCAAAAAATAATGTAAGAGCTGCTTGCCCAAAGGACAAGCTTGAATTCAAGTTTTTTTTTCTAGCCCTGAGGCAGCAATGAAATTTAAATGCCAGCTATAAAGGAGAAAAAACGCCATGTTTATTTTCGTTTAGCAGGTTAATAGTGCGTTAACATCTTCCTGACCTTTTGACAGATAAACTATAGCTATGAGAATGTAACAATATTACTACATCTATCAATCAGAGCCCAGTTGTTCGAAGGCCAATTAGCACTGAGATAATTTTCTCTGTTATTTTGAGAGCTTCCAAACATTAACTTGTAGACAAAAAGAATTAAAACTGAAATCCTTTTTAAGCTTTCATGTCTGAATTCAAATCTCACGCTAACCCTGGGTTATCAACTCGGCCCAGGGTTTGCTTTCAAAATTGCGGACAAATCTACGTCATCAGTAAGAAATTTGGGGGCTGAATTACAGACGTCTCTCTCATGAGGAGGTATGAGAGACAGCTGTACTCACAGGCTTAGTGCTGACCACAAATGGGGGATGTAAATTTAGCAAACTGTAGTGTAATATCACACTATGGATCATGACCATTGTGTTTCTGAAATTTTCTGACAGAGCGAATGCCCATCGATCAGTACGGTTGCCTAGCAGGGCTGTACACATTTTTCCGGCCGTATCACTTGATGCATACAGCCCTCATATTGGAATTTTTTCATATTGTTTTCCAACAAAATTGTGCACAGGACCATACGAATTCAAAACTCTTTTCTACAACTCTGTAATTCCAAAAAAAGGTTTAATTGGCAGTGAGGTTATCCTTTCTGCAGACTATGTAATACAGTGAAACTTTGAACAATGAAAGCCAAAGGACTGGTAAAATTTGTTCACTATAATAAAGAGGTTTTGTTATATTGACGTTCTTTCCCTCATATTGTTCTTTTTCTTGCATTGTACTATTTCTGGGGAGAAAAATATAATTTGTTCATTTTACACTGAGTACTTTGTTACATGGAGGTTCCACTTTACAGTCATGCACATGCTGGAAACTTGGACACACACAAAATGCTGTTTTGAAATTATAACAGTACTCAAGAACAGTACTAGTAAAGAAAAGACAAGACACTGCTGATCAAAAATTTGACAAAACAAATTGATTAGATGATGAGTGTCAGCACAATTTTTCTTACAGTGGCTTAAATTATGCATGTATTGCTCCTTACACTGGTATGTTTGGTTAAGCTAAGCACCAAGAACAGGCCAAAATTTCTCCTGGCTAGCACTGTCTTTGACTTTCAGCAAATTTGCCATTACTTTTTATCTTTAACCCTCCAGTAGCATCTAGACAAAACAGGTCATAGAAACTTCCCAGAGGATGATGAACCAGACAATGAAAAGGGTAAAGAAGTTGTTACAGCGGTGATCATATTGGCGTGAACACCTAAAATATGTCTGGAATGTTTATTGTGATGAAACCAATCACAGACGAGATCATCACACCACAGAAACCACAGGCAACGAACGGTTTCCTATCTGTCACGGAACAAATTATTTTCATTTTGTTTTAACATTCAGTCTTTTTACAAGTAAACACTTGCTTTTCCTTCCTATTTGTTTACAGTATGTGCTATAATAGCGAAGAATACAGTTTTGAGCGATTTTGAAATAAATTACAAAGCCGATGTGCCGGGCCTACGCACGCGACGGTTTGGCGCGCGAGTTTTTTTTAACTTTTTGTAACGATCGAAATCGGTAGTTACGCCTGATCGCAAGTTACAATGTTGCAAGGTAAGCCGCTCGAGTTTTCTGATTTCCATCGCTACGCAGCTAATACAGTAAGCGTAAACACTTTTTTGTTAGGTGAGGGAGATTTACTATTTTGGTAATTTATTTATGTTTTTTTGGTAGCTATGTACGCGTGAGGGAGAATCGACATGGCGAAATCCAATCCGGGAAAGCGTTTTAGATGTTCACAACAACGGTTTGTCAATCAGACAAACCGAAAAATAACACTGCGTGACTAGACAAACAAAAACAGAGGAAAATGCCAGAGAGCTTTGACAGCTGTCAGCAAGTCTAATTTTATTTCCCGCCCTTATCGCATATCTAAAAGTACCGTACGTTGCAGGTGCATGGGAGAATTGCTCGAAAGTCTTGTTCAGAAGGGTTCTGAAGAATACGGAAATGTCGGAAGTAAAACAGTGGCTTATGTCAATTGGAATACCAGGAATAGAAAGATTGGCGGATGAATTTGAATCCCGGGGATTTTCGACTCGCAAATCCTTACAATATCTTCAAGACGGCGATCTCGACTACATATTCTCGTCGCCAAAACGTTTGCTTATCGCGGAGAAGCGAGCACTGGACCACGAACTGCGACAACTTAAGCTTAAATCACAAGAACCTGCCAGTACTGCACATTTAATGCCGAAGCAGTTGCAGTTTAGCAGTAACGAACCACAAACTTGGGCAGCCGAAGGAGAGACGGCAAAAGCTGCATCGAACTCAAGCAGTACTACTACACGCAAGATCGATTCTCCTCTAGACCGCCGTAAGCAAGAGCTTGTTGAAAATGTCAGTTTTTTGGAGGCACAGATTTCAAGTGCAGAAGACCACTTGGCAAAGCTTAAAGGCGAAAATGATTTGCTCCAAACCGTTTCCCAAAGAATTTGTAGTCACTGTCATCAGTCTGGCCATAACAGGAACAATTGCCGCGGAATTGCATGTGATTCTCACACTAAATGTAAATTGAAAGACAAACATCCAGAACTGGGAAAATCAATCAGTGAAACTCAAAAAATGCTAACTGTGTTAAGGAAAAATAAGGAAACGGCCAAGCAATCTCTGGAGCAATTCATGTTACAGCTTCAGCGATCGCGCGGGAATTTTTTCGCCGTAATGCGTCCACGGTTGAAAAGCCTGAATCCAGTAAAATATCTGAATCGTCAAGAGCTTGATAAAGATCTGCTTTACCTTCATAAAGCGCTTGAAAACAAAGTACCATCGGAATCAGAGGATTGGCGCTTACCTTACCTGATTGACAACTGTAAAGGCCAAGTAAGTTCTTTCACGGAAAGTGCTGCGTTACTTCCCATTTCTTTGCCTGCTAATCCTCCCGAAAATTCATTTTATAATGGTTTCAGTCTAAACAACGGGGCAAATTCAACTTCAAATGTGTCAGTAAGATTCCACCCATATCAATTATAATTCTTTCAGGCTTATAACACCCGCGTGTAACAGCTATATGTTGAAATATTTTGTATGTCATTATGTTGTAACTTTCACTTGGAGCCGAGATACATCGGCAAAGGACATGAACGTTGTGTTTTTACAGTAGTACAGGCGAAAGTGTTGCAGATACTTTTTTTCTGTCACCCTACAAAGTTGTACATGTTTCCTAGTCTCATACGTGTAACTTAGCAAGCATAATCATGAAGGTTATAATAAAGTTGAAATTCGAGAGTTGTTCTTGTCGAATTCTTCTTAGAAAAATACATTTTTAGATATGCATTGAACCGTTGTAACATGTGAGCATTCGGACATTTACGGGGATTCGTTTTGTAAGAAGAACTGCGATCGGAGATAATCATTTTTTTTTCCTTTTGCGCGCAAAATGTGCTAATTTGGACTTGAAATCTTCTTGGCTAAATCCTCTCATAACTAGCTTCCTATAGCATGTAATCGCCCAGATATTAAATGCGTAAATGCTTTCAGAGGAAAAGCAAAATTATATTTTGGAAGGAATACCGAAAATTGCGCGTTTACTTTGCGCGATGTGCCAATCATTCCTTAGATGTTGAATTTGGTCGGCGGTCTTTCCAGTTTGCGACCTTGGGATCAAGGGACATCTGCCAGCACAGTAGTTCGAAGGTTCAATCGTCAGTCCACACAAATCGAATCCCCTTGTTCGACAAAAAAAATATTAGCAAGGATTATGCTATCAGAAACGAAAACATCACGATTGGTCATTTTTTATTGTCTTCATGTGATATGTCGTTACATGGAAAGCTGGTCGCCGTCGCGTCGCATTGGCTTCTACAACTTTTCTTTCTAAAATCAAATGATGTACTGGATGCGGTCCTCGGCACTGATCTTGGGGAACAGCGGTGTTTTAAATTCCTAATAAGGCAGTTTGTATCCTTAAAGAAAACGAAAATAATTTGTTCCATGACCGATCGGAAACCGTTCGTTGCCTGTGGTTTCTGTGGTGTGAAGATCTCACCTGTGATTGGTTGCAACACAATAAACATTCCAGACATATTTTAGGTGTTCACGCCAATATAATCACCGCTGTAATACATCCTGAATAAAGTATTGTTTAAATCACATTATGCAGGCAATCAGACATAAAGCAGAAAAATAATCTGGATATTAGCGAGAGTAATTACCTCGGACATCTCTACAATTTAATAATTTTTACCACAATTTGTTCCATTAACCATAATGTTTTATCCAGAATGCACCATCTTAATTTTATTTTAACATGCGATCTTTTACGTAATTGTTTCACTGGTTTGAAGAGGCATGTGGAACAATTAAGCATTAAGTGACTTCTAAACAGTTTTTGTAACATTCTGCTTGCACAAAGCCTACATGTATAATATTTGTTGAGTTGCAATTAAATCAGCATCATGTGCCAATCGTACTGTAGTTATTTTCACACCTTCCAGTTGATACAATCATTCTTTCCAGCAGACACTTCAGGAACTGCACACTTGAATGTATAAAACAAAATAGCATGTGTTGATATCAGCCATTTGGTAAATAAATAGGCATTTTCTACCAAATTAAATGCGGAAGTTAATGTTTGGTTTTGTCGGGAACACACACGCACAAAAAAAGAAAAAAAGAAATGGGGACATGAATGAGTATGAACATTTGTGCCAAAATTCAGCTCTAAGTGTGTGTTTTTTTTTTCCAAAATATCGAAGAAACGTTTTCCTCAAATTTATCAACCTTGGCTAAGAGACGCCAAAATGGTATCCCTCTCAGGAGCACCAACTGAGTGGCTGTTAATTAATGGAATCTTAAGTTATTGCCCACCGCGACTGAAGCAAGTAGGAACTACACAAGAGCAAGCCTATAAATATTTCAAATAATACTATCGGTCTCAGATAGAAAAAAAATTTCCCCTCCAAGATAGCTTTTTGTGTGTTGCGTGGATGACAATGAAATTCAAAAAGTGTAGTACCCTATTACATGAAGATACATATTAAACTAAAAACTTGAAAGAAAGAAAACAGTCATACAAATCGACAATTTTATGTTTTATACTACCATGTGGCACGAAATTCTTGCGGGAGTTTATTTTTGCAGATCGGCTATATTTTGTGTTTTGCAGGAACAAATTTTCGCGATTAGGAACTATTGGTGTTTCTTGCTGGGAATCAATTTTGCAATTTTCAGAAAGTACCCAATACCCAGCATTGATAATATTTTTGTTTTTATTGAGAAGTGTAACACAAGCATATATTTTTTTTGAAAGAATACTACAGTGTACGTCAGTATTTCGTTGTATACCATTTCTGAATGAAAGAGACAAGTCGTAATTGGACAGACACGTTTCTGTACTGTATTTTTGTGTACTGAATTTAAGTTAGAGAATATTTAGTCCACAGTAAAGTTTTGCGGGAACTTATTTTTGCGGATCGCTGGAATAATCGCAAAAATTAGAAACCGCAAAAATTTTGTGCCCCATGGTATGTCTTTTGTATAGCATACATTCATACACACTATTTAGAAAACAAAGAACCTCTCAATAATTATTTGTTCTTTTAACTACAGGATTGCTGGGACAACAATCATCTGATTCAGACGGTGATGAAATAA
Organism: Porites lutea; assembly: GCF_958299795.1. NCBI lineage: Eukaryota > Metazoa > Cnidaria > Anthozoa > Scleractinia > Poritidae > Porites > Porites lutea. Next base: position 21,124,540 of record NC_133203.1, read on the forward strand.
TATATATAAATGACTTGGTTATTTCTCACTTGTTGTCGAATTGATGTCTTCTGATGATGATAGTAGCGACTTTAAGAACCGACAACGCGGTGGTCTGGAAACGCGAGGACCGAGAGTGGGGCTGGGGCGAGCACCGCGTACTAAGCGCAGGAAATATGTAGTTAAGATCAAGAATGCGATCATTTAGACTAGTCATCGTCTGGAAAACAGTAAAACGCTTTTCACCTTTCCCTACAAGAATGACTCAAAACTCATTTAAGACTTTACAGGAAGCTTTGCTCCTTAGTCTGGAAGAAAAACTAATAGATGACGAAGAATTTGCCGTACTGTATGAAGAATTCACTCAACAAAACCTTCCGTTTCGCCACTGGGATTACGAAAAATTTTCCCTCGAAAACAAAGACCCCGCAGAGTGTAAGGCAGACTTCAGATTTGAAAAGAGTGACATCTCATTGCTGGTGGATGTTTTACCGATGCCTGATACCTTCACATGTCCGAATGGTACCGTTTGTGATTCAACAGAAGGACTTTGTGTTATACTAAAGCGCTTTAGCTATCCATGTAGGTTGTCTGATATGATTTCTACTTTTGGTCGATCAGTACCCGAGCTCAGCATTATTAGCAATGAAGTCACTGAATGGATGTACAATGTTCATGGCCATAGGATTACCGAATGGAATCATTTCATTATGTCTCCTTACCTACTGCAAACTTACTCTGAAGCAATTCATGACAAAGGTGCTGCCTTAGAAAACTGTTTCGGCTTTGTTGATGGAACGGTTCGTCCCATACCAAAACCAGGAGTCAATCAGAGACCTGTTTACAATGGCCACAAGCGCGTTCACGCCCTTAAATTTCAATCCTTGGCCCTACCAAATGGATTGATTGGCCATCTGTTTGGACCAGTAGGTAAGGGTATATTCATTCATTTTTTATAGTGGGATAGTACCGTAGCTGTTTTTACTTGGAGAGACATTTTTATCACTTATGTGAACTTAAAAGTTAGATTGATTTCTTTTCTCATAATGTTAATCTGACGTTTCTTGATGACTCCCTCCTGGTCTCTCAAATCAGAGGTATTTCCAGTAGCTCCCACTTTCAATTGTTATTAGAGGAAATGGTTGTCCTGTCACCACAGACAAATAAATTATAAATTCTGACTTATAGGCCATAAGTACCTGGACTGTAAGAATAATAGCCAGCGAATCCTACGTTGTTTTTTGCATACCCAATTACTAAGGTAAGCAATGGTCTATATAGGTAACAGTTTGTCAGCCAGCCAATGTGTGACTGACTCTGGTTCAAAATTAATTTTTTTGGCTCTTGTTCAGAGGGACGAATGCATGATGCGAGAATGCTGGACACATCTGGCCTCTATGTTGACCTGGCACTAGCCTGCGAAGCGCAGACGCATTTCCGGTCGTCGCTTCTCTCCCTCCGAAAAATAGCGTCTGCGAACCCGAGCGGCAAAACGATTTCCATGACATAAAACCTTTTTAGCCAATCACGGTTTAGCTCTTAAAATCAAGGAACTAATTGGCGAGACTTCTCGCAGGATCGTGCGCGGTGGATATGTTTTCAAGTCGAAATTGAAAGGACGACGTGGCTTGTGTATAGCCGTCCTTTTGAGTCCTTTTTTCTCAGAACGACAATTTGCCAGGATTGTGGGACTGATTGACGAAATAAGTATCAAGAGGATTCATATCGAAGAAAAGATTAGAGAACAATTTCCATCTATTTGCCTACGGAGTCATTGATTTATCACACCTTGTTGTTTTGATCATATTCGAAACGATAAATGTCCTAATGACAGAAGACGCATCATGCCGTTTGTTGCTTCTGTTCCTCTCTGGTTCCTGACAGGAAAGTGTGCCTTGGAGAACTCTTCGATAGTTTGTCGTGTGCCGCTTTAGATATGTTAAGTAGATATCCTTTATCTTTGAAAGGTAGGACATGTGGTAATTGATTTTCCATGCGTGGTTGCTTCTTGGTTCAGATAGAACTTTGATCAGATCGAAAGCATTTTATATTTGTTCCGGTATATTTCTTTAAGTCCATGTTCTTTTCAAGGTTCTCATTTCCATAGTTTGTTGTGAGATGAGTCGAAGCGTCGTAGCTGAAATGTCATTTTGACTATGATCTATTTACTGCTGTAACTATTTATTTCACGCTGGGTCTGGCCCAGGTTTATAATATTTCAGATCATTGTGTTGTGGCGATACTAGAATTATTAACGAGCGATTGTTAGAGATTTCTGAATCAGTCAAGGATGTGTCTGTATAATTGATTCACCACCTTTTGTCAGCGCTGGTTAAATTGAAATAAATAAGTCTGAGCGCGATGTCATTAAGCTATGTTGCTTTCCTTTCGCTGTAGCGATTATTTGGTCCAGGTTTTGTTTATGTCACGTACTACCGTCTTTTATAAAGCGAAACCAAAGGCCCACATCACATACATAGCTTAAGAAGCCGTTGCTTCATAAAGAAGTCACCATTCAACATCGCAGGAAACCTTGTTATGGTCGTGAAATTCACGTTCCAAAGCGTATTTGGCAATTCTCGCCAAAATCCAAGACACTTCAGCGCGCGAGGTCGCGAGGAGTCACTCGAGCTGTATTCTATCCTTTGATCTGATTGGCCTACATCAAAACAAAAGGTTTTACGTCACGGAAATCGTTTTGCCGCTCGGGTTCGCAGACGCTATTTTCGGAGGGAGAGAAGCGATGACCGGAAATGTGTCTGCGCTTCGCAGGCTAACCTGGCACAGTTCGCCTTTTCCCCTGCTGGACAAGAGATGTATATCTACGGGGATCCGGCATATCCTCTACGTACCCATCTGCAGTGCCCCTTCAGAAATGGGGTGTTAACAAGATAAATGGAAGAGTTTAATGCATCTATGAGTTCTGTACGTACAAGTGTGGAATGGTTGTTTGGAGACCTTATAAATTATTTCAAGTTTCTCGATTACAAAAAGAATCTCAAAATTGGCCTTAGCCATGTAGGAAAAATGTACATTGTTTGTGCACTTTTGCGGAATGCTTTAACATGTCTCTACCGCAATACGACTGCTGACTACTTTGGCCTTGACTCACCATCACTAGTCGATTACTGTAGCTAAAATACTGTAAAAAAAAAAACACCTGTCAATGCCTAAGTTTACATAAAATCTTGCATAAAATCCTGATTGAACAGTTGTTGTGTGTTATTTGCAGGGATTGTAACAACAAAGAGATCTAAACAAAGGGGTGGCAAATAATACTCTGAGTTCAACATTTTGTAAAAATGTAAATCTTAAACATATAAACATCTAGAAATAGAACTTTAACATCTACTTGTTAAGCATTTTACTCATGACGCCCATGACCTGCTGCATCATGAGCATTTGTTGCTGCTGGAACTGTTGCTGTTGTTGCTGAAACTGCTGCTGTTGCTGTTGATTTTGCAGTTGTTGCTGGTGCATTAGCTTCAGCATATCAGCCTGTTGTTGTTGGACTTTAAGTTGTTGTTCCTGTCTTCCCTTTTCCAGCTCAAGTTCCTTTTCTCTAATTTCTGCACTCTGCTGTGCTCTTTCCTTTAGAAACTCCATGGCATCTCCAGTTTTTCTTCTTGTTCGTTTTGGTTTGTCCTCACCCTCTTCGGCTTCCTCTGACGCCCTTTTTTTGGTTTGGGAAAGCCTTTCCATAGCTTTCATTCTTACATCCTCTGCTTTAGCTTTGTCAGCTTTATCCTTACTACATGTATCTGTGGGAGCACTCTCTTCAAGTGCAATAATTTGCTGTATTAGCTCATCTAGTTCACTTGGCTCATCTGAGGATATTCCTGACGCTCTTTCTTCAGCTCTAATTTTTTTCTTGTACTTGTTTACCAAGACATTGATGTGGTCCCGGATGGCTCTGTGGTCAACATTAAATTGCGGAGAAGCACATTTGTTTAGAACATCTACAATTTCCTTCCAAGTTTCACTGCGCTGGGGAGACCCCTTTTTGTATAAGTAGGGATTTTCAAACACTACTTCTCTGCACAGTATAATATTGTGCTGTTCAGTCCAGTACATAACATTGCTGTGTGAAAACAAAAACAAAGAGAATATTAGAATAAAATTCACTCCAAAAAAACCGTTTCTTTTGAATTGAAACTAAATGCTGTTGTCAATCTCACAGCTAATTTTATGCTTGTTCAAAAAAGTGAGATTTTTCTTTAATGACGTTTAAAGCTCACAAATTTAAAAAGCGGCCTTGCTGAGGGAAAGAGACCTCACCCATAACTTACACTTTCAGGAATAACAGCAGTGGAATAATGCATTCAAAGCCTAACGTTGATAATTTAAAAGATTCACATTATCAAAACTTCAAATGATATAGGCAACATCATCTAACTTCAAATACAATCTCTTTTTAGTTCTAATTTTTCTTGGTTTGTTTTCGCTTCAGAGTATTATCTAAAACATGGCTCATTAGTAAAAATTTCAAAGAAATAAAAAAATGGACATAACACAATAGCAGAAATGTCAAAGTCTTAGCTTTCGAAATGCTACGCTTTATGACAGTAGTCAAGGTAATGAACTAATTAAACTTATGTTTCCTCTTATAGTGGGCGATTTTTGAAAGTTAGCTTTAATAAGCTTTCTTTAGTTGAGTTTTAATCACACTCAATATCAGGAAATGCAATTTCAGATCATCATGAATTATCAAGCCTGGATCTAGTAGAGACTCAACTAGAAAAACGGAATAGTCTTAGCTAAATTATTTATGAAGCTAAAATTGATCATCCGTCGATGGAACAACCGATAAAGTTTTATTCTGATATTTCACATCGGAGCTCGTTGGATTAATCAAAAACAGAAAGAAGACCAAGTAGAATGCTAGGACGTCTGACAACTAAATTGTATCAAGTATGAGAATAGCCGCATGAATGTAGTGATAATTTCCCTCAACTGTGAAGGAAAATGAGATTTTGGGAAACATTTCAAGGATAATTAGATGACTTACTTTGAAGATCTGCTCAACGCCATGTGCTTGCTCACCTGGAGGGAACAAAACGTTTTAAACTATTAAACTTTGGTCCTTTTCGTTTCAAAAATGATGCCTAACCTTTGAAGAGGCAATAAATTTTAAATTCCAAGTGACAGAATAGTTGTGATAGACTGGTAATTATAGTGATTTGTTTTAAGTAACAAGGCTAAATACTCATGTTTTCCAGACGTGTCAAATCTCTTCAGGCCGCGTTCTCGAGAGCGAGAGAAAACGCCAAGCGCATGCGCTCTTCATCCGAAACTGGAAAAGTCACTTCCGGTCGTGTCTCCGACTCACCGCGTCCTGGGTTCTTAAAGTCCCTAGTGATGATAAGGATGGTGGTAACAATGTTGACAATGGCAACTACAATGACAATGAAAATAGTGCTGATGATAATCCAAAGCCAAAGAGCACAAAAAAGGAATCAAAAGGTTTGTACTAGGCTTCTTTTCAATTTTTGAGGTCGAATAAACATCAAACAGGTTGATTGTTTACAACACTATGTTTCAAATCAACACATCATAATCTGTGTTGCAGAAACTTCTATATCATTAATGTTCAATCAGCCTGCCAGGAAGGTAAAGAGGGTGCAAAGGAAGATGTGGATTTTGATCATCACAAAAAAATCAATTTCATAACAGGCTGTTAACATGTTTGTTCGTGATAAGCAATAATTTCTGGGTTAGAACTGAAAGAAATTGCTGCCAAAGAGGCAGCAATTTCACTCACTCAGTTCTAGACGCAAGAATTCAAAGGAAAAAACTGGGTACGATCGGGGTATCTAGTTGATACGTCACTCTCACTGGTACAGTGTACGGCAAAAGAGCACGAGAACTGCGATATCGTTTTTAACGAGAGACCTCTTCACCTCTACATCCTATACCTCTAACCAATCGGCGCATGTAAGGAACACTTTGAAATATCCATGCACGTGCACGCTTTTTCCAATCAACTGTCTATTTATAGAAAGCGTGTGAAACACTGGGCTATTAGGTCTATTACATATCCTAAGCCCGAATTCAACATTTACGATCGCCAAACCTTTATACATGTAAAAGCTCTGTTTTTAAACAAAACAACTCGATTCGTTCGCGTCAATTTGTATTTTTAAAGCGAAAGTTTGTTCTGTTTGTAGTTATTATGGAAAATTGAATCAAGCTGTCAAATTACAAAGATGTATGCGCTTGCCAGGAAGTAATTTCTAGGGATTAGAAACAGCCAAACGCTTTTCTCCTTTTTTTCTCCTTTTCAGGCATATTAGGCAACCGACATTGAGTCGCAAGCAAATCAATTTATTTAAAGAAAAGGGAATTCTTTTGGATAACGTTTTCTGTATCAAGATGCAATGTGGCGTGCAAGTTTCAAGCAATTGTACTATTCCTTTACTACACGAACAAAAGCAAATTTTATTATACAGTCATTCTCAAGTTCAAATACAGACAATGTAAGCATTTTGATAGTGTGCTGTGACTCAAGTGTTTGACTTATCGAAGAGTAAGTTTCGTCACGAAGTTCACTTATACAATAATAGAGGTCATCATAAGGCCGCCGATTCTTATTTTCATGGCTTAGGACAAACAAAAGCTTTTGAAATGGTTCAATTTCATTAAAGTTTATAGTGTGTAACCATTTTGATGCATTTTCTGTCCGTTGCTACGTTATCATTACCGAATTAGTGCGTTATAATGAAAGAAAGAAAAAAGATTGATGTGGGTACCCTGTGGTGGGCCCTTTTTTCATTTAGGCGATTAGGTAGAAATGGTTCTATTTCATTAAAGTGTATGGTGTGTAATCATTTTGTGGCATTGTCTCTCCGTTGCTGTGCGATAATTACCGAATTAGCGCTTTGAAAAAAAATTGACACTGGTACCCTGTGGTGAACGACGTGTTTGCCGTCTTCCTGTGGAATAATTAAATGAGTGCCCAAAGATTTTTTTGCAGATAATGTTAGTATGAAGTCCCGCCTTCTAGACGGTATGCTCCGTTTTCTGAAGCTTGCTCCGGCATTGGAGATGTTTTGGCCTAAACTTTGGATATTTCAACAGTTTTCACTATTGGGTGAGATGGGGGGTCTTGGCTGAGATGACTTGCATCATAGGAACTTGTCGTAGAAGAATGAAGCATTTACAATAACACTGAAAATATGAAAAGATTTGATTGAATTCTTTTAGCACTAAAGCTTTATACTTTTGACCAATTTTTAGGTGTTTTTTGGTCATTTTTAAAAAAAAAACAAGGGGGTGGTCAACTCCCCCCGGTTTTGACCAAATTTCCTTAAACTTAGAGTGAAGTAGTTTTGGGTGGACCCCTTCAAACTGGCCAAGTTTCATCGAAATCGGTTAGATGGCTTGTGCCGCCCCTGCCTGGCCCTATCGTGGATGCACTCTTAACAACTCTGGTGTTAGATGCTCCGTGGGTTCCCAGGTCAATGGTCGAGAGCCCAACCCTCCCACTTAATAAGATACTCATATTCCTTTGGAGTGAAGAGATAAAAACACACTTGTAACATGTTTCTACATGCAAATGACACCAAGTATTCACTTCGATAGTCACATTTCTGGTCTGGTCTGGTCTGGTCTCAATGTGTAATGTGCATTTGATCACATATAAAACGTTAAAATGCGTAACAGAAGTGTTACTGTTATCCCTCATGACCACCACTTCTCGTGAGCGACCACTTTGTAAATAACCGTTTTGTTTCTCTTGTGAGCTACCAATTCTAAAATTTCTTGGCGACCAAGACCAATACATTTGTAATTTTTTTAGGGGCCGAGGTGTTCAGATTTTGCCGTTATAGCAAGCATTACAGCATGTGCGTAACAAATATTTGTAAACTACATGTGAACGGAGCTTTCTAGGGACAGGATTTTTACTGACCCAGGAACAAATTTTATGTAAACTTGTTTATACGTTTCTAAACATATTTAAGATTAAGCTCAGTGTTTATTAAATCAACCTAGTTCCGCAACGTCATTACAACTTGTTTGCAGAGTTTTTGTGCTAATCACAATACTGTTTTATTTTCGTATCTTATTCCACCTCAGCTTTCAAATTCAAAGAAAATTTCTTATGGCAGCCTGGGAAAATAAATGTCACATTTTACAAATAACATCTCACACATGAAATTTTCAGAATTTTACCTGTATTTTCACAGTTCTTGTGAAATTTGACATTTACTTTCTTGGACTCCCATAAGAAATTTTCTTTGGTGTTATTGAAGATGACTAATTACAAAGTGAGGCTAATTACAAAGCTTCTGGCATGAATTTTTTTTTTATTTTTATGAAAAAATCATTTTACAAAAAGGGTTTTTGCACTTACCTTTAAAAGAGACAGTTTTTTTGAACTTAAAAATGGCCTGTTACTTTAGCTCTCAATAAGACACTGGACTTGTAAAAATACTAATGAAGACAAACTTTATTTTTCTAACAAACCTCAATAATCTTTTGTCTTTCAGGTTATGGACATTGCGCCAGAGATCCAGAGAGTGGAGGCTCCTGTTCTCAGGGAATAAAGATTTAAGGAGCTAGAGGTAGAGATACAACTTCATACATCGTAACAATGTTTACAGTTTTGTATATATTAGAACCCAGTGCCGGATCCAGACTTTGAGATAAGGGGAGGGGGATCATCCACCCCTGGATCCGCCACTAACAAACGAACTACCGCGTAGCATGAAGTTTTCGTGGGATCATTTATTTTCATCGATCTGCGAAAATTAAATGCCGCATGAAAATAAACTTGCGTCCCAAAAAATTGGTTGCAAACAATGCAACGACAACGAGCTATAAGTATTATGGTAATGCAATTAAGAGTCTACTGTCTCTGAGTAAACTAGTTTTCTTTTTAAATCAACTCAGTCAAGACAAGGAGACTGTGGTATCTCCTGCTCAGAACGCAATAAATAAAAGACTGGTTGTGGACTACACAGAAAGCAGTGACTCGGGCGAAGAGTATGACTTAGAAACTAACGATGGTGGAACAGCAAAAGACCAACGCTGCGGGAAATACAAACAATTCTGGCTTTCAGCTCAACATCAACATAAATTGTTATGTCTGTATGTAACTCTGTCCTCCACAGATAGGACTACGATATCAATCATACCGGCTTGCCCTTTTTAAATTAGTTTTTAATCGCGAGTTGACAAATTAGGAATTATGATAATTTTTGTTACTTTCAAGTACCGTACATGAAATGCACGAAAATTTGCCCCCAGGAGTAAATTCAGGAACATCTGTTCTCTCGAAACGTGAAATATCGAAAATCCGCGAAATTAAACTCCCGCGAAAATTTATGTCTCACGCTATAAAAAAAGCAGCAAAGGTGCAAACTCCCTTTTCACTAAGATGGTCGTTACGGTTATCTTTCCTTCATTATTTTGTTAAGAAACGTTATCTAACAGTATATCTAGTACTTTATTTCGGGAAACAGCTACCAACATAGCGATGGCTCAGGTGTTAAAGCCTGAGCATGGTTAAACGATAAAATGTTCTTCTGATAGAGATGATTGTCTCCTACCTACCAGATATGCACTCGAATTTTCTTTGTTTGATAAGTGAACTCAACAACTTAATCCAAATATTTTTTTAAACATTGTGTTTCTCTTTCAGTCAGTTATAGAGGAACTATCGAAAAAAGTAGATCAGTAAGTCAGCGTACATCCTACTTTTGTTCTACTATTGCTATTTTCCATCATGTTTCACACTTCAAAATGTTAGTAAAATCCCACATTTTATTTTCTTTAATACTGGAGCATGCCACCCAAAAGTACTGCCTAAAAATTTTTTTCTTTGGTCTATCCGCAGTCGTACTCAAGATTTTTCTACCCATTTTAAAGTTAGGAAGTAATATACCTGCCACCATACTTATGTCAACTCACTACAATACATAGTGGATGAAAGTAAGCTCTTTCTCTGCATATATTTTTGCTAGAGTTATCATGTATAGTGAGCTCTAACCCTTTCTATTTCATTTTGTCCTGTGTCCTGCAGAGTTACATTGTGGACATGGACAGTCACCCGTGACTTAAATCATTGATAGGAAAAGATAATATTCTTTTTGGAAACTTAAAAAGAGTTTATGAATTTCACAAATGATAAGGAAACATTGCAGCCACTGCTGCCCAAGACCTTTGTTATGTAGAGTGTGTTAGTGTGGAACATAAAAATATAATACAACTGATATATGCCGGGATGACATTCCCTTTGAGGGAGGAGAGGCCAAAAAAGTACGAGTTCTTCCTGATTAAGGTTTTTACTGATGGATTGTCTACTTGTGAGCAATCATATTCAGACAATTTTGTCATGAAGTGTTGTATTTCTGTTTCTCCTCTTACTTTGTCCTTGCACTCTCGCTACTTGTTGGTGCGACATTTGTTGATACTGAAAAAACCCGCCTATAAGAACCTAGATTTTCCAACTAAATAGGTTCTTACAGAAATGGTATTTAGTGGGATTTTACACTACTTAGGTTCTTAAATAGGTTCTTAATTTAATAGGGACAATAGTGATCAGCACAGATAACTATTACTGTAAGGCATTTGACAGAGGCACATGGATCTGTATTCTTAATAATTATTAAGAATATCGATTGCATTTCATTGTGTTATCCAGTATTGGCAAAGACATGATATGGTTTCCTTTTTAGTTCACTGTTTGAATCTTACAGACTGAAATCTAGACTAAACTTTTTTTTCTGTATTTCCATCTTTGCCTTCACTTTGTAAACTAAGAACCCGTTGAAAATTGTAGGCTAAATAGGTTCTTGTGAAAAGGGGGTTAAAATGAAAATATTAGCCTAACAAGTTCTCAACTTTTAGGTTCCTATACACAGGTTTTTGCTGTAGTTTGGGTTGGGCTAAATTCAAATTGGGTTTGACTCATGAAAAGTTTGGTGTCTGAACTGGGCCTAAAATGCGAAACCTCCTGAAAGGAATTGTCGTATGTGCTCTCCAAAAATGTTGTTGCTCGAGTTCCGGTTCGCTTTTATTTTTTTCAATACACCCATTTTCACCGTGCATTGCCAGCATTTCTCATTTGCTCACCGTCGCTGTGAAATGTTCTTTTTTTTTTTCTTACAACGAAATTCTTCTTCATTGTTTTTTATCTATTGCTCTTTCTGGCTCTAGCTCTAGCTCTAATTCTTTCTCTGTCAGTGAAGACATCAAAATTTGTTTGAAAAGATGACTCGTCTGTGTTATTGTTTTTTCTCTTTATATGTCCAGCTTGTTATGTGATTTACAATTAAAATATCTGCGAGTTGCATTTGGGTTGCCGTACAATATAAGTTGATTGAGCTATTTTATATTAGTATGCCTGTGGTGTGGACGGGTTGGTCACGTGACTACCAAAATGTTTGCGATGCACAGGTAACCAAAGTTTTTAACAATGCTTATCCGCTTTGGACGCGGGAGAGCTTCATTTAAGTCATTTTTTGAATTTTATCTCAATATTAGGCAATTCAGCTTTTATAGATTGTGCTAATAAAAGTACCACTGTTAGTGGCACTGGTCTTTTTTTGGCCAAATTATGCTACTTTTGTAACTTGTGCCCTTCAAGAACCATGGCAAATAACTTCAGAAATACATTTCTATAATCAGAAGCCATTTATTCTTGATAGCTGATTTGGGAACTGGTTAATATGATGGAGTAACGGAACTTTCCTTGTGTCACATAATCCTCTCCTACTGTACTTTCCCTTTGTTGACTGTAGGGAACCATCTCTGGCAATTGTGGCTTGTACTGGCCTGTCATTTCTCTGAGAGAGCTGTAAGGTTTTGCTAGAATCGGCTGGCATTGCTGGTGCCATTTTCTAGCCTTGCCTATGAGAGGTATTTGGACCGACATGGTTTGTGCATGTGTCACATGTATGTAGCCAGTCTTCGTTTGGATGTTCACTAAGAATGAATGGAATGTCAAGAATGCAATTTGATGAGGCGCTTTTTAACCTTTTATCACTCTTAATCTGATCACGTGTGTCTTGACTATATCTTAAGTGTAACTTCTGCAAAGCACAGTGATGGAGCAAAATGGTTTTTGAACTTCAATCGTTGTTGCTCGCACTTAGAATAATTGGCTATTACTAGCATACTTTATAGTTTATCCAACTGCCCAAAAGATGGGAATAGAGGTTGTTTGTTTACCCATCCCTTCTCTTTTTTCGCCAGGAAGAAGACTGAGTTACCCTATTCTTCAAGTAAAGAAATTTGTGATTGTCTCCAAGTATCGAGCACAGTCAAATATTCGTATTGAAAGCCAATAATAAGCTGTGGAAATTCACAATCACGAGCCAAGGAAGGTTGCCCTTTCAATCATATGATCGAGATGGGAATACACTATGCAAACGATTTTGCGAGTACTTACTTCAAAAACGAAAAATTGAGCCTTTCTTCCACGTCCCCCTTTCCCCCTAAAGAATTTTGACAATGAGGCCTGTTTACATGGAATTGGGGGACTCCGGATAGGCGAGGTAACGTGCAGCAGGTCATCCCACCTATCCTGTAGACGTGATCAAATAAATATGAGAGATGATATGGACAGGTGTGTTACACCAGCCCCTAAGCTATTCTAATTGTAGGAAACATGAAACACCCCGTCATCTGTTATTGGAAAAGAATGCGGGGGGCACAGAAGGTTTTACCTTTGAAACAATTTTACCACCTTTTCAACACTTTATCTCAACAATTTTGTCTCCTTGTAGAGGTAGGGACCAGGGCTTCTCATAGTTTAGAACACCAGTCCTCTAGAATCAAAGGTGTAAACTCTACTAGGCAGCCAAAACAAAATGTTCACCAAATATTTGCATTCGTAAAAGGCAAAAACCAATAAGGGTCTCATATGATTTATTTCATTGTAGTGGGATGGATGAACATGAAGACAACAACTTTCTAGGCAACAATGTGCAGAAAAAGCAACGTAAGTTTCACCCGGATTTGTGGGGAAAGGCCCTGGTCCAGGAAGTGTCAACACTCCCATGTGGTAATGATGGATTGGCCTTGTATAATATGCCTGCTGGAAATGATCAACAGGCTAATCGGATACAGATCAACAAGAATAAAGAGGGCACAACCACATGTGGAATCTGCGGTCTTAAAACTGAGTACGTCCCTTGTCCTGGACGATGATACATACAAAAAGCAAGTAAAGCATAAAGGTTTTTTATTTGGGGAAACATACATGTCCTGTTATTTCTAAACCAGACAAACCTACCAAGAAGGTAAGAGAAATGTTAGAGGAGAACCCGAAAGTAACTTCAAGTAAAATCAAGTCTTTGTTCATCATGGCATCTCTGAGAAAAGGAGGAGACTGGAATGAAGTAGAAAAGGCCACAAACCGTTTAGTGGGCGAAAAGGGGATCACTAACGAAAGAGAAAACATAAAGAGAGGGATATGCCCATACGGTGAGAATTTTGAGGCTGTGGTGACCCTCAAGCTCTATTGGGACAATCAAGACGAACTTTCAATTCACAAGGTTAATGACAGTCGTGGTAACCTTCATTTTCTCTTATATCTTTAAAACAAGCAAAGAACAGTTGCTCTAAATATGGACAGAGAAGATGAGCACTTAATGCGAAAGGAATACTGCTACTTCGATGGCAAAGTAAAGAGATGTCACAAAGTCTCCCAGTGGTATGACGAAAATATATTGAAAGTAATTTCTCCAAATATCAAACCATAAATGTTGGCTCAAAACAAAAGAACAAGGAATTGAAAGTCAAAATGGCGAGTACTGAGGTAATACAAAACCAGAGCTAAAGCTGTTAGGCGTTACTCTGGATGAACAACTGCGATTTACGACTCACATAAGCAACTATGAAGAGGCAACAAAAGACCTGGACCCAGGAAAGACATGGGACATTGGTATGGATGACCCAAATGTAACTCTTGCATTTGAAAGAGAGCTAAGGAAATCTCGTGAGGAGTTGAACTTGCCCTCATTGCTATATCTTCATTTCTTCATTGCTTATCGAGCCAGAATTACATAGCGAATTGTTTGCTGGGTGCAGGTGGAATTGACTGATGCATAAGCTCAACGTCCAGTCTTTTCCTGCATTTCTGTTGATATGTTGTTAGCTTCCTGTATTTAGTCTTTTTCATTCTATAAATATTTTCCCTCGTTTGAGTTTTCGCACTTTGCATTCTGTAATTTTGTTACCCAATTTCATGTTCCTTGTTTTTTATATATGCCGTCTTTTGCTTTTACCCCATGGGGTAAGAAATTTTGGTACAAAATCGATTCGAGAAATTTGGTTTGTGACGTCAGTGCCATCTTCTGCAGACTCTGGAAGTGAGGGACATACCAAAAATCTTTCCTTGGAGGGAAATTGCGTGCTTTATTGTGGGCTGCATATTGTTGCACCTGGGTGTCTTGTAGGTGAACCTGAAATATCTATTTATTTGGTAAATAAGGTTGAATTATACTCAAACCCTTGTTGACGAAGAAAATATAAACTCCTAGCAGTATAGACTTATTTTTTTTCTTATTAATTTTCTAGAACCCTGAAAAAAATTACTATAATTGGCCCAAAACTCCTATATAAAATAAAGAAAATAAAACAAGGAGTGAACACCATTTACCTTACTGCATGATGAGAAAGAACAAGGTACAATAAAAAACAAAATCAAACAGTCCAGCATACAAACAAGTAGAAAAGACCAAACTGGGGATGGACGAGTACATATTTTTTACTTCTGTATAGGTTTCTCCGATCAGTGTTCTACAGACAATTTACTTGACTTGTTTGGGATTTTGTTGGAAGTTCCAAGCCTTATCCATACCCATGTTGTGCTTACAAAGCAATAAGGACAGCTTTCTAAGTGAAATTGGGGAACATCATGGCTTTGAAGATGATGAATCATAGACAATCATTGACCTGATCGGTCAATTAACTGGCAATGTTATTGGTTCTACAGTGAGCCACGTTGTTTTTTTCAGCTTTTGACATGGACAATTTAGGGAAAATCTGTCAACACCACTGGAATGAACACATTACAATACAGTTAACTAGACTTTCTAAAAGTCCTTTACATTTTTTTTCCTGGTTGGCCACTGTGTGACCTTGTTGAAGCTTGCTTCGCTCACTAAGAACTTATGAGAGGTCGACTTGTAGCAAGTCTAACAGTTAACCTGCCTAGTTTAAAAGTGTTAGGTCCTAAGTGAGGGAAGATAGAGCTCTGCAAAGTTGCAAAAATTTACACTCAGACGTTTGTATGGTGGGGGAAAGTTTGTGTCCCCCACCATACAATTAATGTCTGTAAAATTTTGCAATTTTGATGAATACTTGTTGTATAGTTTCCAACAGATCACTTTCAAACTTGGCAATTGTACTGACTGAAAGGCACTCTTTCCAACAGATTTTGCTTAACTTGCCCATGTCAAAAGTTGAAAGCCGTGAAAAGACCTGTTTATTTGTTATTTGCTTTTCTCTCTTTGTAGAACCAATAACATGACAACTTAATTCACCAATCAGGTCAATAACCAGTTTTAATTTAAAAATACCATTATAACTGACGTGATACAACCTTCTTATGAAATGACTTCTGGGTTCAAAGCTTTCACAGTTTTAAGAATAGTTTGTTATTTTACTTCAACCTCTCTCCCTCGAGGTTCATGTTAAGTGTGTGGCTCTGCTTTTGGGAGGGTTCAGGTTTCCTCCTCAGATAACATAAGGTTTTTCCTGACAGGCTGCACACATGAGCATACGTTTACAAGGTTATCAATCAAAGAACTATACTTAAAAGTTTGTTACATGGAGTAGAGGTGATGCAAGATTTAAAAGGAAGAGCAGGAGCTGGAGGAAAAACAAAAGGCTCTCCAAAGAAAGACAAAACAAATAAAAACTGCGCTCATTGAGGCAAGGTGGTTGGATGCACAGTTTCAACTTATGGCTGGGCAGCTACCCCCCTTGGCTAACCATATCTTGGCACAGGCAGATGAATAATATGTAAACCAGACAGATAAAAGTAAAAAAACAGTCCCCTCTTCTTTTAAGAAATTGTATATATACATTAGTTCCGTGAAAAAAGGAAAAAGCCTAAAAAGAAAATGTAATAAAAATCACATGAATACCAAACAGAAAAGAGTAAAAAACAGTTACAGATTGTTTTAAAAATTGTACATAATTATACAGTCAATGAAAAAGGGAATAACTCTTTTGAGAAAATGCATTTATATAGACAATGGAAAAGGATGAATAATTCTTCAAAAATTTTTCCTATTGTATGTAGTCTTTTCATATGTCACTCCATATCGTCCTTTCCAACTCCTTCACCCTCTGCTTCTTTAACTGGCTTTCTTTATGTAGCAATCAGCAGTAATACTCTTTATTAGAAGATCATCAAAAGAAACATCCCTTGTCAATGCAGCACTTCTTGCATCATGTACTACAAGCCTTTTTCTCACCATCTTCGAGGGATTTCCAAATGAGAAAGTATTTGAAGTGACACCAGTCAGTAATCAAAATAAATCAAAGAGTACCCTTTACCCCTTATCATTAAATAATTATAACATCAAAAAATAACACTTGAAAGATGAAAAGGGAGTTGGAGCACTCTATCAAAATAAATCGCAAAATACAAATTAATGATCATAAAATCCAAGGCTGAAGGCCCCACCCACCAGCCTAATTTTTGGAACAAACCAAAATGATAACAGGATCTAGAGCAACAACACTACTCATAAACATAACCAAGTGGAAGCATTTCCACTGTAAAGCTATGACCAGATACTAGCACTGCAAGAGGAAAAATATCAAACTAGCAGCAGGCCCCATGGCAAGAAAATTTTGAACAATGGCACTTGACGTGGCTGGCTATGATGGAGGGACAATGTCTAAATAAAATACAAAGATGGAAGTGGTTTGAACAAACTAACCCCCTCAAATAATTACCTACAATGAAAGGAAACTGTGCCATTTGTGAACTACTGCTATGGTTATTGTACTACTAGCTGTATGGTTATTGAACTATATAATTATTCTGTCTTGACTGAACTGCACCTACAGGAAAATGAAAACTGAACTAGCAGGCCTCAAGGCAAGATAATTTTGAACAGTGATACTTACGATCACTTACTGTAAAATAGGAACAATGTCTAAATAAAGTAAAATACAGAGACTAAACAACTTTAATATACTTTTTTTTTTAACTATTGCTATGGTTATTGAACTACTGTGTGGTCATTGAGCGTCTTACTGAACTTCACATACTGGAAAGTGATCACTGAACTGCACCTACAGAAAAATGGAGACTGAATCAATGATTTCATTGTCAACTAAGATTTCACAGTTCAGTATCCATAAATGATTTTTACGAGTTCAGCGACTGCAGCGAATACGACTAAAACAGACTACTAAAAAATTAGCCCCTTTTCTAATTTTCGGTCGGCATTTTTTACCGCCGCGAAGTTACGCGAAACACAACAAAATACTAGATTGGGCGATCGTTTCTTGACATCTCTGTTTATTTCTCCGTCAGTGTGTATATAACTTAAGTTTGTGTTTTCGAAAAAAACCGTACTAATGATTTGTATCTTGCCCTTTCTATCCCGGCTCCAAACTGAAAATTATGACACGATCCCACAAAGCAAGAGTCAAAGGGCTATGAGTGTTAACTCACCATAAGCCGGCTTCTCGCGGACATGACACTGCACTTGCCAGGTACGTTATTTTTACAAATAGTTGGATTTGCTCCGGGAATTCCTCTTCTACGTTCTTGCAGCGTCTTTTACGTGAACTTGCCTCTCGAAGCAATCGGACGTGAAATTAATACAGAGCTCCTTGAGGTTGAAGTTCTCGCTGCACGTTCGAAAAATGCGTTCCACAGCGCTCTTTTGCCTGTGCAAAGAAATTCCCTTTTTCGGATTGGAGACTGTTGCTGCAGTCCTGGACAACGTAGCAACAAGGGCATCTTTGCTCGATGAAACTGACCAAGAAGAGTTACCAAGAAGAACTTTTCTTTCAGCCTCTGGGGATAAGATGACGTCACAGGCAACCCCGTCGACCTCGATCCAATCCCTCTCCTTTTGCTCGGACATTTTTAGTTTCGGTAATGGCGGACCGCCACTGAAGAAAAACACGGCTTAGAAAATCGGACTTCCAGTGAGAACTAGGATCTCAAATTTGGTATGTGTATTTATTAGCTATCAAACATTCTAAAAATCGTAAAACACAAATAATACTTGATTTGATCACAGTAGCACTTTAAAAGCGTGATTTGATCACTTACGCTAGAAAATTTTAACTTAACGTAAACCTAATTTACATTGCACTTTCTTATTTTTATAATCATAAGAGCAACCTCGCATCCAATTCCTCGCCCATCAATTAGTGGCTGCAGCCGAGTTCTTAGTCCGCCAGTAACCACTTCACGTTTTTTTCTCTGGACGAACAAAGGACAAATGGTTATGCTATTTCCAATCTGAATCAACCTAACTGAACTCCTCAAAAGGGTTCAGGCACCTGTCAGTCTCCATTGTCTGCGGTGCTATTGAGCAGAAACTTCAAGACCAAGGAGAAGTCGTGAGACTTGTAGTTCTTGATGCTCAGGGGCAGGCGATTATAGATTCCTCCCATAGAAGAAGTAAGCTATTATATTATGTTTGTTCATTTTTCGTTCTTGCGATTGTGCAAGTTTTTTTTTTTTTTCGGAAAAAGAAACCGTAGACATTTTCTTCCTATTTGCCTGGAATTATTCAGTCAGTTCCAAGCACCATTACCCCCGAAATGTTTTCAAGCACTCATCAGCAGGATATGTGAGTTCACAGAGTGGGATGGGTACCCAGGAAAGGCGTATTCATCTTGTTAAATTTCATATTCTGTATTTCCTTTGAAAAAGGAAATATATGTGGCATAGTAAACAGAGAGTACTGAAAAAATGGGTTCCTTATCATTTTGCACCACTTGTGAAAAACGAACCACAAACACCATTGCTGAGTGGCCTTTCCTCTGATTGTCCTTCGGATGAGTGGTCGACAGTGAGATTTACATATTCTGATTGTTTTTTTTGACAAATTAACATTTTAAAGTAAAACTTAAAAGTTTCTGCACAATTTCAGCCAGCCATGTCAGTCTATAACAAGACAAGAAATGGGCTGTGATGTGACGTTTTACAAATTCAGTGCCATTCGTGGCCCAACTTGACAATATTTCAGGATAATGAATACCAATTTAACATGTGCAGTGACTAGCATAATCAGGTGTAGATATCTTATTTATATATACTGGGGCTCAGAACTGAGAGGATTGTCATTGAAAGCAGTGATCAGAATAAGTACACACAACTTTTTTCCCTTGTTATACAAATGACAAAATGAAAGACTGAAAGTAGGTTTATTTTTACCAGATTTGTCTATAAAGGTTAACTATTTCTTTAAAATTTAGTGATTTAAAGATTATACTACTTCTTTAAAATTAAGTTATTTCTTTCAGACGAAAGATGATTGGTACCAAGGCAATGGAGAAGTGGGGCCCGAAATTTACAAACTTTAACGCCCGCAAACCAAGCTTCAACTCAGTGAGTTCTCTGCACAACTAGAGCCAGTTTGTGGTATCCCTGATGTCGGTTTTAATGCAGAAGGAACTGCTAAGCACATCCCAAACTTTTGCAACGAACAACGACGTTCTCAAAAATTGAAAACTTCAAATTCAAAGGTAAATTTGCTACCCTTATGAATTTTTTGGCTGGTTTATGCTTAGTATTTTACTGCAACAATCACTTGTCACAATATAGGATGAAATTTTACTAATTGACCTGTCATCAGAAAATAACATTGTATGCTTCCAAAATGTATCCATACACACCCTAAGAAATTAAAGATTAATAAGGTGAGTTGTGGACAAGAGGTTTAAAAGTTAAATGCATTAAGCTTAAAGTGAAATTTGTTTGGAGGGTGGAAGTTGTTGTTCATGTATATGTATTGATATCGTTCAGCTGACAACAATCATTTAATTGATTACAAAAATTATATTAATTTGTAACACGACTCTGTCACAAAGGTTACTGCAGAAAAGGAACACGTGAAAATTAAGAAGAAAAAAAGGAACTTGAAGGAATTGCATACACAAAAGGTTAGTACACATACTTAGTTATTATTTATTGCTTGATAAATATTCTAAGACTGCCCATCCCTGTTAGACCCTTAAATTTTTTAGGATACTGTAAGTGATGTAGTGAGCTGATAGCATGTTGGGCTTTCAGTTAGAAGACCCAAGGTCCTAGCTTGGTCCCTGCATGGCATGCACTGTGTTGTTTCTTAAAGACAAGTTAAGAAACCTTACTCCAAGATGTACCGTGCGGTTGTCCTTACCTTGCTAAAATTAATTAATCATGCACACAAGAGATTTGATGTATGATTTGTACTTTCAAATGAGAATGACAGATATTTCAAAAAATTAATTAAAAATTACTTAGTGTGCCCTTTAAAATATTAAAATACAAAGATGATTACCTTGATGCAACCATGTTAATCCGAGAAATAATATTGCAAAATCCTAAACCTTAGCTTCTTCACAACTTGCATTGAACAAATTTGTCTTTCTTGGTTTTGACTTCTTTCAAACAAATTGTTTTTTTTCTTTTCTCTTTGTTTTTTACTGACAGGTGATAATTTATCTGTTTTGCTAAAAAATTAATCTGGCACGCCATGACTAGAGTTTTTGGCTAACTGCGTGCCAAGAAAGTGTGAACAATATTATGGTAATGAATGTTTTGTCAAGTGGATAAGAGTTAATTTCCAACCCAGTTACCATTAACTGTGTGATTGTGTTCTTTCTTATGACCAGGATCTCAGTGAACCTGATGAATGAGATGATCAGAAATGTGACAATAAATCAGTATCCTCAAATAAAAGTGGAGAACAAGATTATCTTAGTACTGGGCATGACACGGACATTTTGAATGATTCAAGCGATGAACATGAGACTCCAAAAGCATCGGTGGACAAAAAAGCATGCACACTTGACTTGTGGCCATTGACGACAAATCCGGTCATTGTCAAAGCAGTTTTTGGTAGACTTATTTCAAGAGATAATGCAGCTGGTGTTCTCAAGAAAAAGTTCAGTGTGCAACAAAAAAAATTTGACAGCCTTGTCTCCTATTCAAGTCTTGGGCGTCTTGTCCAAGAAACTGGTTAACAGTGAATATTGCACAATTTCTCATACGGAGAACATCAACTCTTTGAACATGAGTGATCTCTCAGTCTCAAAGGAAATTGAACTATAGCTAACTTTCTTAAGTGTGCAAACAATGTCAATTAAAGTGTGCATTGAGATTGTTTACGCAGACTTTCTACTATAACTATTATGAACTTTATTTGTAGTTGACTTGATGTTAATGGTAAAATAATTATTGTTCTTCTTGTCTGTATGTTTAGTGCATGCCACTTGGCCACTAACAAGTTATAAATCACAATGGCCAGGTCCATCAATCCTATAGTGCACAATGCAGGTGTATGGGCCGAATTGTTACTCTTAGCTTCCAACAGTAAGTGATGACAGTGGACAATAATATTGGTACTTTGTTAATGTTCCAATTTTAAGCACAGTGCTTTTTGTTTGACAATTTGTTACTGTCAAGAAAGCTGTTTATTAAAATGTTGAAATTTGTTGCTTAAAGGTGCAGGGTAAAAGCTTCATTAACAACCTGCAGAAATGAAACCTGAGACTATCTTGTGACAAGGAAATCTCGAAACGGGAAGTTTTCAAACAATGTAATCTCGACTTTTAGGTAATTTTAAGGGGGGAATTGTGGAAACTTAATTATGCAATTTAAAAATCCCTGCCCACTGGGAAAAATTTGTGTTATTGTCAATTTGAAACCAGCCAAATCCCATCTTTGGAGTAAATCTGAGTCAATAAAATCCCTAACATTAGGAGCATATAGAGACAGAAAGTAAGATACCATGAAAATCCCACTATTGGGGAATTTTGGGATAGCAAAATTCCGGTCTTGGGAAAATTTGGAGACAAAGACATCCCACTATTGGAAATATTTAGTGTTTGGAAATCCCAGTATTGGGGAAAAATAGAGACAATGAATCCCCACTATTGGGGATAATTTGGGGCAATAAAGTCCCGGCAGTGGGGTAATTTAGTGACAGCAAAATCCCATCATAGGGGTATATTTGAGACAATAAAATCTCATTATTGTGAAACAATGGGGAATGTGAAATCCCAACAATGGGAAAAAACTGAGAAAACAAAATCATAGCATTGGGAATTATCTGGTACAAGGAAATTCCACTATTGGGAATCACTGGGGTCATGAAAATCCCATTACTGGGAATATTTTGGGTTTCTCATGGCCCTTGAATGGGTATTGTTGAATTTTCCCAAACTAGGATACTCCTGGAAAAATCCAATAAAAACCCCATTAATTTCACATATTTTCCCCTTTTTTTCCCCAACTGGGAGTTTCAAAAAGTTTCCTGTGACTACGTGGGTCGCTGTATGAATCACTGTCTTGCCTTGTTCATCCTTGTTATCTAAAATAGAACCTCTCCATTCTCTACAACGAAACTCGTATCACCAACAGTAGTTACTTCACCTCCTATGACATCACTCTCTGCATCAAAAGCAACAACCAACAGCTAATAGATCTAGACAACACAACATATTGCAAACCATCTTTTCCATTGATGTAATGTATATGTACATGTATCTGTATTAAGGTGGTACCGGAGGCTAACCTCACCATCTCTGATTGCGTTAATTTTTTTGCGACCTGGTCGATCACATTTAAATGAGACAGTGTGCCAAGTTTCAAGTCCGGGAGCTACGCGTTTCTGAGATATAAACGAGAAAAGTTCTGTTTTTATGAGCCATTTCGCCGGAAAAATAAAGGCGACATACTGCGCTTCACGTGGTTTGGGCGACTAAAGAAATCCCCAAAGACTTTGTTGGTGACAGATGTGTTGACATAATCACCAAAACGAAACACGATATCCCTTGGACGAGCAAGCTGACCAGAACGTAATCATCTTTCGCGCGCAAGATTAAAGATTACAGGACGATGGACGCAGTCGAGAGGCTCAACGTAGTTTTTTGCCAGAGCAGGTAAACGAAAGTTTTGTGACATTATTATTTTCAAATTGCAAATCACACCGTTTTATTTTTAATTATAAATAAATGGTCGCTGCTTCTTTTCCTTTAGATTTGAAGGAACACCGCCTGGCTTGGCCAACATTCTCTGCCGGGCAAGCCGAAACACGTGGTCGACAAGAATCTATAAGCTTACCTCATCTGTGAAATTTTGCAAACTGAAGATATCTTATGGGCGCATAGCAGTAAATACACTGTAGGCAGTGGTCTTCATGTGGGTAATGAATGGTCAGCAACTGGCACGTAGTCTCGTGGAAAACATAATGATCATTTCCAGTCACTCTCTTGAATCCATTCGTTTTCAAACAGCGTCTGAAATCGTCTTTTCAGTCTATATTGCTTAACTTTCTTCCTTCTTTCCCGACAGTTTGGAAATAGCGTGGGAAAGAACCAATTCAGAGGGAAGTCGCTTCCCACCTATGTTTACCCTCCAAGCCTGAAAGCTGCAGTGAGAGAAGCCATAGGTGGGGAGCTCGGGGACTACCCAGATCCCCAAGGATCAGCGGTAAGTTACTGTCCTTTGTTTATATTCTAGTACGGTTACAAGTCTTTTGAACGTTTGTGTGTGAAAAGATGAGCACTTTTCTGTGATTGAAATTAATAGAAACGACGTTCTTTTTTTTCTAACCAGGTGTATCATGTCACGTTGAGAGACCTACACGAGGCAAAATGGCCAGGAGCCAAACCAAAGTAATTTACTGAAGAGTTCTCTTGTTTATGAACATTAATTTTCTTTTGTGTGAAGTAAAAGATGAAATTAATCTTCTGAACACGTCTTTGGTACAAACCAACATATATTTTTCTGCAGTTATCTCCAACAAATTATCAACATATGACTGGTAATAATTATAAATCAATATTTGTAAGCAACACTTTTTCACTTCCAAGATAATTTTTGAAGATATTCTTGCTTTTTCGTCAATCCAGAACATACTAATAAAAATAATAATAGTCATAATAAGAAGAAACTAATCAGAAAGTTTGTTTTAATAAAAAGCCTTTTTGGCAAAATCCATATTGGTACTGACACTTTCCATATGTTGTAAGTGAAAAGTTTTGGAAGTGAAAAAGAAAACAGAATCTGTACAGAAAACAGCGAGATGTAAATTCCAGAGAATGAAATATTAAATTATGTTTTTGTTAAAAAAAATGTATCTCACTTCATTCCTTTCCTTTTTCTACAAAATACACAAAACCCTCTAAGTACAGCAGGACAGAAATAATGTGTAGATCATGACACACTATTATAATAATAATTATGATTATCTGGGGCCGGTTCCTGAAAGGTGGAATAACTCTATTCCAGGGATAAAACTGTCTTATTCAAGTCAAAACGTTATCCTGGGATAAAGTTATGATTGGAATAAGGCATACTTATCCCTGGAAAAGAGTTATTCCACCTTTCAGGAACCGGCCCCAGGAAAATATATATATATATATATATATATTAAAGATAGAAAAGAAAATGTGTAAAGTGGAAGGTTGAGTCCTTTATTTCATCTTATTTCCACAAACTTTAAATACTTTCCTGTCCATATAAAAGGGAAACCTCCTTGACTTTTTCACCTAAAAGAGTGGCATCTAAGACCATAGGTACCACCATTTATTTGGGAAAACCAAAAATTCTTCTTAGGAAATCAAATGGTTTGCAGCATTCTGTTTGGGAAGTTTCGACAAACATCGAATGTGATTTGAGGCAAAGCAATCATTTTAGTCTATTTCCACGGTTCCGCTTATTTGAATATACTTTGCAGACTAGTGGAAATTTATTCCACCATGTCAGATGTTATAGTTAAATGTTTACACACAAGATTTCCAACCGAGTGGTTTGTGTAAATGGTAAGTACCTCATATCTCAGTTAATTTGTTCCTTAGATCACAGAACAACAACTTTTCTATCAAGGATGAAAGGGCCTTTTAGGCAAATTCTCCTCACTTGAATGAAAGGAAACGTATGGAGAACATAATTTATCCTGACACTACTATTTTTAAAGAGAAGTTTTGATATTGTAGAGGATGTGATTACCAAATGACATCATGAAAATATAAAGCCAACCTTATTCTAAAGATAACTCTGGAAAAAAAAAGAAAAAAAAAACCTGCATGGCATAGTCCAGAAATTGGAACCATGAACTTGAGCATTGAATACTCGGAATACTATTGAAAAACTGTTATTAAGAAAACGACCTATTGTTTCTGAGTATGCAATAGATATAAACTAATTTTTATTCAAACAGCTTTTATGGACTCAGAAGGCATTAGAACAATATAATGTACACAAACTCTCTCTGTCGATAGGAACTATGCTCTCTTATTGTAAGGACAGTCTTTATGGCTCTTTCGAAGATGTGTCTTGCTGCCATACCAATTACACGACTTTCCTCCAACTTCCACATTAGCTCCTTCAGGTGCAGGAACTGGTGCTAACACAGGAGAACGTCTCGCGCTCCCATTAGCGATCGCTCTTTCTGTTATCATCAAGGCATCATCTTCATTGTACCCCTCTTCCTCGTCTTCATCCTCCCCATATGTGTCTTATTTGGCAGTTCTTGATATATTTTTTTCTAAAAAATAACATCCACAAATAGTTGGTCAAAAGCTATTGGGTACAAGCTGTTCACAAATCTCTACTCAGATAAGACAATTTGATCCTTTCACCAAAAAGGTCACCTACTCAGCAGTTAAACCAATCTTACACTGAAGTGTCAGGGGGTATATCAATATTTTGTAAATAATATTATTTCAAGGTTTATTTGGCAAGATAAAGATTGGAATAACGAAGCATGTACTATACGAACCTTAAGGGTTCAATCAATAATAATTTAAATTTTCTGATACATGAAGCCATGCCTAATTTTAATATATTTTTTTTGCAAATGTCTTTACCTTAGTGTTTGCTCTTCAGTCCTGTTAATTTTTGATTGAACCCGTTTCTTCTTTCCCTCTTCAGTCCTTTTTCTCTCTAAACGTTTCATGCGATCTTCATTGTCATTCTTACACTGAAAACATATTCCCAATAAGTAACATTAAATTGAAGGTCATCTTTTGGCTAGCAGGTAGTAGTGTTTCATGATTGTATTAGAGAAAAGGTATATTTACGTGTAGGATCATAAGGGTTCACTCGATAAAATGGACGAAACCAGTTGCTTTCCGGCTCCTACTCGGTGTAGAAGACACATATGTCATAACAAAGGCTTTAGGAGTCTTCAGGGCTTTCAAAGTGTAAGTAGGTATTGTTTCATGTTTTTTGTTATATTGTCTTATATCATCTGTGTCTTCTACATGAAGTAAGAGCCTGCTTTCCTGACCAGTTGAAAAAAAAAAGGAAAATAATAAAAACCAAGAGAAAAATCAACAAGCATCAACAATTTGGGATAAATCAAGTTTCAGTCTGTCCCTGATTGAGGAAATATACCGGTACTCATCAATGGATTGAAACCGACAGAGATTTTTTACTGTAAATGTGAAAAGAAAAAAAAGCATACCATTTCTTGGATACCATCAAGGAGTGGTAGGCCCAGTGTGGAAGATAGATCTTCAATCCAGTGGTATTCTGGGCCCTTCTTCTCATAGCACCATGTCATATTTGCCTGTATTAGGCCCAAATTTGTTGATGCTGCATAGTGCTTTTGATGCAGATTTACATCCTTAGCCCTGAACTTAGTAAGGACACTAAATGTTGCTTCTGGGAGGTTTGAATGGCCCTTTCCCAACCCAGGATCAATAACTTTTTCTGCATCAGCAGCCCTTCCAGAACATTCTATTTCATAGAAGCTTATTCGAACAATAAAACTTTATAATCATGTATGAACACACTTACCCTTTACCGCAGGCTGTCTTTGCCGACTTAGCAGCGGGAGGCTGAAAATCTGGGTCTTCATCAGCTTTTCTTGGTTCTTTGTTCTTCCTTGTTCCTGGTTCTTCATCAGTTTCTGGAACACTGACAGTTACCTGACTAAATTGTCTAGAATCTCGTAGGTGCTTTTCTACATCTTTCGCCGACTTGAAAGTTTTCCCATCTGGCGATTTGTATTTTAAGTGCACTTTCACAATTGGCTACTAGACGATGCACTTTCTCTTCTTTTTACTTCCTAGCCAAGCGAACGTAACTTATCTAGATCGAAAGAAATCCCGGAACCTTCTCCTAGACCTCTACTTTCGTGTTGTTTCTCCATTGTCTGTGACATGCAGCTCAGCGTGAGCGCCAACGTGTATCCGACACCACATAATAGGTGCCATTGTTATGTAAAGGTGACAATGTTTACAGACTCCGTTCTTGCATAACAAGGAAGGCTTTGTTAGACTTTATATGAAGCTTCTTTTGCGTTTTACCGCTGTATCCAAGTATTATTGACTTACACAAGATGGCGACCGAAGCGAGTGAACTCGACTTTCGCTTTCCTGATGAATTCTTCCAAAGATATTCGATATTTTCGCTTAAAAATCGGTACTGCAACGACAAGTCGTGCTACTGAAAAAGCAATATCTCCACCAAGATTTATTCTGTAGATAAGAAACTTGGCAAACCAAAACTACATACTATGAGGAAAATTTACAGCACAGTGCGCTTTGGTCCGCCACAAATTGTGCCTGTGAGGAAGTTTGGGATGAAGGTATCATTTTTTTTTCAAGTTTAGGCATAAAATTGTCAAAATAAATCATATTGTGGCGCACTGCACTGAAAAACTTTGTTATCTTCATATCTATAAATTTGCCACTCCACTGTAAAAAATATACATTTGGTTAGAGTGTATCGTAGGTTAGCTCCAAAATAGTAACGTAGACCACACCCTAAAATTCTTCACATTCCACGAATTCCACGAAACTTACCAAGATAAAAATATTTTTTTTCTTTTTTATGCATAATGATTTATCACACCGTAAAATTTTAAGACAGTCCGACAAATCCTTCATCCAATTTTGTATTCACAAACTTGAGGTAAAAAGGTCCACATTAGCCTCCGGTACCACCTTAAAGCAAACAATATTCACCTAACACGGCATACATTTACGTAGTGAAAAGATGAATTTAGGGATATCTTTTGCTTGTCTTGAACTCACTGGTTAAAGTGATGCAAGCAGTGACAGGATGATCATAAAGGAAGAAAAAGTACTAATCGAAAATATAAGAAATTCGTGGGAGACATAAATAATTGGCAAACAGAAATGACTATGTCAAAATCAGCAACTCATTAGCCTATGCCTCACATTCACCCATAAGGCTGGCAGGATGGTAATATAGTAATAGTAATAAATTGTTCTATTTGCATGACCGCATCATTGTACAATATTGCAAAAGCATTCATATTACAATCAAAATATAAAACAAACAAACACAAATAATCTAAAAAAAAATCAGCTACCTTACTAACAATGAATCACTCATTTTCGTACAGGAGGAAATAAACTTCATAACTTATTTACATGATGTTTCTTTGTGCAGATGAGTACTCGAATGCAGCCAGTTTCCTGTCCCATTTCTAATAAAACAACCTCTTTGATTGATTTTGAAGGGCGTGCAGCATTTCAACTACACGTTTTCTAGGATCTTTGCAGTCATTGGCAAATATTGAGTCACCCATTTCTTGCGCAGAAAGAGGGAAAACAATGTTGAACACTGCTCAATGGTTTGACAATATATAATTGTTCTTTCTGTTCCGCCTTTTACTTTTTCAGTTCATTCAATATCTACTAGTTCATTCAATATTCACTGGAACTGGTGAATACGTAGATTACGCTTATCCATGGTCTGGACACTGTAACAAATATTTGCCTTGTTTGGGCTTTCAGATACTTCAACAAAATTTTCAAATCGAAGGACAGAAGTTATTGTTTCCTTTGTCTGTCTTGTTGCTGTGGCAGTTACAGCCATGAGCGGAATTTGGTACCCAAAGAACATAACTCGCTTAATTTGTAGAACCATCTTCTAAAGGCCATTGCCTCTTTACTCTTGGAAGTTCCCCTGTAAAAGTAAAAAACAAGCAAAAAACAAGCAAAAATGATAGTGCCCTCTTTCTTTGCACGTATGTTTTTGTTGAAGATTGTGAAGCACTTTGTTCTCAGATAAGCTCACTGTTGTTCTATCGTTGCTACAGTTATTTTTTCTGTCGCTTATGGTTATTATAAATGATAGAGCTAAAGGTGTTCGGGTATCAAATTAAAACACCAAAAAATATTGCTTACCATTGGCTAACACAATGTGCTTCATCCACAATGACGCCAATTAAATTCTTCTTGTAAACGTCAGAAGACAACACGCTTTGCCACCTACCATTTCCTAGTAAGGATTCCGGCGAAGAAAATACCATGCAGCACTCTCCTTCAATAATAATAATAATAATAATAATAATAATAATAATAATAATAATAATAATAATAATAATAATAATAATAATAATAATAATAATATGTTATCTAGCCAGGGTTATCTCTTCAGCATAAAAATGCTGCTATCAATGAGGGCCCTGGAAAAAATAAATAA
Organism: Porites lutea; assembly: GCF_958299795.1. Classification (NCBI taxonomy): domain Eukaryota; kingdom Metazoa; phylum Cnidaria; class Anthozoa; order Scleractinia; family Poritidae; genus Porites; species Porites lutea. The sequence goes on from NC_133203.1 coordinate 21,154,127, forward strand.
ATAAATAAATAAATAAATAAAATAAAAATATATATATATATCTATATAAAACTAGCCTAAATCACAGTAACTAAAAATACACTAAAAGTTAAAAATACAACAAGATTAAAAAATTGTTTAAAAAAGCTAAAAAACAGCAATTAAAATGCATTTAAAAGCTAAACTAATACAAAAACTAAACAAGTAACTAAAAAACTTTTGATCTATATAATTCCAAAATACGAGTTTTAAAAATCACAACTGACTTAGAATCCTTCATTTCACTTGCAATATTATTAAAAAGTTTAGATCCATTAAAATAAAAAGACTTCTGTGCCGTCTCAGTTCTGAGTTTGGGGAGCAGCAAGTTGTGCCCACTTTCCCTCGTGTTTTGGACTGTTCTGAAAACCTTAAAATAATCTTCAAAAAAACATTGGAGGGGATCCCTTCAAGCATTTAAAAGTCAAATTAATACTGTGCATATCACGCCTCATAGACAAGGGAAGCCACTTTAAATTCTTCTCGGCGTCTGAATCTTTAATCTTCAAAACAATCCTAGCTGCCCTTCTTTGTGCTCGATCTAACTTATCACGTTCTACTTTCCCAATGCTGCTCCAAGCAACATCGCAATAATTGATAACCGGCAGAACAAGACTGATAAACTTTATTGGCTGCATCGACAGTTAGATTGTTTCTAATTCTTCCGAGGACACCGATTCTCTTGGAAATCTTAACCATTAGCTTATCCACGTGTTGTTTGAAATTGAGATTTGCATCTATTAGCAAACCAAGGTATTTGTAATGTTGTGCTTGATTTATCCGCTTATCCCCAAGGAATAAGCTAAATGGCCCATCTGAAAGGGTAGCCAAAGCGATTCGTTGTTGAGTGCCGAAAAGAACACATTCGGTCTTCACAGGATGAATGCACAGCTTATTAAGACGGGTCCAGGACTGCAACTGTTTTAGATCTTTATTCAAAACGGTACTTATGTTTCCGATATTGGAGTCAGCGTAGAAAAGGACGGCATCGTCCGGATAAAGTAGGATCTTTGACTGAAGTAAACAGTTGGGCAAGTCACTGAAGTAAAAACGAAAACAAAATCGGACCAAGTATGGACCCTTGCGGGACGCCAGATTTTATTTGCTGAGGTGCAGACTGTGCGCTGCCATAGACAACAGATTGACATCGACTTGTAAGATAGTTCTTGAACCACCTCAGTTCATAGTTGTACAGTAGATCAATTACAGAATTATACTACAATATATGTCACTGAATCCTTCCCGACTGTTTCTGAATAGAATTTGGCTCAGCATTTAAGAGAGCTTTAGATTCCAGGACGAGAACGAGTATGAGTACGAGATTTTACTAAAGGTTTTTTTCGCATATTCTAAAACAATCGGCACCCTGAAAAGCTTTATCGTACTTTTGATTCACCAGAAAAGTTAGCACTGTTATTTTAGGAGGTTATAATAGGAGGTTAAGCCCTCTCCCAAACCCAAGAATACTGACGAAACTTCTAACATTATTTGCTAACTTGCCACAACAACCTTTCTAAAACCCATAGTAGAATGATGACAACTATCTCGTACTTGTTCTTGTCCTCGAATCTTAAAATCTCATATCAATATTAATAAAACTTAAAATAATAAGTCTGCTAATTACACCTAGCTCATTTTGTCTCGTTGAAATTCACCTGTCATCCACTTCGTCTGGAGGTCTCCATAGGGAAAGATGAATTCGTCAAATACAGCTTCAGGACCAGGCACTTCCTTGATATCAGCATTTTCTAGGGTTTGCTCTATTTTTCTTTTAAGTCTTCTAAATGTAGCACTAAACAAATCTGATGAAGCCTGTGCAACTCTTTGTGTTGTGGTTTGGGTGAGCCTGTTTTCTTCCTTGATTTTTTTAAAGGTATCTTCCAGTTAAATTAGTCAGTGGTTCCTCTGAATGGGTCTGATTTAGAAGATTTATTTCTAATGATGAGTTTCTTTCAAAATTGGTGTCTAGAAGTGGAGAGTGTGGACCTTGTGATTCACCCTGTAGATCTATCTCTAGTGAGGAGCTGTTTACAGTGTCTAGACCTGGAGAGTATGGACTTTGCAGAACAGAATCAACATTGTATGTACGACATTAAGTGTTACCTTGTGCACCATAATTTGAGGCATCAAGACGAAGACCTTCCTCCATAAACCAATGCCCTAGAAATATAAAATAAAAGTTCGGGTGTTTCAATTGTTTACCTCCAGAAAATTAAGGGGCAGTGGCCCCTGACATTGTGCATTTGTTACATAAATTTTACTGATAGCATGGGTAGCGATCGCTCAATTTCTATACATCTTCAACATTTGATAACCTTAAGTTATTACACTTCACAAAAGTAAACGTTAAATAATTTTTGATAACCATGAAGGACATCTTTCATGGGGCAGTGAGGAGCTGACTGTCATAGTTTTATTTTTCTTGGTCTTCCTCTGACACTAAACCTGTACTTTCAAGAACCCTTCTGCGGGTGTTGGTTCACTTAAATAACACAGGTTTTACTGTATAAGGTAATGAACGGAATATTCTTTTGATCTCTCACCCACCCACCCCACCCATATCATCTTTCACCTCCCGCCCCCGTGAACTCAACATGCACCCCCGTACCCTGACCCGACTCCGGATCAAGTGTATTCAAGAATAGGTTAAAAAATGGGCTATATCGCTTATCTTTCTACAAAACTACAAACATACCAAACAAAGAAATAATCTACTTGGATATAGTTTAGAAGTTACAGCTTCTTACGGCCAAGATTGAATAGGAGCTTCGAGTACCTGAGGCACCTATTCAATCTGGCTGTCAAACAATTCGTAGATTCCAAGGTAGCAGACCAGCAGCAAATTCCATTGACCGACACGACTCCAGCCCCCATCCGAGTTGTCATACCATTTTAAGATCAGGTCTCCGCTAATATAGTGAAAAAACGTCTCACAGACCTCAGCTTAAAAATCAAAACCACTATTCAGCCCGTGTTCATCAGCAGAAAACTCAACGAAGATCTTAAATTTCGAGAAGTCAAGCCAGCCATTGTTAACCAACAATGTTTAGTTTATCAATTTCAATGTAACCTGTGCGATGCAGGATATGTTAGTTACACTCGCGGCCACCTCCACGAACGTGTTGATGGACACAAACAGAAATCGTCGTCATCTTAGCTAACATAACTCGGACGTATCACCTTTTCTTTCAGAACAATTTCACGTGCTCACTAAAGGTTCTAACAAATTTGATTGCCTAATTAAGGAGATGCTCTTTATAAGAAAACTCAAACCATCCCTAAACGTGTAGGTGGACTCTATTCACCCAAAGGTATTCACTTGAAGAACTTGTGATCCTTTGTTAGGGCCGGGTCGCACTAGTGTAAAAAGTTGTTTGTTTAACAAAAAAATCTGTCATCATATAGGTTTTGCCCGCGCGACCGATTTGTCCGACATTTTCAAAAATGAGCGGAATGCATCAAATGTTCAAAGATACCGCCACTTGAAATTGCCAAGCTCTGGACCTCTCCAAAATGTCACAAAACATCAAAAAAGCTTTTAAGATGTCAATCAAAACGCAAAAAGTAAATGAAACGGGCCCTAAAATCAATTTGCCTTGGACTTGGCGGCAACCTTGTAAGAAGATGGATCCCACGTGGCCATATGCAAGCTCCCGTGCCTTTTATATGCCATTTAGAGCAATGAATCCAGACCCAAGGACTTCCCTTGGACACCAAGAAGTCAATTGTAGCCAGCCAACGTTCGGTTCTTTATATCCATTCAATCCCGCCTGCTCAACCAGCTCTCCGTCGCCCAGTTCACTTGGAGAAGCCGATCAACTTGATAGTCAGTCCCCCAGTCAGCCCAGCCTGTCCACAGCCAAGAAATATGACAAGTGGACAAACGATCAACAGCGCTACTTAATACAGTTATGGGCAGACAAGCAGGATATGATCAACAGCAAAGATTCAAGAAATGCTTGGCGTGAGATTGCTGAGGCCATCAATAGCAAGTTCAAAACAAACAAGACAGTGGACAAGTGTTTACAAAAAATTAAATACTTAATTGATGCCTATAAAGAAAAAAAAGAATGGAACAGAAATCAGACCGGTGGTAAATTACGAAAGTCTATTTTCTATGATGAAATTGATGCCATTCTGGGTTGCCGCGATGCTGTGACCCTGAAACACGTGCAAGAAGCAGGGGATACTTCATCAGCCATATCTTCAGCAGATAGCAACAACCCCTTAAACCTATTTGCTGAGTCCAGCAGGGAAGAAGCGCTTGATCCAAAGGAAACTGCTGCCCCACAGAAATCACGCTTGGAAAGAAAGAAAGGCCAGGACAAAAGGAAACGCAAACTGAACGATGCTGAAGATGGCCACGGGGAGGAGCACTTCAGGCGGGATTTTGATGAGATTAAATCCCAAGGAGAACGCGTTGCATCCAGCAAGGAGAAAATATAAGAGATGCAAATGCGACAAATGGATTGTATGAACCAAATTATGGGAGATTTTCTCAAAGCATTTAATGATAAGTAGTTCAAATGCAGTTTGATACACATTATAATATTCAAGTGTTGTGTTATGGTTTGCGTTCCGGTAAGGTGTAGAAAAAGATGTAATAAGTTTGAAAAGGACAAACTGGACTGAGAAATCTTTTATATGTGCATTATATCCTATTATACTATTAAAGATATCTTTTGTAAGCGGGATACTGACGAAAGTTACTTAAGTTGTTCATATGAAATCAAGTGCGAGAGAATTTCCTTCTGGAATGTCACGGCAAAAATGGTAACCGATGTAACAAGTCACATGTAGTCGTTGTACTAACTTTCGAGTTACAAAGAAGATATATATTCTTCTAAAACCTCTCTAATATTACCTCCATCCTGCATTGCATTCGTATCATCATCCTCGCCGTCATCGTGGTCATCTTCATCCCTTTTGTCCCAATCATCACCGTTCCGGATGCAGAATTATGGAGTACTGCACAGGCAATTGCAGTCTTGACTGCAAAGTTGATTTTACTGTTGAACCGCTTTCCCAAAATCCTTCATCAGCTCTTTAAAATACCAAAGGCGCATTCTACAGAAACTCTAGCAGCCGTTAGCTCTCTATTGAAGGCAATCTCATCCCGATCCCTAGTTGCTTCAGGAAAAGGTTTCTGTAACCATGGTCCCAGAGGATATGCACTATCCCCAACAAGATAAGGCCGAATTGCACGACGACCAACCCGTGCAGTGGGAGTATTTAGCACTTCATCGCGTTCCGCACATCTGTACAATGTGCTATTTCTCAGAACTCGGGCATCGTGAAGACTTCCAGGAAATCCAGCAGAGAAATCGAGAAATAGTTTCTGACCGTTCACTACCCCTTGTACTATAAAATCATATTGATGATATTGACTAAAATAGTCGACAGCGCTTTCAAGGGGAGCTTTTATCTCAATGTGGGTGCCATCAATTGCCCCAGCAACGTTAGGAAGATCGGACAGTTCAGAAAACGTTTCAATGCTGGCTATAGTCTCAGCCTCAGTTACTGGAAACTCTATGTACTCATTTCTCAGGTCAAATAGTGCTTTAGTAACATCTTGCACTGCCTCGATCACCGTACTTTTTCCTACACCGAAATTAGCACCTATTGTCGAGTAAGAGTTTCCATTTGCAAGGCGGTAGAGGCCAAGAGTGAGCACTTTCTCTGGAGGAATGCAATCGCGCAAGGAGGTGTTTTGCCTCAAAAGAGAAGGGTGCAACAGGTTAAGAAGTACATCAAAGGTATCCCTATCCATTCGTAACTGAGTTTTGAAGTAGTGGGGAGGAATTGCTCGATTATTAAAGTGTATTTCGAACCATGATCCCCATGGTCTTGGCAAACGCCAGCGATACGGATTGTATCGTCTTTGCCGTCTACGCTACGTGATCGTACGCTCATATTCCAACAATGCCAGCTGAATATTTAAGCTGTGAAGTCTGTAAACACAGTGTAGCCCATATAGAGTTGCCATTCTAGCCTGCATACAAGTTAAAATTCACAAAATCCCAACAAAAGCAAATGCGGTGTCTCGCGGTAGTACCATGATGCATTGAATCTTCATTAGCATGATATCGTGACACTTTTTGGCGGGAGTCGGAGTTTTTCTTTTGCGGTTGACAGATTGATGACATTAATGCAACTTACGTGCGACCCACGAATGCCATTTTAAATTCTACCGGAAACAGAAATTTGACTGAAAATTTATCCCAACAAAAACAATTTTGTCTGCTAGTGCGACCCGGGCCTTATTATGCTAATTTGTAAAGACTATAGAAATCAAATCTTCACATTATTTCTTCATTTTGCCTTAAGAATGGTGTCATGATGATACCAAAACGTCGGCTTTTAACATTAATATTCGCTTGCTTACATCACTGAATGTTACATTAATTTTTTTATTAGGCCGAAACACTGACTAAGGCATTAGAAGCAAAGCATGAGGGTAGCCATCAAATATCATTTAGCATTAATTTACAAAACACAGTCACTGTGACAGTACCCTAGTACTAGTATTATTTAAGGGAGGTGAGAAAATGTAAAACTTCCTGAAAGACATTTTATCAAAGTCTCCGTATCTGGTTCACGTTGAGGGAGATACCGTTGACTCTGCAACCCAGATGTTTGTAATCCTAGAACAGGATGTTCTCTGTGAATACATTAAGCACCCAGATTATTCCCTCCCTCTTTCATCGTTAGTAACATTAGTGGAAACGCAAAATTCAAATTCTTAGAAGAACATATTTTTGGCGTGATGCCGAAACGCAAGACCTATCTGTTAAAACAGTTGGAGAACAAACTACTATCAAAACTAAACAGCCCAAATAGCAATTAACTCAATAGAACAGGGTGTAACAGGGTATGGTCTTTGCGTTGTATTAAACCACCAGACCCCAGTTGTTCAAAAGCTGGATGAGCACTATCCATCGGATAAATCTCTATCCAGTGGATAGTGCTATCCACCTTTTGAACAACTGGGGCTAGGTCATTCCTGAGATCCCTCATTCATCCCTGGTAACATATGGCAGCATAATTTAGAGTATGAAGATCAATGCAAACGCCTCTTTAATTTCTTAGGAGAACATGTTTTTGGAATTGTTCCAAAGAAAAACAGCTATTATGTTGGTTTCATATTCCATGCATTTTAGAGTTTATTTTACTAACCTGTGAAATAGGCAGTAGAATAATACACACTATTATGCACAAATTTCATTGTCTTATTTTCTTTACCCTTTGTTATTTTGCACCTATACTTGACATTATCTGTTTCATAGGTTAATTAAAATCACTCTACAGTTAGAGTTAACAAGGTTTTTAAACTGCTGAAATGAAGTAGTTGTAGGGTTTTTTAGTTAGTTCACTCACAGTCATGTAACTTCTAAAACATGGCAGTGATTTTGAATACAGTGGAACCCCGCCTTACGACCACCTCGTTATTATGGCCATATTCTTTCAAACCAAACGTAAAAACCATTGAGTCATTTTATTTCTTTGAAGACCCCGTTAACGCGAACACCTCGTTATTACGACCAGGATTTTATGGCCCAACGGTGGTCGCATTAACGGGGTTCCACTGTATTACCATTGGGATGATTTAATTGTTATTTCATCCCTAATTAATTTTTCTATCCCCTGTCTGACCAGCAGTGTCAAAAGTGCATTATGTAGAACATGTTGAGTTCATTTATGGATGTAAAAAATTACCGTTGTTAACATGACTTATTCAAGTTATTGGAAAATGTATCTTTATATTGCATGAACATAATTAATCCAGTCTTACATAAAACATTGATATTTTGACCCGACAGTCTCCTTGTACAGTGTATATATTGCAATGCATTATTAAAGCTTCCTTGCCTCAACGTTATAATATCAGTTGAATATTATATCCTGAAGCAGGAAACAGTTCCTTAATTTAAGACAATGATGAACTGGTTTTCATCTTAAGCAATTTTCCTTTATATCAAGGTAAACTTAAAACAGGTTTTCTATCCTAAAACTGGGAAATATTCTCTGACTTCAAGGCAATTATGGCTTGCTTCATGGCTTACAACAAGAAATTTTTTTACTTTATCTAAAATTGGTTAATATCTTAAAACAAGGGAAATCTTCCTTATTTCAAGACAACTATGACCTGAAGACAAGAAGCAACGTTCTTGTTTCTGGCTTATGCAACTCTTTCCTATTACCTGAAAACAAGGAGAAGATTTCCGATTTCGAGGAATCCGGTTCTTTTTTTGGGATTTTGGGTTCCTTGTTTCAAGCATTGGAATGTCTTATCTCAGGACCTTGAAATAAGACTTTTTTAACTTACTTTAGCAGTGAAACGTACGGTTGTCATCCCAGAATGAAGTCGTTCGTCAAACGAAACTCAAAATCATCCGTGACCAGTGTTGTCTATTACTGCCTCCAGAAGAATTGTTATCCGCCACGTAACCTTTTTTTTCCACTTTCAGCTCATTCTATACATTATTTTTTAGAGGCATCTTCAATCAAAGTAGTGGAAAAAAGCTTAGCTTTTAGAGGCGACCTTTGAGTTAAACGTCAGTTTCTGATCCATTTCCGTTTGTACCAGCAGTCAATGAAACTCTAAACCAATCAGATGCAAGCATTACCGTGTGCCACCGGCAGAGGTGCGAAACTTCCTGCACTTGAGTAATGCTTGAAGGTCTTGGTTTTTATGTTGTTTTGAAGTAGATTGTCAAAAACTCATCCTGTAAGGAATTAATTCGAATAGAACACAGCCTGATATTCTTGATCATTCTTATTTTTTTGTCGTGCATTGACTCAGTTATTAGCACTCTGGAAAATCACCATTTGTAACTAACATTTGTTATATCAGTAGGATAAACATCCGCGAAGTATTGAGAAAAGGGCGGTACTACTATTAAACTTTTTGGGAGAAATGCCAACCGGGAAAATAGGCCTGTAAAATCAGGCCAATTCAAAAATCTTTTGCTCCACGTTTTTAAATGTTTGAGGATCGAAAAGATTTTTGCTACATGTACGCCACCGCAAGTGTTATAAGGAGCCGACCATTTGACTTTTGAGGGGGTATGGGTGATTTGGCTTTGGTAAGATTTTTTTCCCCCCGAACCTCTGGTAGGTGATAGATTTTTTTTCGAGACATATTTTTCTGGAATTTTTTTCGCCAAGTATTTCCTTTCAAGAATTTTTTCTCCTCAAGAACAGTCAGCAGGATATACATCAAGAAAATAACCCATACCCCCCCCCCCCCATACCTCCCAAACTATGCCGACTGTAAGCGTATGGCGCGCAAAATATAACTTGAGCATAATAGTGGGTCCTGGGTGGGGTACCCCTCTTCCTTGGTTTCTTAGAAGCATTGTAATGTCGCTAAAGGGGCAAGGATGCAGGTCGTCTTGCTTGAGGTTATTATTGGACCCACTTTCAATAACCAAAAACATTCGTTTACACTCGACAATACCCATCATACTCTAAAATAAAATGAAACAAACAGCTTTACAATGCTTTTATCACAAATTGCAACAAAAACCTACCAGTTATGACAAAATAGCCGTACAGCAAAATAAGCAGGGCAAACTAAACAGTAGTATTATAGAAGGAATATGGTAATTTTGTAAGAAAGCATTGAATGTCAACATCGATAGTGCACGTGAAATCCTCTATCGCTTTCAATTGAAAATTTGTTTTAGTGTGATCTCCTTCGGGGCTAAATTGAAACTTAGTGGTCACCTTTAAGGTTAAAATCTAAATTTAATATCGATTATCCTCGTCTTTTTGATATCGGAGGTTTCGCAGGCCGTTATTAAATTTCTCAATAAGGAGCTATTTCAATTAAATACTGTAAAAAAAAATAATAATCCCTGACATTTGTGGCATATGCACGTGCATATGAGTAGCCACGCCCTTGGAGGGTTGCTTTCCATAGTGTTTTGCTTCTAATTCCCAATCCCCAATGACCACAGGAAAAAAATGCCTCTCTGAGACTAATTGACTATTTTTAAGGTAACCATCACGTTTCCATTGGAGAAAAAGAAGATAATTAGTGATGAGTACGCAGATGCAGTCAAGTATCTCGCGCTGGATCTACCCAAAGCTGCTTGCAAGGCTCTTTTGCAATCAAAAACGATCAAAGTTCATCTTAAGGAACTTTTGTTTGAAGAGATGGAGTTAGAAATGCAGCCTGTTTGCTCTTCCAAGAATAACAGTTTACTGCGTAAAAGCGTGATGGCATTAAATCTCAAAGAATTTTGAAGACGAGTTGAGAACCAAGGCCCCTGTCACCAATGATCTCTTCTTGGATATGCTGTGCACATCGTCCCCGCAGAAGAAACACAAACTTTCAGCGAGTAGTGAAGTATTAGAAACGAAGGCAGAGAGGGCTACATCCGTACGGCTTACAGTAGCATCAATGATACTCTACTGTCGTTGTCCACAGCTTGCAGCTTTATCTACTCGAATTGGGCTGATTGTCAGGGATTTTGGATCAGGTCGAATGGTAAGTTCATTTTTTTATTAACTATGTCTATTGGCAAAATAAAGTTAATGTAAAAAGACCAGAACCTGCACCAAAACTGTTTCAAGGGGAATGTTGTAGACTATAATCAAGTCTCATTTATAAAGAACAACAAGGGGCACACTAGATTAAAATGATCATACATGAGACGTGATTAAAATTGGAGTTTACTATTTCAGGGCCTCGAAACCCTTTACAGGCGTGGGGTGTGTCCAAATCCAGATACAATACACAGGAAGGCACAATAGTTGAGGCTGGAACATGATCGTGAAGTTTTGAAATGGAAGAATGAAAATGACAGCTCACAAAGAAAGTCGGAAATCCTAGATTCAATAGAAACCTCATTAAAAGACACCATGTATCTTGGCTTCCAGCCTACCATTTGTGAATTTAAGGACGTCATCTTCCAAAAGAAAGCTGGAAAAGAAATGTGTTTGGCAGTGCCTGATCGATTAGAAAATGAAATCACAACACTGGGTGTGTCCTGTCTGCAGCTGGCTTGTCGGGTGACCACACCATATGAGGTGGTACAAAACTTGTTTCAGAATCAAGCACCTGTATACTCTGTGGAAGAAGTTATGAAGTGCTTTGAAACAGTGGTCGCTGTTGCAATTGAAGAAGGTGTATGTCATCCAATTGAAGCCTGCAACATCGCAAAGAACAAGGTTGAAGAAAACATCGCAGGTTACCAGATTATCGGCGACAATCTGGATCTTCATATCAATGTGAAACACATGTCCAATGACAACAAAAATGACTCTCTACACATGTTTAATATAGTTGCCATAAAGGATGATGTGTCTGGCAAGAGCCTTCCAGACCATAGCAGAATCACAGTAGAGGAAATTAAGGTAGAAGATTTCCTTCCATCTGCAAGAGACATAGATCTCCTCAAAAGAGATTTCATTCCAATTTGGACACGTGTATTGGGCGCGCAGTTAGAAAAGTTCAGTTTGTTCAGGCCTGTAGTCGTATGGCACATTCCACATGAATACAGTGCCGTAATGCAGCAGCCATCAAAAGTGGTGAGATTAATAAAGTCACTTAAACATTAAATAGAACTAATAAGATAATAAACCAACAATATATATAAGGTATTATATATTCAGTTGAAAATAATGAAGATTATGTAAACTGCAGTGATACAAATTTAAATGAAGATATGACCATCATAAATAACCGGTATGAGAAAACGAACTCCTTTTTATGGTCCCACTTAGGCTGAAGCTAAGCTGAGGAATATATCGCACCCTCTAGGCTGCTTACAGTATTTAGATTTCTTGCTTACATTATTGTGCAAGATATGTGCTAAGTGGTTGTAAATATCTCACTTTAAGTGGCAACTGCCACCTCGTTATGGTTGTGCTGGTTTTTAGAGTCAAAGGGGCTACTCGACAGCATTTTACAAGGGAAGGTTCTGCCTCAAGTAGCCTACATTTTTCTTCACCCTTTTAGGGTGTCCAAATACATAGGCAAAAATCCAGGTTCAAACTATTTCACTGAAAATAACAATTTAAGTATCATTATTACTATATATTTTCTAGCCACTTGATGAATGAAAGGATATACCCTCCACAAACACCAAAATTGTGAGAACAGACCAGTTTCCACTTTATTGTACAACATATGGCACCTACTAATGCTCCATGTTGTACAGTGAAGGTAGCACCACGTGCCTCTCACTCCCAGTTTTAGCATGGTGATTGTTTATATTTTTGCTAATTACTTTAGTCTCCTGCTGCAGACTAAGCTGGGATATCTTTTGTGTTGACATATCCTTACTGTACGCCAAGAAAAAATAATGGGATGGAGAGGAAATCTTACAGCATTGGCCGGCATTTGTAAATTTCAATTAAGTTATTTTTAGAGGTTGAAATTAAAAAGAAGTCCTATCCCTGAGACATTTGCACACAGGTTAGACTGGGCGTTTCCATCTGTCCCATTATTCTACCTTGTGTACACATAGCAGTGCTTGTTATATCATATTACTGCCATAAAGAATCATTTCCCTTTCTTAAATCATCATCTAATAGCGTTCTTTTCTGTCTTTTAAGCTTGCACATTCTGATAATTATCATGGTAATGCAATTTATACCTACTAGTTATGGACTTTATCAATATGGTTCCGAAAATGATCCATACCTCCCCCACGGAAGGGATTTTTCCTTAGACCCCCCCCCCCCCCCCCCTCTGGAAATTCCAGTCAAGCTTCATACATTTACTTAAAATTTTGGGCCTTTGAGAACCAACCAACAACCCCTTACCGCCACCAGGAATTTCCAATTCTTTCTGTGGGGGGAGTATGGATATTTTCTGGAATTACACAATATCAAATTTAGTACAATGTTATCGCTGACAAAGTGTCCCAGTATCCTATCTTACTAACAAAAGAGAAAAAGTTTACAAGTTCATTCTTATTATTCTTATTCAATATTCAGGTTCCTCTGGGTGTTCTTCCTAAAAATGAGAACCTTGACGATGACATGATAGACATCGTGGAAACAATACAGGAAAAGTATGTGCCTAGATCAGACAAGGAAAAAGGATTAAAGACAGTCTTCTTTGGGGGGACCAACTGACCGAAGAGAGGGCGAGAAATGTGCAAATGGCTAGACAAGATGGAAGAACCAAGGAAGAAAGACTTGAGGGACTGTGGCCAAAGAATGAGGATTGGCATGCCATCAGAATGGCATATGATGTAAGTTGATTAATTAGTGGCTTATAGTTAAGCATTTTTTTCTTGCAAGTTGCATTAAGCAAATGTCAATTTAAAGAAAAGCACAAAATGGAAGAGAACATTTGTGATGTTAGATTTTATACTGAAACAATATTTACTGGATGCTGGTTCACAGGGCTTGACATTCCCATATAAACAATATGTCTTACAGTACTTCTGCAATTTGAACCCCTTCCAATTGCAAACTTCACTAGCTCTAAGCTATTGGACACATTAATTTCTTTGCATAGGGAGGACAAGACCCAAAAAAATCTAAATTGCTCTCGTCATACTCTAACATACTCATCACTGAAATGATATATGTCAGATGTTGTTTATCCTCTTATAGTATCCATAAATGTAGGTATCACATGGACATATCAAGGAGAGAGTAAATTGATTTTCTTTTCGCAAATTGATTTAAAACCTCTTTTTCAGACCGTGTTGAAAATACTGAACAAGCCAAACTCTCTTATGGACTGGGGGGCGTACGCATCCAATCCATTGTTTCTGGTAATAAAAATGGATTACTTAATGTCATGGACAACTATGACAAAGTAAAGAAGTTTTTTGCAATCAACTTGGATGCATTCATCACATCAGCTGCACTAGAGTACTTTGGAATGGAAAATGTAAACTCAACACCCACCATCAACAGTTTTGAACTATCCTTAAAATGGACTAACCAGACAGAAAAGCGTCAGTGGTTACACAAGCATGCTGGTCACACGATCGACAAATTTGTGATGAATGGTGTAACCGACCTAAACTCAATACAAGAAGAATTTTCTGCTCCTGCACCACCTAAAGTGGAACATCCTTGCAGGCACCCAGGCTGCAACAGAAAGTACTTTTACATGAAGTGTTTGCTAAAGCATGAATTAAATGTTCATGGACTTGACCTACCCAATCCAGCCAATGGACCTGAAAAGCAATCTGAAAAGCGGAGCTCCCGATTTCATTACGTAATAATAACGATAATACAATATATCCTAGTTGTAAATGCTGATACCTGGCAGTTGGTATCAAGTTGTAGTCTACCACGCAACCACCTTTGTCAAGCATTTTGCTGCTTGATGAGTCAAAACTAGCTGCTTGGGAGACTAATCAAAGTCTGATGTTTTCCCCTTGGAAATGATGTCAAATTTCCCTTTCTTTCCAAAAAATGGATTAAAAAATCCTTCGCTTAACACTTTTGAATATAAATCTGGAAACCAAATGTTATGTAACTGAGTCGACTACATCACAACAGTTAAATATTTCCTTTATGATCATGATTATTTAATTATCATTGCTTCAATAAGCTTCTCTGTGAGTTCGTGGGCAGCCTGTGCATATTCCAAGCGCAAGAAATCGAGTAAATAGGTTGTTAGTGTTGTCGGTGTGTTGGATCCAAATCTGGAACATCTTGAAATGTCACAATAGCATCTAACATACCTTAAAGCGGACCTTCCAAGTTATTACATGTAATAATAGTAATAATAGTAATAATAATAATAATAATAATAATAATAACAATAATAATAGCTAAAGCAATCTACTTAACAAATCGACCACAATTTTCCATGGTGTACACTCTTAGGGGGTGCATGTTTACATGACACTGGGGCAACTTTCGCCCGAAGCAAGTTCACTCCGGTTCCCTCTCATGGCTCTACATTTGTTTACATGATACCACCATGCCGGCACAAGTCACTCCAGCGTGAGTTCACCCTGGTTGTTGTAGCATGGCGAGAATTTCACCCCGGTACAAAATCTCGCAACAGTATCATCTAAACGCAAAACAACCACTTGTTGCGGTGTGAAATCGGTCTGCCGGTGGACTGGAACGGGTAGCACATGCTTAATGTTTGCAATTTTGAATGACATATTTTATTCACATGAAGTGTACCCTCAAATAGCGAGATATAAAATGACCCAGTTATCATGTAAACGGGATACAAAATCAAAAAGTCATCCTGGTATGAAACTCGCGCCGGTGGGAGTTTTCTCATGTAAACACCCCCTTATATACCATGGAAATTACGTCATAAGATGTTCAAAACTCAACTGGAACCACGAGTCGCACTGCAAAGTTTTGAACATTTTATGGCATCATTTCTACGGTCTACAAGAGTGTAGACCATGAAAAATTGTGGTCGATTTGTTTTTTACAAAAACATTTAATTTTTAATTTCCTGCGACGGTTTTATTGTTGTTTTGCATATTTTTTGCTCTACTTTTGCAGCTTCAAGTACCAACTCACTGTCAGAAATTTCTCCCCATATGTTAAAATTTGGTTCTTTTTTGTCCATGTTGAGGAGTAAAATTATTTTTACAAAAACCAAAAACAAACAGCCGACACTGCATGACATGTTATGTCATTTCCATGGTCTATACTCTCATCATCGGACCATAGCTCTCGACCAATGAGCATGTGAGGATTCGCTCAGTTATGGGAAAAAATCCATTGGGACCTGTCAGGAAAATATGGGTTTCAATGAAATGAGAGGTGGTATGAACATGTGCCGGACAGTGTACTTGAAAATGAGGATTACAAGATGCTGTGGGATTTCAGTATACGAACAGACCATGAAATTGAGGCTAGGAGATTGGATCTATTGGTCATTGACCAAAAAAAGGAACAACTGCAACATTATAGACGTGGCAATTATGGACAATGAAAGATGGAAGGGTGCGAGCAAAAGAGGATGAGTAGAAAAATACCAAAATCTCACAAGACAAATTCAAAAGATGTGAGGTGTAAGGACAATGATGATGCCCATAGTGGTGGGAGCATTGGGGACGATACTGCTGAGGTTAAAAGAAAATCAGAGGACCATAGGTGTCGACGCATCCATTCAACTTATTCCAAAATATGGTCTTCAATGTCAGTCCTTAGGAAAGTTTTGGAGATGTAGGCTGAGCAAAAGTAAAGTAAAAGATACTTCTTGATGGTTGTTGGCCGGAGTAGATGAAAACCGTATTAAACACCTTTATATGAGAGTATTAGCAATAACAATAATAATAATAATAATAATAATAATAATAATAATAATAATAATAATAATAATTTTATAAATTTCTTGGAAACTGGTCTGCAAATTGGTATTCCGGGATTTGTAGGGAATACTGGCAATATACAGTTAATTAATGGAAGTTCTTGACGCCTTTGTGTCTTAAAAAGTCTTGATGGAGTAACCTAGATACTCTCTCGAGTAACCTAGCAACTCTCTCGAATGATAGGATTTCAGAGATTTTGAGATATAATTCGTCTGGTATTGTAAGTAAATCGAAAGGATTTCTTTAATGGGTACTTCCACTACGGGTCTTAAATACAGGTCACTTTCGCTGACTGGTCAGAACACAGGTCACCATGCCTATGAAAGAATACTTATTATTTTATATATACTGAGATTTTCGCATCAAATTTTGCTGTGTAAAAAAGCGTTTCGGATTTTACTTCGACCAATCAGAGAGGCGAAACGAGTTTCTCACAAGTTAAAAAATCGTTTCATCTAATCACAAACCACGGTTTAAGCGAATTGTGTTTTTGCGGGCTTTTCCGCGGTCATCGCGGGTAGCTTTGTCGGGCAGCTTTGACAAGATAATATTTTCGGTGTACTCGAGTTGTTCGTAATTCAAACTTATCAAGAGCTAGGAGGTATTTTTGAGGATGGCTGAACAATCAAGAAGATTTGTGTCTCTAGACAAACCTATAGACAAGTTTATCGAAGACCAAAAAAACAAGAACACTCTTTCAAAGACACGAAGAGATGTAAGTTTGCTGACTGAGTTTCTCAACTCCAAAAATGAAAGCAGAAGAATCGAGGAAATCCCGCCAAAAGACATCATTGGACCAGAAATTTATCGCTTTGAATCTAAAAAGATAAAGAAATTAGATAATTACTCTGGACGTACTTCATGAACACTATCACTATTGAAAATCTCACAGAGCACAGGCCATGTATTAAAAGGACATCGGTCGTTTTCATACGAACTGACCTTCGTATACTCCTTGTCCAAAATACCTTGAAAAAGATAAGGATCCCCTCTTTTAATATCCTATAACCCGAAAACCGGCCACAACTACTGGAATTGAGAGTCGGGCTATTGAGAGGATGTTGGGGGGAAGGGGGAGATGTGGAATCACTCTTTCACTTTACCATGGGTGACATGCGACAGACCATTTCGCGCCATTGCAGGATGAGGCACTTGAAGCAGCGAAAACGGTGGAAAAACGCGTGTATAAAAGCCCTAGTTTCTACTGTACCTCAGTTTATATTTTAAATATTCATCTTCCTTTCTTTGCTTAAAACTATTTGTTGGACTGCTACCACAAGTATGTTGATTGTTAAAACGAATTGAAGTCTGAAATTGAAACTCTTTCTTATAATTTTCCACTTCTAGACAACAAACTATGGCTGAAGCAAGGTAAGTCTGTTGCACAAAGTCATTTTGAAGAAATGACAATTCACTGTCGCTTTTTCAGTTTCTTCTCTGTATTTACAGTTTTCTACAATTTACATACAATGTAAACATTTTTTTGTATTTTTTTAGTGAGCGAAGTAGACCTTCTGAGGAAGCTGTAAGTGACAATTTAGCTGGTGTATATCGAGTTATGGATGCACGCGGGAAGTTTGGAGAGCAGGAAAGATGCGTAAGAGTTGCACGAGGAGATAGCCGAGTGCAACTCTAGCTTCAGTGCTCTCCAAACTTCCCAAGTGCATCCATAACTCGATAAACGCACAGCTAAAAGCATGAACAAATTCTTTTATAACATAGCTGACAAAAATGCTAGTTTTTTGATTAACTACAAAATTCTCGTAACACACAACACAATAACAAACGCTCGTATAGGCTGATTTTTTAATGAAAATTCGTTCTGTAAAACTGAGAAAGAAAATTTGCTTATTCATTCGTTAATGATCAATGAAAACTAAAAAGAAACAAGGGTAAAAGAGACTTAAAGTCCACCTAAAGTTAAAATACTTACATGTTCGTAAGAAGTCGTGGAGTATATGGTTTGGATTTGCTTAAAAGATGTTTTATGTTTTGCTCGGTGAAATCCCAAAAACTTGCTTTTTAGCGAAGACAACCGTCATCCTACTTTAACCTTAAATTCATTTACGAACAATGGCTGGTTATTACGGCTTCTTCAGAAGAAGACCTGGCAGCGTTGTTTTTGTGAGTAGTAAATTTATGTCTTCTTGTGTAATTGTATAATTTATAATTAAGGGCCTGTTTACATGGAGTGAGGGACCCCAGTCTAGCGGGCTTGGTTTCTTTTGTTTCCACGCTCTGGGGGACACAAAGCAAAAGAAACCTACCCCACTAGACCGGGGTCCCCCACTCCATGTAAACAGGGTCTAACTTGTTTTGTTAAGGGTAAACAAACGTTAAAAACGGAGGACACTTTATATAAATTACACATTTTCCGACACAGACATATTTGTGGTCTTTTTCCACTTAAATGTCAGTCTTTACGGCAGACTTTTCAACAAATCATTCAGTCTCTATTATTTGCGAAGCATCTTCACCGCTTTTGCTGTTGGTTTAAGTGGCTAGAACGAAGCTAAATTATCATTGCCGTCCATTTTGGGGTACTTAGGAAAAAAGACGAAAAACACAGGTGAACACGTGATCTCATTTACGCAAGCCCGTGCGTAAATAAAGATTTTGTTCATAGCGGCTCAATAGGACTTATACAGGGCAAGCATGCCCGCTATGTTATAATGTATGTTTTAGCAGAATTCTCATCAATGTACTTTTTTAAAACGTTTTCGTAGCTGGTTCAATTGTAAGTGCCAGACCACTAAGAAGAGGAAGGGGAAGGAGTAAGCGATAGATACGTCCAGACTTTTATGTAACCTTTAAGAATCAGGCCCCTTTGAATGACGCTCATCAACCAGAAATTGATTAGTGCATCTTTAGGCAGTAGTTCCAGAAAATTAGTCTTTAAAACAGTTTAAGACACTTAACTTTAAGGCATATTAATACAACGAGACAGGCCTGACTTTAGTATTTTACAATATTAGGGGGAAATTGCAAAGTGAACTTGTGCCACTTGACCATATTTTTCCCTTTACTTGTATTTAACTGTTCTTTAGTTGTACAACAAATAAATAGTTTTACGTTATTTTGACTACAACAATCGCTTTAGACTGTTTCTACCACTTGATTTTCTCTTTAATAAAAGGCACAACTTCAGTTTGCAGATTATCGTATTAGGCTCTGTTTACAAGGTGAGAGGGTAAAACCCTAGAAGGGGGTTACCCTAGCACTCGCATATTTCTTCTTTTTTCACACGATGAGTTTACAAGGCAGGTAGCTAGGGTAACCCTACCTGAGTGCTAGGGTTACCCTAGCAAGAGGGTTACCCTCCCTGCCTTGTAAACCCTCAGCTAGGGATAACTTGCCTACCCAGGCTAACTTTCCGCCGTCATTCGTGACCGGTAATCGTACCAATTTGAATGTTATTATCCAATTTCTGAGCTTACCGTAATTATTTGAATAAGCGCCCACCTCAAATAGGGGCCCATCCTAAAAGCAGAAAAAGTTAATAAGCGCCCAGCCTCGAATAAGCGCCCACCCAACCCCACTCCCTCCCACAAAAACTTCAATAAGATATAATAAGAGACCCTCCCAAGGCGGAGTTTTCTTCAGGGTAGTATTGTACAGAAAACCTTGCTTTGTTACATCTTCCCTTTTGGTTATTAGCATCTACTGTTTTGTTGCAAAATATACTACTACACTTGCTGAGAATGGTGAAAATTTAATAGGCGCCCAGCCTCGAATAAGCGCCCACCTCAAATAAGCGCCCACTCTCAAGGTCCAAAAATTTAATAAGCGCCCAGCGCGGTTAATCGAATAAATATGGTAATGGTAAACACCTGAATCATAACAAGTTATTTTCTGTCTACGATGATAATATTTTCCCTTTTTTAGTGAATTTCACGCGTTTTCCATAGAGAATTTCAAGATTTCTGTATTTCAAAGTTTGGACCGTTGCAAAGAATGTCACGCATCACGAAACATGTCAGCAAATCTGGTAAAGTTGAACCGGCTGATAGGGTAACCCTAGCACAAGATAACCCTCTCTCTTTGTAAACAGGCCCTTAGCAATTGAAATTCCGCCAAGGAGGGTGATTCGAAAATGTTTCTCAAATGCATAATCTAGTGTTATGCACCTTTCACTCAGTCATACATTAAAAACACCTTGTTAAGAGCACTAGTTATTTTTTTCACACCTAAGGTTGTAAAGTTAACTATTAATTTTTCAGTGGGCCAAACACCCATCATAAGTAGAACTGAACAGAATATGACAAAAACTTCTTTTGTTCATTTTATTAATTACAACCTCTACAAACCTTAATCTGTAATAATCTGTGTTTCTTAACAGGGTGTTACAGGTGCAATGGTGAGGGGCACACAGCCCTTGTGTGCCCCTCACGCGTCATAGAAGATGAACTGCAGGGTAGGAAGGTGTATTAGTGGGGACTTATGTTACTGTTAGGGCTATCCAGTGATAAATAATAATAATTGTAATAGGAATAATTGGAGTCCAACTTTGTCTGTACATGGGTGAAGTTCTCTTAATAACAAATTGTCGTGGTTATACCAAAGGTTATCATGCTTAAAGCTTATTGAAGATTATGACCTCACAAATATTCTGACAGCTTTTTGCTCACAGTGAATAGAAAACACATTCAAAGGCATGGCAACAATGACCTGTACTGTCATCCAATTCAGTACAATGCATGATGTGTACTTCCAATCCCTATATTAATGGTAAAATTAAGACAGCTGATAGTCAGCCCAGTCAAACTAGATAATGTTTTTATAGCTATTATTAATATCATTCTTTGTTTCAATTTGTAGACATTCATATTTAGTGCTACAACTGTGAGGGGTGGGGCCACAGGAAATCTGTCTGGCCCACCCAAAGGCGCAAGCCGCGCAGCAAGGGTGAAATAGTTATGTTATATGAAAATTATCCATGACTAAAATACTGAGAGTAGACCTGCAGGTTTCTCCAAACTCAAGTTACATCTTCATGTACGTGGATGCTGTAAACTTCAGATTACAAACTTTGGGCTTATACAACTAGACTAAAAAAAGTCTTTCACAACAAGCTATGTTGCAGTGCTGATGAAAATACTTGCACTGCTTCTTTAAACTTCGAAAATTTTGTTCAAAGTTTAATTCATTTGAATTTCGATGGAAAAGGGGTGGCAGGGGGGTGGGGTTATAATCAGAAATTTAGCAATACCCACCTGTATTGCTGTATCCTGTCTTGAATTGAATACGTAACGTACACTATGCCGTGTGTTAGCGAGCCACAAGCATTTTATAAAAGAGTGACTTTAGAATGACCCTGAAATAAAAACACGCGAACAAAACAAAACAAAGGACAAAGCAAAAAGAGATACAAATGAACGTGGCTTTTCGGTTGGTTATGCAAACACTTGGGAGAAAAAAATGCCCAATAACTTCCTAGAAATTAATCAAAACTTCGCTTTGATGTGATAATGAAACAAGATTGGCCAATTGAACAATGCCTCCTCCATATTAGGGTTTTCTTTGGCAGGAAAACAAAGAAATCATGTTTTGATCATTTCACTGATTGGGCTATAAAACAATAATTTAGTGTCTTTTACAATTGTTGGCTTTTAGTCCCCTTTGGTTTTCATTTGCCACCTAAATTTCACCTTGGATCCCTAGATCTGGAAAAATTGTTGTCTTGTGGATGACTTCGTTCAAAAGTTAATTTTTAACCCTATAAAGACAAAATATTTTACCTTTTTACAATCTGACCTGTGAGTTTGTGCTTCTTCAGTATTATATAAAACAAACCACTTGTAATTAATTTGTTTTTCAATGTCACTTTGTATGAATTACCTGCTTCGGATTTGTTGTACCCTAACTCTCCCCATTATATGACCAACTATTAAAATCATTTTTTGAAATGCTTACATAGTTTTTGACCACTCATTATCTCTGTATGCCATTACCTTCCTAAATAATAGTAACTAATGAAAATTATTCATCTTTCTTCCGACAGGAAATGATGGAACTGGAGGAGGCCAAAGCCATGGACAGAATGTTTTTTATATCTATAATAAGTAACTATTAATTACATAACTACTTATTATAGATATAGAAAACATTCTTTGTATTATACATTCATTCATTCATTCCTATTATATCTACATATATAATTTTTTTATACACTTATTTTGACACTCCTTTATTTTGAAAAAGTTTTCTACAATTTTATACAGTAATTAAATTTTTGACATCCTTTACTGCAAAAAATTTTAATAAAATTTTATATATTATTGGAAGTTTAATTAAAATGCAGCTTTTTAATCTCTGATCAGGCTTTTTTTCTTTCGGAGAAACACCTTATACATTTCCTTCATGAGTCGTCTGCCGCCCCCTAATTAAGGTATCTACCAACATTTGTGTTATTGCATCAAATTTTACTGGACGTTCAAGCCGTTTCCAACAAAGAGGGCTTTTATCAAGATGTGTTTCTCTGCTTTCCAGGCAAGAGGTGAATTTTAAGTTGATACAACAGTCGTTGGCGAAACATCACAGATTTACAAAATCAAGTATTTAGCAGCAATTGTGAATCTTGCATTATCATTGTTGTGTGGTACATTAGTTCATACTTTCAAGTGAAACAAAATAATTCCTTTAAATAATAGAAGAGAAATAACTGAAAGTGCTCAAAACTCTGCAGCAACAACTCTTTCATGGTCCTTCATAGGTTTGCATACTTCTGCGCGGTTGAACTCAATCACACATAGACAACAATTGTGCTTGTTATGAGCAAGAAAGCGTCAAAGAAGAAATAGTCATGGTTCATACAAATTCTTCAAAAGGTCTTGAATTTAAGTAGTTGTCTTGATAAGACCTTGAATTCGGTTGAGTTCCATGGAAACTAGTTGATATCTTTATTAGGTCATCAAAACTTCTTTAAATTCACCGCCTTGTCTAAAACCATTTTTATGCACGAGCAATATCTCACTTCGGTTTCTTACTTTGAAGGCTGTCTCTGTAACTCAGATGCAATTGCAAGTCAAACCCAATCATTTTCCATAAGTGTTGTATCAGGAAGTAGTATACTTGGTGTAATGCAATGGCTGAAGAAGTAATAATTATACATGACTCCATGACGTGATTTAACCAATAAGATGTTCAGAAAGGGGCAGTTAAAGAATGCTGATTTATTGAATAAATAGAGGATATTACATGGCCGCGTGGAGATATGAAATTTCTCTTCGAGTGTTGAAAATATTTCACGAGTGAGCACAGCGAACGAGTGAAATATTTTTCAACACTCGAAGAGAAATTTCATATCTCCAAGTGGCCATGTAATGTTCTATTTATTATATAAAAACCAATGAAATACCAAACCATTTCACTAAAACAGTTTTATCCTGCGAAAGGCGCGATTTATTATGTAGCCATAGCAACAGTGATATTTTCACATGTGAAAATAACATGTTATTTTCACCTGTGAAGATATCATGTTTTCGCGTGAAAGCTCACCTGGTATTTCATAATTGGTGTTTATATAATAATAGTGTGTATCCTCTCAACATCAGTAACAAATAACAACTTGCCCTCATCACAAAATGAAATGTCAATGTTAAATTTTTTCAGATAATTTTTGACTTGATTCATTTATAAACTACCCAGTCATTCGATGTCATATGAAGCACCACATAGTATTTGTACATGTATGCTTCACACTAAGTTTGTTTTCAATTCCTTGGAAAAGCTTTTTCTGATGTCTCTGACACGATGCTATATGACTTGATAACCAATGCAGATCATTTAGATGTGGCTACCAGAATGTCACCAGTCACCAGCAGGCGACTGAATAAGTTTCCACTCTAGTATTTTCGATGGACACACCACGAATGGAGTAAAATGATCTTCCTTCAAAACAACATGGCGACCAACAGAAATCATACTACTTTGTTGAAAAAGCAAAGTTCCATAAAATATCTCCCTCAAATGCGTTTCCTCTCAAATTTCGTGTGTGAGACAATTGTTATGTGCTCTGGCAATTATTGGCATCAGTAAGATTCCAACTCATTGGTTAAAGGAACCATTGGTCACGTGACCTCTTACCGCAAGTGGCCTATTATGTTATTCTGTGGAGGAAACCATAACAATCATACCTGCTTTAATAAAGTGAATGCTTGATGTTAACAGAGATCCCAACCTTCCTGTTTTGGATGGAAACCTCGAGTTATCGGTATATATTTCCTGCATCAATTTTATGTTTATTGTCCTGAAATCTCCCTTTTTTAGTAGGACTATACTGAAACAAACGTTGCCCTTACGTGACATAAATGACATTTAAATACGCAGCTCAAAATACATTACCATATAAGTTTCCTACTTTCTCACACACAGGCCTAAGTGCATCCTTTCCGAGCTTAGAAATAAAACAACTGACAGCCTCCCTGTGAAATGATGTAAGATCTCCAGCAGGTGTAAAGGCGATGCATCTAAAAAGTCTCAAAAGCGCAAGAAGCTGGGCCAAGTAAAAAGAAGACGGGGAAGGGGGCGGGG
>NC_133203.1:21186447-21241447 GCF_958299795.1 Porites lutea
ATCACAAGCCGCTAGAGAGCATTTTCAAGAAATCTCCGCTTTCAGCCCCCAAAAGGCTCCAAAGAATGTTATTACAGCTCCAGAGGTATAGCTTGAATATAGTGTACAAGCCTGGAAAGGAACTATTCATTGCTGATACACTCAGTCGAGCATTCCTTTCCAATAAGCTGAGTACAGAAGAGTTGAAGTCGGAGGTTTTATCAGTCAAACACGAAGAGTATCTAATCAAATCCATTGAAGATATCAACATGGTCGAGTTTCTGCCAATCACAAGTGAACGCCTTGTTGATCTCAGAAGAAAAACTGAACTTGACGAAGGTCTTCAGCAGTTGAAACATATTATCAAGATTGGTTGGCCAGAAACAAAAGAAGAAGTCCCATCAGAAATCAGGAGATATTTTGACTTCAAAGAAGAGCTCAGCATTCAAGATGGTATCCTCTTCAAAGGAAATCGAGTAATTGTACCTGTAGCGCTAAGGCCCCACATGATAACGCAAGTACACTCAAGCCACCTTGGTATTGAAAGGTGTTTAAATAAAGCAAGAGATGTCCTGTTTTAGCCTGGCATGACCGCCCAGATCAAGGACTGTGTTTCTAAATGTGAAACATGTAACACTTATCAGACAAACCAGCAGAAAGAACCACTTATACCTCATGATCCACCTAAACGCCCTTGGTCTCATGTTGCAACAGACCTTTTCAGTTTTGACAACAAAGAGTGGTTCATCATCGTTGACCACTGGTCAGATTATTTTGAACTAAAACAATTATCCAGTACCAACAAAAGTTCTGTTATCAAGTCTCTCAAGAATCAGTTCGCACGCCATGGCATACCTGATGCTCTGTATTCTGACAACGGACCACAGTTTGCTTCCAGAGAATTCAAAGAATTTGCATCCGCCTGGCATTTTGACCACCAAACGTCCTCACCACACTATCCACAATCAAATGGCAAGATTGAAAATGCTGTAAGACAGCCAAGAAGTTACTAACCAAAGCAAAAGCAAGTGGACAAGATCCATACTTGGCCATTTTGGACTGGCACAACACACCTTCACCCAGTGTTGGATCATCACCAGTACAAAGATTGTTTGGACAACGTACAAAGACACTGTTACCTACAGCAGGAACTTTGTTACAGCCAAAGATCATGGAGGGAACTGAAGACAAGCTCAAAGAAAGAAAGAAAGACGAAACAAGCACTGTTTTACAACAAAGGAACAAAAGAGCTTCCTGAGCTTCAACCCGGAGACACAGTGGGCACAAAACCGCTGCCATCAGAGAAAAGAAAAGCTGTGGAGAAAGGGATCGGTTGTCAAACAAGTAGCACCTCGTTCCTACGAGGTAGATCTCCAAGGAACTATGTTCAGGAGAAATATAAGACACTTCGTAAAGACCAAGGAACCATCGCCACAGTTGGATTTGGAATCCCAAGAAAACCTGCCATCTAGTAGTACCCCTTTGCCTGTGGAAGGACCACCTGTGATGGAAACAAGATCTGGTAGAATCATTCATAGACCTGGACGACTACGAGATTTTGTTTAAGGAACGTTGTTTAGGACTTTGAACTGTCATCGTCTGACTGATTGTGTGATTGCCTTATTGTAAATAAGTTTTCATGTGATATTATGAAGTAGTAGTCAATACCGCTGACACGATATCGCATACTCACAAAACGTTTCGTGGACGTTCTTGTAATGAGTTGATTGTTGCGCGTGCTTTCACTTTCCTTAGAGATGACTATATCACCAACAGCAAGGTTTCTGTTAGACTGGACCCACTTTTGCCTGACTTGTAACATTTGAAGATACTCTCCCCGCCATCGCGGCCAGAATTCATTTGCAAGATACTGAACTCTTCTCCAACCTCTATGACAATACATATCGGCTCTTTGCAACTTTCCTGGGGGCGGTAGCACTCTTTTAGGTTTCATAGTAAGAAGATAGTTAGGAGTCAATGGCTCTGGCGCTTCTGCATCACATAAGTTATCAACGCTGAGGGGTCTTGAATTAATAATGCACTGGACTTCTGTCAAGAGTGTTCGCAATGTCTCGTCATCAAGTTGGCTGCCAGCTTGTAACAGTAGTGGTTCAAGTACGTCGCGTACACTACGAATCATACGTTCCCATGTCCCGCCCATGTGACTAGAATGGGGTATGTTCAACTTGATTGGAATCCACTTGCCTTTATTCCTTAGCAAATAGTCTTGAACATGGTCTTGATTCATCTCACATAGTGCTGCTTTCAGTTCAGTTCGTGCACCAATGAAATTTGTCCCTTGGTCGGACCTCAGTTGTCTCACAGAACCTCTCTGATTCATGAAACGTCTCAATGCATTGATAAATGAAGAACTCTCCAATGAATTAGCAGTCTCTAGATGAACACTTCGTGACCCCATACATGTAAACAATACTCCATAGCATTTAACTTCACTTCTCTCTTTGACAATGAACGGTCAAAAGTAATCAACGGCACAAAACGAAAAAGGAGGAGCTGGTTCAAGTCTGTCGTCAGGAAGGCAGGCCATCTTCTGCTGCTCAGTGGGCCTACGCAGTCATCTACATGTCACACAACTCGATATGAACCTCGCTACTTTTGATGAACCATTGATCAACCAATAGCCACTTTGCCGCAACTCGTTATGCGTCATACCACAACCCATATGGTTCACTTTGAGATGGTGATGTTGAATCAACAGTTCAGTCAAGTGTCCTTTCCGCAGAATGATGACTTGATGCTTCAGATCAACTGGTGCATCTGCTCTTCTGGTACGACCACCAACACGAATTATGTTATCATGGTCCACAAACGGATCCAGTTTGTACAGCAAACTGGTCTTTCGTAACGCTCGGTTCCTATTTCTGGCTTGGTTTCTGTTTGTCTCCCTGTTGAAACTTTTGTAATCCCCTGTAATGCCTCATAACCCTCTGTTACACCCTGTAACCCCTTCTAACCCCTTGTAAGCCCCTGCAACCCCTTGTAACCCACTGTAACCCCCCGTCACCTCTTGTCACCCCCTGTAACCCCTTATAACCTTGTTAAGCAAATAGACCAAGAAAAAGTATCTGAGGACGCTGGTTTTTTGTATTTTTTTGTAATCCCCTATAACCCCTTGTAACCCCCTGGTACCCCATGTAACCCACTGTAACGCCCTGTCACCAGTTATAATCCCAGGTAACCCCTAGTAACCCCTGGTAACCCCTTGCAACCATTTATGCAAATAGACTTACAAAAAGTACGTGGGGACGTTCTACTTAGAAACCAAGTTTTTTTTAATCCCCTGTAACCCCCTCTCACTCCCTTGTAACTCCCTGTAACCCCCAGTAACCCATTGTCACTCCTTGTAACCTTTTTATGGAAAATAGATAAAGAGAAATTATCTCGCGACATTCTAGTTAGAGAACGAGTTTTCTGTAATCGTTTGTAATCCCCTCTAACCCCTCATAACGCGCTGTCACACCACGTAACCCCTTGTAACCCCCTGTAACCTCCCGAAAGGCGTTTTTGCAAATAGACCAAGAAAAAGAATCTGGCGACGTTCTACTTACAAAGCAATTTTTCTGTAATCTTTTGTAATCCCCTGTAACCCTCTGTCACCCCTTGTTACTCCCTGTAACCCACTGTATCCCCTTCTAACGCCTTGTTACTCCTTGTAACCTTTTTATGCAAAATAGACAACAAAAAGTATCTAGGGACGTTCTAGTAGAGCAAGAGTTTGCTGTAAACCTTTGTAATCCCCTGTAACGTCTCGTAGCCCGCAGTCACACCGTGTAACCCCCTGTAAGCCCCTCTAACCTTTTGTAACCTCCTGTCACCCCTTGTCACCTCCTGTAACCCCTTGTAATCTTGTTATGCAAATAAACCAAGAAAAAGTATCTCGGGACGTTCTAGTTAGAGAACAAGTTTTCTGTAAACCTTTGTAATCCCCTGTAATGCCTCATAACCCTCTGTTGCACCTTGTAACCCCTTGTAACCCCCTGGTACCCTATGTCACCCACTGTAACGCCCTGTCACCACTTATAATCCCAGGTAACCCCTGGTAACCCCTTGCAACCATTTATGCAAAAAGACTTACAAAAAGTATCTGGGGACGTTCTACTTAGAAACCAAGTTTTGTGTAATCTTTTGTAATCCCCTGTGATCCCCTCTCACCCCTTGTATTTCCCTCTAACCCCTTGTAACTCCCGGAAACTGATTGTCACCCCTTGAAACCTTTTTATGCAAAATAGACCAAGAGAAAGTATCTAGGGACGTTCCAGTTAGAGACCAAGTTTTCCGTAATCCTTTTTAATCCCCTGTAACCCGCGGTAACACAATGTAACCCCTTGTAACCCCCTGTAATTCCTTGTAACCCCCTGTCATCTCTAGTAACCTCCTGTAACCCCTTGTAATCCCCTGTCACCCCTTATAATCCCCTGTAACCTCCTGGAACCCCTTTTTGCAAAATAGACCAAGAGAAAGTATCCGGGGACGTTCCAGTTAGAGACCAAGTTTTCTGTAATTCTTTGTAATCCCCTGTAACCCCTTGTAACCCGCGGTAACACAATGTAACCCCCTGTAACCCCTTGTAATCCCCTGTCACCCCTTATAATCCCCTGTAACCTCCTGGAACCCCTTTTTGCAAAATAGACCAAGAAAAAGTATTTGGGAATGTCCTACTTAGAAAACAAGTTAATCCGTTCTACCCGCCATGTAGCCCCTTTTATCCTCTTTTAACCTGTTGTAACCTCTTGTAACCCGCTGTAACCAACAGTAACCTTTTGTAACCCCCTGTCACCCTTTGTACCACTTGTAATCCCCTGTCACCCCTTGAAAGCCCCCGTAACACCTTGGAACCCCTTGTAACTCCTTTGTAACCCTTTTATGAAAAATAGACCAAGAAAAAGTATCTGGGGACGTTGTAGTTAGAGAACACGTTTTCTGTAATCTTTTGCAATTCCCTGTAACACCTCGAAAGCTGCTGTCACACCCTGTAACCCCTTATAACCCCTTGTAACCCGCTGTAACCCCCTATAACCTTTTGTAACCCCCTGTCATCCCTTCTCACCTCTCTGTAACCCTTCATCACCTTGTTATGCAAAATAGGCTAAGAAAAAGTATCTGGGGGCGTTCTAGTTAGATAAGACGTTTTCTTTAATACTTTGTAATCCCCTGTAACCCCTCATAACCCGCTGTGACAGCCTGTAGCCCCTTGTAACCCACTGTAACCCCTTGTAACCCCCTGTATCGCCATGTAATAGATCGTGAAAATAGATTGTGGAAAAAAGATTTTCAACGTTTTATATCGCAAACAAGCCTTTCTGGACTATGAAAACATCGGTTTCAAAAACCCAGAAAATTCGCATTTTTCCAAAGGGATTAGTCCATGGTTTTGGTCAAAAATTCGAAATTTTGTTAAGGTTTAGTTTTATGCAAAATACACCGAGAAAAAGTATTTGGTGACGTTCTCGTTAGAAAACGAGCCTTTCTACACAGTAGAAGCATGGATTAAAAAAAACGCAAGATTGGCATTTTTCCAAAGGGGATAGTTCATGAGTTTGGCCAAAAAGTTGAAGTTTTTCCATCTTTTGTGTTTATCCAAAATAGATCGCGAAAAAGTGTTTGCTGACGTTCTAGATAGAAAAGAAGCCTTTAAAGACTGTAAGAAGATCTGTTTATGAAAAAAACGCAAAATTAGCTGCATGCAGTGTTAAGATAACTATATCATACCACACCACCAAAAAACCATTTTACTATTTTGACCAAGCAAAGCATGTGCAGACAGTTCAATCAACTAACCAGAATTTGAAGCAATTCTCTACAACAAACAGCTTTACTACTGAAAGGTTAATGCAAAAAAGCCAATCACAGACCAAGGCAACTATTAAAGTTCTTTACAAATTTGAATGCGTCGATTTCATTTATAACGTTTGGCGGAGGATTTACTTGAAACTATATGAATTCCCGTCATATATAAACGATAGATCTGCTATACATGTGTGTTAGGGCTCCATATTGAATCCTTAATTTACTTGCGTTTTTTTGTACTGCAGAGTATCATAAATGAGTAAGCAAAGAATTAAGAATTTGAACCAAGAACAACACTGAACTACAACACAAACACAAATCAAAATGTGACCATGATAAACTAACACCACTCACCAGAGAATAAATACACATGAAAACCAGGAATTTCCTTTTCCAGCCAGCGAAAACCAACATCCATTACACTTTGGCTGAACCAGGCATCTTGTTTTGTGTCCTCACTCCATAAATCAGTGATCTCCAATTTGGGCCACCACCAAAAAGCCTTGAAGTGAAATGCCTAATTTGCCATACCAGTAGCACTGGATTTCCCAACTGAGGATTCCAAGTTCCAGTTAAATTTTATAGTCAACAATGACTATACATTCACCGGGAAAAAGATTATTCGGAATGAACTTGTAATATTAAGATTGGTGCTTTGTGCGTAATACATGACTAACATATTGCTTGTGCACTGTGAGTAGACTATCTAAGGACAGCAGAACTGGTTGTGATGTTGCTTTACCGACATTAGCAAAAGAAAGTAAGGTAGCATGGTTGTTTGATTTTCCAGAGTAAGATGAGATCCACTTCATATCTGATGGAATAAGTTCAAATTTCAGAACAATTTGATTCCCTTTGGTGTGGCCAGTGCCTCACCTTCAATTTCCTCCATTTCCTTAGTCAGTTGACAAGTAAAGGCTTTCATTAGTGGGTGGTCGTCTTCACAGTTAGCCCCCAAAAGGAGATAGTTGTCATTATAGCTTTGATCTCCTTGAAGCAAGTTAAGGAAGCTCACCAGATAAGCTGCAGCAGTGTCATCTTTTCCGAATGGAGCACCTACTGCCCCCACTGTCAAATACAGGAGACCTTTTTCTTCATTAAACCAGCGAAGACAGGGCATTTTCTCATGATACAAATCAGCAAGCTTTAACAGGAAAGGCTTGAGGGGTCTGTACACACTAGAAACAGCTTCAACAGAAAACCTTTCAGCTAAGTGTTCCAGAGCCACAACTTCACCAATGTTAGTACTTAAAAGATGGCCCATGAGGGTTTTTATGGAATAATCTTACGAACTTCACAGCCCTGTAAAAATTCTGATTTCACACTTCTCTCAGATTCATCGATAGGCTGTTCGACGTCACCACTATTACCTATACTGGTGTACTTCCTCTTCGTTATAAGACCCCCTTTGTATAACAAGTCTGCTCCTTGCCCTTTTTTCATCACCTTTCACACAGTCTTCAACCTTACCTTTTACAATGTTTGACAGAATCTCATTCATGCAAACTGCTGAAGTGGAAATATATGCTGCAATAATTGGTTTTGGAGATATACCAATCAAGGTTGTCCACAAACCATCTTGACTTGCTCTTTCATCAGGATCTGCTTGCGCTTGCACAGGGCAGCAGCTGTTTTCTTGTCATGAACGACATTAATCATCGAGGATAATATGTATAAAGGGTTTAGTTTATCGTTTGCCTCTCGATAGTCACCCTGATATTGATCGTGACGTTTCAACCACACACCGCAGATCTTAAGAGCGGATGTCTGTAAATATCAACCAGAGGTAGGAAAAATGAAATTTTTGAAAAATCCCCAAAAAATTATGTAGACTTCCCCTGGTATTCTAGTAATGAAAATATAAATTTTAGTTTCATTGGATAAATATTTTGGCAATACGGCAGATGACAAGTTCTGGCAATTGACAGCCTCCGCCAGACTGCTTTTTCAGGCCTCTAGACTGAGCAACGAAAAGACCTTACTTTCAATCGAATTCAATTATCAAAAAGCTTCTTATCGTATTAAAAGGGTTTTAATACACATTGAATGGTCATGTTCTTGAATTGATTGCAACTGGAATTTTTTATGGATTTTTCAATATTTACAAAATTTTAATGTTTTTACGCAAGCAAAATATTGTCAAATTTCAAAGACCTAAAATCACATCTGATTCATGATTTCAAACCGAAAAAGACATTCCGTATTAAAGAGTAACCTCTAAGCTTTCAAACTATGCTTTCAAAACTCTGAACAACATGCAAAATGAATTTTTGGGAATGCAAAATTCACGGAGCACTTGAGTGTAATTTGACCTTTCTGACTTGAGAGTCAAGAGGTTCGGCGTGACACAAATCATGACAAATCAATCCAAATGTTTCAGCCAAAATACGTTTAATTTAGGCAATCTCATGTCCCACAGTAATACATAGATACTACTTATACATAGGTGGAAAGTTTCATGCCATTTTGTCAGCCGCAAAGAACTAAAGAACTAAAGAACTAAATAGACAAATAGCTATGTTACACTTTTATTAAGTTCTAGTGAGCTCACTAATATAGACGGGAACATAGACTGATGTTAATTGTACGGTAAAAAATAACTATTTTTAAACATAGATTGATGGTAGTCGACTTAGGCACGTAGGGCCAGCTGTGGTACCACTGTTTTGAAACGTGCGAAAAGAGAGTAAAAAAACAAGGTTTCATCCACCGTTAACTGTTTACTTTTTTTCTGCTTTATCAACGCGCGCTTTGTCGGGTTTTTAGTTGAAGTTTTCTCCGGACCGAGTCTGTGTTTTCCCTTTTCGGCGCTGACTCTGTTTCCAGGTCTGTTCACTGTGCCCCTGATGAAAATGACAGACTTTCTAAGCAGACAAAAAATTTTTTAAATTAACATCAGCCTATGTTCCCGTCTATATAAGTGAGCTCACTAGAACTTAATAACAGTGTAACATAGCTATTTGTCTATTTAGTTCTCGTACCATAGCTAAATGAGTATTTACCACTTACTTAATGCTATACATTCTTATTAAAAATAACTAACGTATTTGTGGCTATTTTTCCCGCAGCTACATGTAGTTTACGCTCAATGAACTAATGTGTGGTCATTGAACTACTGGTGTGGTTATTGATCTGTTGTGTACTTATTGAACTGCTGTGTGGTTATTGAACTAACAAAAAGAAATACTAAATTTGTAAATAATATAAAGAACTAGACCAAATTTTACTCATCCTCTCCCGCTATAGACCAACGGCATGGACACACCAAATTGCCCAAAGGCCAAACAGCCCAAAATCCAGGTATGAGATTTTTAGATAAAGCAAGGAGCATCTTTAAGTAACAAAAGACATGTAGGGCTCAGCCAAATGGTACCATCATGGCGTCGAAACGTGTGGAAACAGGTTTTCTCCGAAACCTGCCCCATTCTCCTACGGCACATTCTCTTCCCTCCCCTCCCTAACCTGTTTCCTTGATTGCCTTCTGAGCTTCTGATGAGACAAGGCTTTCAACATTTTGTTGAGATAAGATGCTTTTTGTTTAAAAGGATGAGCTCATGGTATCACATTATCGTACAGTCCGGGGAAAGATAAGCTAACAAATAATAGAAAAGTTATTATGGGTGGGTTAATCACTTTTGCAACTATCCCCAGAGGAGGAGTTTGAGGTACGCAGCTTCCTGGCAGCGATAAAAACAGAAGAAAGAGAGAGAGAATTCGAAAAGAAGGAAAAGGACCTGAAGGAGATGGAGGAAAAATTGAAACAAAAAGCAAGAGAAATTAGGAGTGCGACCATACAAGCCAAGCGGGTGGCTGCCCAGCTACAGCTAATGGCAGGGCAGCTAGGCCGCTTGGCCAACCACATTTTGGCAAGAAACAGAAAGATATAAGAAATTTAAACAACAGCATGAATTATGTTAAAATTTATTGTACAAATCGAGTTTTCCATTACAAATCGTTTTTATTGGTAAAAAAATAGTATACGAAGTCCTTAATAGTTGTCTCCTAAGTCGAACCTGTACTGAATATATAGCAAAAATAAACAAATTTCTCGCAACCCGAAGAACCTTTTCCTTTTCCCCCGTATCCACACCTATGCCTCCATCCTCCGTTTTCCTATACTACACCACTATCTTTGTGAAATCTATCACCCCACACTGGTTCTGTACAGGCTTCCAATTGACAGGCACCCCCTCCACCTTACACAGCAAACATTCTTCACCACCATGCACTGGTATCTGTCCTCACCATCCACAGAGTTTTCCCGCTCAAGGAAGCACTTTATTTTGAAACGTGTCAGATAAAATTAAATTAATAAAAGAGATTGATAGATATACAAAAATCCAGGTATAGAAAATAAATATAGACAATACAACCCCGAATTACATGGTAACATCATTATAACCCCAAATTACATGTTAACATCTCTATAAATATGGACATTATTATCAGTATAATCCCATATCGCGTATTCAGCATCTCTTAGATCTGATAATATGTTTTCCACACCAACTCCCTAAACTACACCACAAACTAATCCCGCCCCCCTCCCTCCCCCACTAGAAAAATAATATACAGCCCCTTATTTTTACAACTTTAAAACTTCACGTGCATCAACAAAATAATTTCAATAAAAATTTCTCTTCTGCAGTCAGTAACTAAATGATAACCCGTAACTAAATGAGAACCTATCAACCTATATACAAATGTCTATTCTTGAATCAATAACCAATAACTAAATGAGAATTTGTTAATCTATCTGCAAAAAGCCATCTGCAATAAACCATAACAATGACTGAGCGTTGTAGAATATATCAGTATAGACAGTGAAACAAGTAGGCTAAAGTGTTGGGCCGCCTGTGGCCGTGGGGTGACTGCGGCTTTGCCGAGACACGCCTTCTGGGATTTTGCCACAAAGCTATGTTTGCTGGAGAATGAAACTAAGCAAGCAAGAGGATGAGGCAATACTGAGCAAACCCAAAAGATTTCTAAGGATGAACAATGTCACTAGGCATATCTGCCAATAACGTACAGTCCGAATATGTTAAAAAAATAAAAAATATGCTATAATTAAACCGACTCCCCATATGACCAGTCCCGATGGACCCCCTTCCTTGACATTAACTAAATAAACGAACATTAATGTTTATGTCAGTTTCTGAACTCATGTAGTAGTTATTGAACTATATTATCATTCTTGAACTTTTCTGTCTTTGTTTAACTACGGAGTGTTGAAAACTGAATTTTAACTAGGTTCTAGTAATGCGTATGTCATTTTCTGAACTCATGTAGTTGTTATTGAACTTTGTTGTCGTTCTTGAACTAAGGTGTCTTTATTGAACTACAAAAAAGAAAATAGTCTCATATCACTGACTCCCAGTCTCTCTATCAGCTTAACAGTTGACTCTTGATAGCAGCTGTATTTCATTTTGTACATCCGGTGGAAAAAGACAGTTAAAAACATCACAAGTTGACACAAAACTCTGTCAGCTTTTGCTGTCAAAGTAAACAACTTTCAAGATGCTGCATAAATTTTTCGCATCAACTCACCTGTCAATTTTGACCAATCAGAGTACAAAAATTATTGGACGTAGAGCGTGACCAACGCGTGACCATGGTAAGAAAAGTCTTCCCCGCCTTTATTTAAAAAGAAGTGGCTGAATTTTCGCTTCCGAGGTCAGTTTGAAATCAAAATCTTGACAGTGCGGGGCCATAGTGACATAAACACAACATATTTCATATGAATCATTGGAAAAAATAGACTTGAACCTGCGATCATTTGAAACTGGTAATTTGTCAGCGGATAACTTCAAAAAAGTACTCGACCTCAGTGGGTTGACACTTGAGCCCGCGGGACAGTCAGGTGATACTGGTTACCAGATATCCTGTTTTGACAGCTGTCAATAATATTGATCACAACATTGATGTGCAATTAGTTTTCTATTGGGCTCCCAAACTAGCTAGAAAGTGCGAGAGTAAACATTGGTTTCCCTGTGGTGCAGACGGACGGTCATACGGTCACGTGATTACCAAATTTTCTCGGATGGGTAGATTACCACATTTCCTTAGCTATGGGGCTCCGTCTCGCGCGCGCGTGGAGTTCCGCTAAAACCAGAAAAAAAAACATCAAATGCAATACTGTAATTACTTAAGCTTACCACTGGAGACCCAGCTCGTGATAGCCATCAAGTACAGCCAGAATCGCTGAAGGTTTTTTATTCACAAAGAATGAGAGACAAACTAGGACTTTTAACACTATCTAGTACGCGAAGATTTGTGCGTCTTCAGCTAGTGTTCAAAATTGTCAACAATCAGCTCTGTCTGTCCTTACGCAACTTCATAATTATATGACCTTGAGATCAGAATGCCACGGTAGAACCTTAAGAGATAGACGAGAAATTCATCTGCCTAAAGTCAAATCCACTATTGGCCAGTCTACCTTTAAATTCCCAGGAGCAAAGGATTGGGACGAGTTACCTAATGAATTATGGATTAATGGCCTAACATTAGGATCTTTTAAAAGAAAGACATTTGAGTATTTGCAAGAACAAGATAAAACACAACATAAATGTACATTGTTGGTTAATTCATTTTGATTTTTTAACACTCTTTTTATGGTAAAAATATTATAATAATAAAATATTAGTCTTTCCTCTTTTTTACTACGTACTATCGTTTTTTCTTTTTACTCTTCAAATATTTTATTATTGCAAATAGGTTTATACCAGCTGTTTTTTTTAAACTTAGCTGATCTATCTTTTGTAGTATAAATAAAGTATTGATTATTATTAATGATAATTTAACTACTATGAAAAAAACATGACAAGGAAAAAATGGGTTATTAAATCGCTGCAAAAGAAAGTGTAAAACTAAGACCCAGATACCAACAATAACCTTACTAATGACTCCTCACGTTTACCTAATATTTTAAATAAACACTTTTCAAATGTTGGCAACAACTAAGCAAGCAAATTATCACCGGCAGAGCGCCCCTTTAGAGAGTACCTAAGAAAGTCCAAATTGCCAGAACTTTCATTTTCCTTCAAACCTGTAACTCGATCTAAAGTTAAAATTCAAATTTTACCCATAGCAAACA
Source organism: Porites lutea (assembly GCF_958299795.1). Taxonomy (NCBI): domain Eukaryota; kingdom Metazoa; phylum Cnidaria; class Anthozoa; order Scleractinia; family Poritidae; genus Porites; species Porites lutea. The sequence goes on from NC_133203.1 coordinate 21,199,328, forward strand.
GCAAATCGCATAGCTTATACTCCTGTCCTACTCATTGCCAGAACTTTCATTTTGCTTCAAACCTGTAACTCGATCTAAAGTTAAAATTCAAATTTTACCCATAGCAAACAGCAAATCGCATAGCTTATACTCCTGTCCTACTCAACTTCTTAGTTACTCAAGCGACAACATATCTCTAGTTCTTTCAGACATTTTCAATACATCTGTCACTCTTGGGGCATACCCCCAAAAAACTTAAAATGTCAAAAATTATAGCTGACAACGGTACTGACACTTCTGATTGACTTCTTCATTGTTTACTTCATAATGAAAAACGGGCGTATCATTCCCACTTGGGTTCTTGCAGAGAAGTATAAGGAAGTGAAAGGTTTGAAGGAGTCAACTCGCATTGAATCTGCAAGCTTGCTGGAGTTGTTGACCAAGCATTTAAACCTCATTCAAATTTGTATAGATGGAAGGGGGGATATTTTAGAAAATAACGGCCACGAAATCAAGAAGACCGTGGACTCTTTAAAGAATAATCAGAGAAATGATCAAATAACTGTCAACCAAAAAGTGGAGGAGGCGATTGCATCTAATTATGAGACAGTAATGGAATATCTAGACAGTCACCGAGACAGAGATACCCTACAGCCAGTGTTGATTAAGGTGACAAGTGTCAATTTGATGACTAGACTAACAAGTGTACAGGACAAAAGGAATTTTCAACGGGCTAAAGGTCTGGTGGGTCAGAATTTGGAACTTTTTAAGGACATGAAAAACAAATTAATGGCCCATTCTGGTTTACTTAGTTAAGCACAGAAAAACAAGAGGAATCTCCTTCTTCAATGTATGAAATTTGAAAAGGTTCGTCACATCTTGAAAGTAAGGGGAGGAAGGTTAAAATGTGAAGAATTCCCAGACCTTGCTGCTATTTTGAAATTTTCCTTTGGAGAAGGAGATCGAGTAGACAGAACTGGTAATGGTTTAGAAAGCCATCCCAGACTAACCAATACTGTGCTCTACTGTGCTGCGGACAACAATACCATCATGAGACAAGCAAGAGGAACAGTAAAAGCTCTGGCTCCTGAGGGATTCAACATCGGCCTGTCGTCTTGCTTCAACTATACACAGAATTATCAGGAAGGGACTTAACAAGCCAGGAGGCACCATTCTGGTAGGGGAAGAAACGCTTGTTTGTCTCTCCACAAAACCCTGTGCACTGGTGTGAAGCAATTTGTTATCAAACTACACTGGCCTACGTAAGATCTATGCTGATGTCCCTCCCATTCAAAAACCAGGGAAAACTTGGCAAAAGATCATTTTACCAGACCACGACTGAAAATGGAGACCATTTTGGAAGAAGGAGAGGGTAACAAGAGTTTAAGCAATGTTCGAAAGACAGGCTCCAGTGCATCCTCTAGTAAGAATGTGGTTAGTTCGTTTGACAAGACTGCTTTAATTCAAGACTGTCACCCAGAAGTCATTTGCTGAATACCACAGCAAAAGAAACCCTGTGGAGCAAGCACACACTGTCCTTAAAACAACCCCCTTTCCAATGAACAGTTTTCCAGTAAGGAAGTGCACAGTGAGTACAAGATCGGCAACACCAGAAATAAAGAAAATATGAAGCATATGGCTAAGAAAGTGAGGCAGTGCATAATGCACACAGCATGGTGGAAATCCATGTCTCCTTTTTTAAGCAATTGGTGCAGAGGAGAATTTTATCTTCGATGATGAAGAGGAACTCATGACCTTTCTTGGTAAAAGGGAATTTCGCAAAAACAAGGTTATGTGATTTATTCCCCTCGTGCATTGCCCTCGGGCACGAGGGGAATAAATCACATAACCACAAGCTGAAGGCTGATAAACGGCTTATTTTTACACTGGGGAGGATTCAACAAGGGATGCAAAAATACATTGACGAAAAATGCTGCTATTGTTCATCTTTCTTTTGTTTTTTAACACTCCATCTAGCACTGGTGGCATTCACAAGTTTCTCGCCTTTTTAATTATGTTAGTTTTTCAAAGTCGCATTTCAAATTAGTTGTTCACAGTGAATGCTAGAAACAGCCTAAAGAGCCTAGTAGTGTCGAGCGATTCAGAGCCAGAAGTAGAGCCGTTTATTAGTCAAATAACTAAAGCAGCTTCAGTGGCGGTACTGCAAGACCTTTACAAAAACAATTTGAATCTTAATTTGCGGGTGTAGAAAACATGCAAGCAGCTGACAAGTTAAACTTTCACACCGAATCTTTCGACCGACCTGCATGTTTACATGCAAAGAAGATTCCAGGCAAGGGATCACTACTGTAACTCACAAGGAAATTCAGCCGAGGAATGAAGCAAGAATACCACAAAACACAAAGAGGTCAACTACATCTCTTCATGGAGTACACGAGTTTGGGATGACTGGTTTGAGAACGGAACACCTTACCATGACAGCGACACTTTCGTGGAACCGTAGAATTTTAAAGACGCTGTTAATTTTCGAACTGTCGTTCTGGCTGTGGAAATCGATGAACCAACCTCTAAGAAAATCCGTGAATGTGGCCCAAAAGAAACGCAGTTCAGTTTAATTTTAGTAATGAAAGCGTTGTGTTTAATATTTCCAATAAACATTTGTGAATTTTTTCTTTACGAAAAGCTAATTAAAATGCGAGGGGATTATGCATTAATATGCAAGGGGGATAAGTCACTTATCCCCCTTGCATATTAATGCATAATCCCCTCGCATTTTAATTAGCTGGTCATTAGCCCCGCTCTTCCCTTCAAACAATCAAAGCCACGCCCAGCTTTTCAGACAGTTGATTCGGGGGTTATGTAATATATTCCCCCCGAAAAGAACAAAGGAATCCGAGCTTATGTGAAAATAAGGCCTGTTACAAAAGCAAAAAACCACATCCTCTTTTCGGGAATTTTCTTCTCACATAAAACCTGAACCTGCACAAAATAACAAACATGAATAATTGCTTCGATGTTCGTTGAGAATCGAAAACCATCTGCTAAAAAAGGAAGGAATTAAATGGTAAAACTGTATACTTTCGATGCGAAGACCAAAAAACCGATAATAAAAATGGCCTGAGTGCCTCTCTCCTTAGGTAAAGGATTCAGGAGAAAAATACGGGCACAACTAGTTCAAAATTTGAGCAATCTATACAGTGGAACCCTGCCTTACAGCAACCCCATTAATAAAGTCACCTTGTTATTATGACCACATCATCTTGACCCAAACTTAAGGAACTTCAGTCATTTTCCCTGGTTAATAAGGTTACCCTGTTAATATGGCAAGTTTTTCATGGCCCAGTGGTGCCGTATTAACGAGGTTGCACTGTAAAAATAAATGTCTGGCAATTATAATTGTTGATAGTTATTATGCTGTAAACTTCCTCTGTGCATCAAAAAAACATAAGGAGTGGTCATAAAGTACAGGAGGGGGTGGGCCATCGTTCCTGTGCATGAAAAAAGGGGTGGGACAAGAAAAACCATGCCATACATTGGGGGTGGGCCATGAATTATCATGGTTCAAATTTATTACTTAAGCAGATATGTATACATACATTAGAAATAAAACTACTCCTATAATTACACTTGGCCATAATAATAATTCTGGCTTAGTTATTTTTTTTCAAAATAATCTAAACAAGAAACATTAATATAAATAGAAATATACCAAAACCCAACAAAATATATATAATTACAGCCTTACAATATATGTCTTGCACACAAACTGATAACCACTTTACGGTGACTGCTTATTAATGTCAAGGACAAAGACAAACCGGAGGACAGACTGGAAGCAGTATACAAGATCAAATGCAGCGACTACCAGGCTTCTTACATTGGTGAAACCGGCAGAAACCTAAGCACGTGACTGACCGAACACGAACGAGCAACGAGGAATGGTGATGTCAACAATCACATTCCTGAGCACCATTTACAGACAAAATATCAAATTGACTGGGACTCTGCAACATGTATAACATATTATACAGACTACTATCCACGTCTTACTTTAGAAAGCTGGTTTAGTAACTTAGAACAAACCCCACTGAATTGTAGCCAACAGTTACCAACACTGTACAAACGATTTATTGACGAGATCAAGCAAAACTACGAGACAACGACTGGAGAACCGACAATTTGACTAACAATCAACGACTGTTTAACTGTGACAATAGACGGATCAAAACACACCAATTACTGATTACGAGTCTTCATAGGCAATAACATCACGGCTTAACTGACAGACAACCAATAACATTGCGAGGTAATTGACCAATCAGATCAAATACCAGAGTATAATACCATCAACTGACATAATACAACTCACTTTGACTCTGAAGATGACTACTGCAATGGTTGTCGAAACGTCAGTCACTGTCAACAATAACAGTCCTATTCAGGACTAGGTTTACCCGGACGATCAAACTCAACCTACTTTTGAAATGACTCCTGAGTTAAAACCTTTCACAGTCAAAATATATATACTGATGGTGATTTCACTGATAATACAGACTAAATAAAAAAAATAACCTAAAAAAGATTGCATTCAAAATGTCCTGTTCATTTAGTCTGTATCATCAGTAAAATCATCTTAATTATCTGGGTCACTTCCAAGTGCTGCTTTAAAGTGTTACAACTGGACGAAACGGTATCTCAAAAAAGGAAGTCAAGCAACACTTGTAACGACTAGGACCAGTGGGTCAAGCTATAAAAATCGAGTAGAGCTCCAGAATGGTTGCTGGGCTTTGGGGCATGCAAACCTATTCACTCCTTCCACATTAAACAGTTCATGCGTAGTAAATGGAGTTGTTAATGATGAGATGCTGTGCAAGAACCTCAAAACAGCAGTAGACGTTTATATCAGTTGAGTTGATTTGTCCCCTTGTGCTGGCACACCTATACACTTATGGAAAGGTATCAAAAACGTCAAGTACATTCTTAAAGGGTACAAAGAAGGAAAAATTGGAGCTTAAGAATGAGAACACTTACCTCTTTTGCCAAATACAGGTGTCGGATGTGAGAAGAAGACATATGGTACCTGGTATACCAAAAAACTATGCCATGCTTTTTTCTTAGTATGTTGCTATGAACATGACTGTGTCCATCCAATCTGCCAAATCAGCAACCAAAAGGAGCTGTACTGGTTCCCAAGTGGCCCGAGTCTGTCACTACCTGTGATGGATGTGCTGGGCGGTATCATACAGTATGCGACAATCTCCAAGCAGTCCACACCACGACTTGGCACTGCCACTCTTGCATCAAATAAGAAACGGAAAAGAGAATAATATTGCTAGTTGTAGCAATTTTATTTGACTAGAAAACCTTGTGAAGTAGCTGGTAGTTTCGCACACGTAGCTAAACCAAATGCAGTACTTTCCATGCATGCCATTTCTTCTACTTCTGGAGTACCAAGATTTTCTGATGTCATTAACTGGAACTACACGTTGTTGTTATTATTGCCCTGTTAAGTACCCATTGAGAAGGACTGTATTTAAGTTTCAGTTATGGTATAAGTTGATGTTTATTAGAGTCCCTTCATCAGGGTCCATGTAACCGTTGCTCATTCAACTACACCTGACGATTTCATAATATTTCACTTTGTTGAGTAAACAGCGAGGAAAAAGCAATGTAATCTTTCTGGAAAGGTACATTAAAAACGTTCCTGTTTAATTATTTTGGTGTGGTTCCAATATTTAATATGTCTCAGATCACTTAGTACCAGCACAGATAATCGAAGCTCAATTAATAACGAACACAATATCCTCTCAACACCTTTTCCACTACTTGAAAACAATCTAAAACTCTCCAGGACTGTTTTTTTTTTCTTGACTTTATTCAACTTTAATCTTCTTTAATGTACCCTCGATAACAGGAGTTAAACACGTACATTTCAAATTACTTCATTACTTTTAATACAAGTCATAACACGGCTTTGTGATCCCCAGGTGTGGATATTTCATCAAATTTAAACAATTTTGCAGTTCCAAGGGTCGGGAATTTGAGAAAAAAATTATTGGTTTGATGAAAGCTTAGTTAAGTCGGCTGAAGTTTTCGTGGCCCCAGTGTGTGTTTTACAATTTATTCCTTGTGGTCACTGTTTCTTCGTGCTAGTTGGAGCTAGTCAGATAACATAGGGAATGTATTGTTTTTGGTGGTGTATGTCTGATAAACTATTTATTTGGTTTGCTTATAAACAGCTAGTGCTATCAGAGTTCACATTTCTGTTGCTGAATGCACAACTTTTTCATTTTCTTGAAGAAAGTAGAACCAGCTGAAGCAGAAGACCAAATGATTTGCCAACAGTATCAAGTGAGGACATGGTGAAACGACAACACAGTTTTTCTGCAGGTTAATGGGGAGGGAGAAGGGAAGAATCGGTCGGCTACGAAGTTTAGAAAAAATGCCCCCCAAGTAGGCAATTTTCTCAATAGTTTTGTCCAAGATTGTAGCTTTAATTTGCAATTACTGATCTTATCTGGAAATGTCATCAGCTAAGTTGCTTAGGTATCGAAGGAGCTCTGATAACCAAAAGAAAAGAAAGACACAAGAAAAAGCCAAAAATGCAAAAAGAAGATGAAGTCACAATGCTTGTGCAGTAGAAGCCGAGAAAGCTCCAATAAACCCGCAAAAAACTGACCAAGGTCTTGAGTCCCGAGCCCACACACCACAGAATACAAATGAAATGAAACGATTACAAGAAACAGCTGACCACTATCATAGACATGCAGTGCTTTTCTTCAGTTAGTGGAAGGAAGCAGAAATGGGAAGTTTGCAAGTGATGGAGAGGGATCTAACGATCATGGAGAGGGAAATTGGTGGAGGGTGTTTTGAAACTTGCTACCTAGCAAAGTTCGGCGCATGCACAGTTGTGGTGATACAACAGCAAAACTCCAGGCAAGTAGACAAAAAGCGAGAATGACTGCAAGACCCGCAAGACTAAGCCATCCCAACACTGCCTGCTTCATTGGTAACGTGAGGTAGCAAAACAGAGTTGAAATTGTGACCACTTTTTACAACATCAATGGTGAACGATTTAATCTTGGTGATATTCCTAATGAAAATACTACCATTAACTGGACTCACCTTTTTGGCAGTCTGTAGAGGAATACAACATATTCATGACAAAGCAAAGATACTGCACAATGACATGAAGTCAAACAGCAAAGTCTTAGATGGACGCAGCTTAGCAGAGGCAGAAGCTGCGCTGGTGGACTTTGGGAAAGCAACTGACTAAAGCAATCCTAAAATATACCAAATGCCTTCAGACACCAAGAAGTTTCAACACCTGGCACCCAAGCTAGGACAGCCGAACGGTAAAGTAAACAGGGCAAGAAGACGGACATTTATTCACTAGGATTCCTAATAAAGGGGTGAAATACAAAATATGTCAATCTTTATTGGTCATGTCTTTGCTCCAACCCTGTGTGAGACCTTTGATTGCGCAAACAGTTAATTCTTGTACTTAATTCACTCCTTATCTTGTAAAGCAATCAATTCCAATTATGCCTGGAAAAAAATGCACACTACAGTGGTGATGCTGCTGAATGTATGGCTGTCTGTCGTAACTTACGATTTTTTATCTTCTGGTGTAATATTGCAATAAAGAGTTGTTCTTCTTTACAAATGGTTTGTTGACAAAATACAGATACGGATACAAAAGTGGTAATTATATTGTTCATTTTCTTACAGCAATTTTACCTGCAGTTGCAAGTAAACCAAACTCCCATACCCTCCCTATGATGAGGCTAATCAAGGCGAAAATATCTTCTTTCATTGACGAAAACATCAAATAAAAAATATGTGTTACCAACATCTGTTTCAATCGTCAAATTTCACTTCACGTATACCTAAGCAAATGCCAATAAACAAGAACAAAAAGATATTTCATTAGTATTCAATTCGGAACAAGGGAAATTTAACGTTTAAAGCCGGCTGTACCCCAGATATGCGATCAATTGACCATTCATTACTGTTGTAACTAAGGGTAAAAAAGCATGTGCGTGCACAGACTTCACAATCATTGCCACTATACAACTGTATAAAGAAGAAATGCCTTACTATAAAATGTGGTTGGGATTAGTAGCCGAGCAAATTGTTGGATCCTTAACTCCAAACGGTTTAGGGTGATACTTAAGAAATTTACATTTTTTGAGTCTATTAAACCCTGCGTAAGGCAATGGTGTTCCCTGGTAAAATTGTAAAAAAATAAACAAACGCTTTCCCAGAACCATTCTTTCACAGTAATAGCTATCATAAATTTCTTGTAAGGTAGCAAAGTAAAAGTACATTCCAGTCTTTTTTTTTTTTTTTTAATTCTTTCAGCTACACCAACTCAAAAGGGCAAACCGAAATCAGCAGCAAATGAAAGCGACCATTTAGATACAAGTTGTTTTGACACAAACTTATACATTGAAACTCTATATAAATTTCGAGACAACAAATATTGTTAGCGTGTTAATAAGAACAAATAGGCATGAATTTGTTCTATAGGTTAAACGACTGATGAATAAACACCGAATGGATAGGCTTAAGTTCAGGCGAGCTGACATTGGGAGAATGGCCTTTCAGGCTAAATGACCTGTTACTGCAGCGAGCCTACTATGTAGTAACAAACTTACACAACACAAAAGTGAGAAGTAGAGAAACCAGTCCAAAGCACTCGGTTACTAGGGCAAACCCCTTGGCCTTCCCTCAACTTAACAGACTTGCATTGTATCGACATGAAACAAGTGAAGGCACCAACTACCCTAGCTGTAGATTAAAGGAAGATTTAGCCTAAGAGCAAAAGAGCTCTGGTGGCAGGGCGGGAAAAGGAAGGAGAGTTCGTCCAATTTCGTCTCTGATATTTTTATCTGATAAAAGTTAGTGATGTACCGCAAGCACGCGTTCTTGGAGCATTACTGTTTAGTATTTATGTAAATGACCTACCAAATGTTAGTCAAAATTGTTCAATGGCGCACTACGTGGATGACACCAAGCTTCTATTGTCTTTTACCAAGAACGACTCTGTTCATGTTATAGAAAGTGTTATTTCCAATTTACAATGGATTCACAACTGGTGTTTCGATAATTGCTTAATGCTTAATACAGATAAGACGAGACTGATGGTTTTTGGCAGCCAGCAAATGTGTTCAAAATTACTAGACTTCTAGGGAAAGACAATCCAGCTCAATCTATCAAAGACCTTGTCTACTACAGCAGCTTTCTTGCTCGCAGGCTAAGGAAGTTAAAAGAAAGAACTAGAAGTCACTGCTCATTTGTTCGTTGAAAAAGAACCAACTAGTTCCCCTTCAAAGTTCTTCTACACTATATAATCACTACAGCTTGCTGCCAAACCAGGTAAAAAGTTGGCCATGATGTTATCCAATCCTCTCCATTGCCTCCACATTCTGTTGTTTAAATACGACTGGAAGCCTTCTCTCCGTTACAGGTCCTTTTAAATTGTTCCCGGCAGACCCTGCCTCCTGTGTATGGACACCAGTTGTTGGGTCTAAAAACTTCTGACTATGGACAACCATGTGATGCTGGGCAGCGAGGGTTGGCAAATGCCGTTCAAGGTTTCTGTAAGCACGCCCAGTCATCGCTGTAGAAAATGCTGCCTGGTAGAAGACACCTCTCTAATATGGGCAATAAAGTAGCACAGTCTCTTTTGGGAACTACCTGGAAGTATCCCCCGGTAGGCCTTGTATCTGTTGAGATCACTCCACAGACCCACACATTGGGCGCATGTCTTCCTTTGTTGTACTTATATGAAAAAAGAACGGGCCCAGTCAGCTGTCTCTGTTTTACATTAAAGACCGAGGTTTCAATAGTTTGCATCTAACATGATAAAACTATCAGGTAATGAAACAAAATGGAGTAGTTTGCTAGCCAAGACCGGTGTTCTTATTGTTTATATTTCGACTTGAATAGGAAGGTTAATCTCAAGAATCTTAAATTTTCTTTTAAATCTATTGAGCGGTTGAAAAATTATTCGCTAATTTGATAAAGAAGACCAAAATGTTTACAAAACCGCTAACAAGATCGCTTCGATACATACTAATCAAACCCTTCTTTCTAGCAATCGGTTGGAGCTATCTAAATGATCTTTCACACACGTTTTTAAAAAGATTGAAACTACTATGAGGTGAAATTGCATATCAAAAGCTCTTCATTTTTTACAGATAACGGCCAAACAACAATATTGTCCATTTTTTCACTGTTTCTAACCATAAAAACTTCATCCCAAAATATCTCGATAACGCTCTTACAGTTTTCACTTAAACTTCTTGATTTTCCATTTTAACCTTAAATTCATTTTTTAATCTTTTTCACTTTTTTGACTCCTTTTATGTTTAATAATTTATCTCCATATTGCTGCCTGTATTCATTTATATAACTGTTTTCAATCTTTTCAAGCGTTTTTTTATCTTTGCATGGGTAATTACATATTAACTCAATGATCGGATTATCATCCCGATATTTATATATTGCGCTTTTTGGATTCAATTTATGTTCATAATCGATCTTCTAAAATTCTTGTTGTTGAACCAACATAATGTTTATCATTATTTTCAAATGTTACATGATATATCTTTCCGTTTTGATAATCCGCATTGAAGTATAAATTTAGTATAATCATTTGATCTTGAGGTCGTTGTCGATAATTTCTACATATTTTTTTGTTGTTAAGATGAATATATTCGAGCTTTGTTGTGCGAGATAAACTTGTGTACATCTCTTTGATATCCATTTTATCAGTATCCCAAATATTATAATGCTCATCTATTCTACCACCTTGATATTTATAAACGGTATTACAAAAGTTAGGCAAGGATGATTCTCTAAATTCGTTTTTAGTAAATGTTACATTATTAATTACAAAATTTAAATCTTCACTATTATTACCATAATAATCAGTAATATTATCAATTTGAAATTCCATCATATTATACATTTCATGTTTTTTCATATTTTGTGAAGCAATTACTGGCATCCCAATACACACCTTATATTTTTCAATTTGTGATTTAAATTTGAAATTTATTTCATGTGACACTTTATTTTCTACAAACCGATCACAACAATTTTTAGTAACTGCTCTTCGCGTATCATGGAGCCAGCAAATATTTTTGTAGTATTTCCCAAAAGGTTGGAATTTGTGTCTTAGATTTTTGTATTTCGGAAAGTTGTTCAACATGATGCGTGTTTCATTGTCATAGCGAGCTGATCCTTCGATATATTCCATTTTAATGTGATCTGGGCACATTTCTGAAACTGAATTTGATTTAAAATAATTGTGTCATATTGATTTTACACGATTGATTGGTTCACATTGATTTACATGGCCACTCAAAATTATTGTAATATCGTGTTTAGTAAATGCTTGATATAATAATGTCATATAGCCATTTGGTGTCATTGAATATTCATCAACACACACAATTTTATCTTTCAGATCATTAATGCCTCTTGTGCTATCAAAAAAGTAGGATTCAAATGTATGACATAATTTATTGACTTCAATTGGTGATAATTTATGTTTATCTTTTAGAATATTTTTAATATTAACCACAGCTTTATTGGTATGAGAAAATACAATACATTTGTCACGATTTTCGTATATTAATTGACAAATACGCCATGATTTACCGCATCCAGCCTGCCCGTAATATATTTTTCCAGTTTTGCTAACTTTACCTGTGAAACTTTTATAATCCAGATTTTCGCAATAATGTTTATCAAAGTAGTTTGGTGTGCCATTTGTAACAAATGGTTCGCCGATATGTTTGACATCGAATTTGACATCAGCTTTGTTTCTGTATGAGTGTTTTGGATTGGTCATATAGAAGCCACCGGTATTGATTGAATATAATTCCGAATGTTTAGTCCAATTATTTTTTAGTAGATGAAGACATTGAAGAATTGATAGTGATATGATATATCTGTTGATACTTGTATGATCTGATAATATTCTGCTGTTAATTTTCTGCTCTCGAATTAGATACAAATCTTCAAAATTATCAATTGTAATATTTTTACCATCAGTTAATCCTTGTGTCCAAATATTTTGAGCAGTTTCTAAATCTTGGCATGTAAATCCATAATTAGTACGATCGTATTTACGCCCAAGATCGCCGATAAATGAATTTGCCATCTTTTTCGTAGTTTGTTCTGGAAATGTTTTGAAGATATATAACATAAATCTGTGTCCCCTTAGATACCGTGACGAGCAATTAATTTGTATTTCATATTTGAGATTAGCATACCGCATTCATAAACAAAGAAATCAATAAGAGATACATGATAGAATCCATTCGGGAATTTGATCTGATTACCAAATTGCTTGATTGTAAATGTGTCAATATAGAATTCTCCATTGTGGTTTAATTCGGGATAATATAAGCGGATATCGTTATCCATTTCCTGTTTACCCTTCAAACTTTTCGATATTATCATGAATTGTATAGATTGGACATTACGGAACGGCGCCTGTAGATCCGTGTCGCCTGCAAAATCGCGGTTCCCATGACTATTTGCGCGCTCACAAAGGAAGCCGACGCATGTCGCATCCTTTGATTCAAGACTCAAGTGTTAGGGTATTGTTTCCACGATACAAAGGTAATTTAACTTAAGAAAATCAATAGATCGAAGCTTTTGCGCTACTCTCTGTTTTATAAGGAAATGCAAACGCTCAACGTGATAAATATTTTGACTTCGTAAGATATTTTAAGATTTAGGCCAGCAGAATGTATAGAATTCCAGAAAAGCAATTCAGGAAGCCGAACGGTTTTGAACTGCGCTAGACGTTGTTTTATGAGTATGCAAATCACCTACCCAATCACTTACCTTCCATCAAACTGAAATATCCTGACTTTTTTTTTTACCACTTCTCGATTTGATTCGTTTCATTTTATATTATTTTGTGCAAGCTGAGCTCTTTCCTGCAAATTTACGCTTTCAAAAGGAAAAAAACTTCGAGGAAACGTTGTGTTTACAACCACGGCAATTTGTATCTATTTCGCTTCACTTACGCTTATATGCAAATTATTGTTCATCCGCTGGATTTTGCTGGACACAAAAATATCGATTTTGAATTCCCAAATGCTTGCCTTTTGGGGCACCCTTTTTATTTGGCTATCAAGATTTTAAAAGCTAAGCTTAGACTTTTCATTCCAACGTTTTAATGCGGGAGAGTTAAGAGAAATGCTGCAACTGATTTAAGTCACGCAACACGCTTTAAGACCGCATAACTTGATCTTTCTGTTATCTTTTGTTCTTTTAATGTCTCCAAAACAATAACCATGTTTCACCAATTTCCACCTACAAATAATAGGACACATTTGATTGACAGAAAAATTTGCATTTACTAGCGACGCGTTTCTACAGGCGCGATTCCGTAATGAATAGTTTTACTGTTTAGTATCAGAATTGATGGGAATTGTTTGCAGATATCGATATTGACCAAACCCTCAGGTTTACCATCAAAGCTGCAACATTGTAAAGCAATTGGATAATATCTGTCTAATATTTCTCTGGTTTTGTTATTATAACTACTTTCTAGAAGATCTCCAACCATAGTTTTGAACAATGAATTAGTTAAACTAGTCCAACTTTGATTGGCCCAATTGAAATCGTGAATATTATGTGTTTGCTGTATTTGCTCACAAATTTGTTTACGAATTTCATATTCATTATTTTCAACATACATATTATTTTTATGATCGAGAAATCCATTGAGTTTGCCATTATTATTGAAATGCATGTACTCAACATAACCGGAAGTTTGCATATATTGACATATAGCTGTTCTGACATCTAACTCTTTAGGACAAAGAATATTATTTTGGGTTTCTGGAGTAAGATTATCACACATGGTGAATTTATCATGTCATCTTGTCCATTTCAATTCAGACATATACTCAAACAAATTAATTGTTCCAAATTGATTTTTTGATGAAGCTACCTTTTTTAATTCAGGATCAGTTATTGGATGTACATGATGATCTTTTAAAAAGAATATTAAACAACATCCGGAGCATGACTGATATAACTCATAAATTTAGTATAAGTTGCTGTATAAGAATGAACAGATATATTACATAGATGATGCTCTTTGACCCAATTAATAATTTCCTGAGTTGACATAAATGGTCTTGAAGTACTATAATCAGCTAATTCATCAGCTAATGAGTCATATGTATACTTTTTAAATCCATGTTTACCTTTAATTTCAGACCAGATATAATCAATAACACAGGTGTAATCATCACGAACCTTTAATTTTTTTCGATTATCGAGGAAAGAATGATTCTAATTTTAATCGTCCTATTTTATGATCTTTGAAGAAGCTCTTTTTATGAGTAATAATTTTAGCTCCAACTTCTTCGATCGTTTGAGTAGATAGAATTGAAAATCCATTTGTTAGTAATATGTAAATGAATAATTTGTACATATCACTTTTTGTCAATTTTGGGATACTGATATGAAATGGACCCCACTCCTTTGATTCTGACTCTGATGTGCTACCAATTGTATATCTTACTTCAGCTAAAACTGTAATTTGAATCTTTGTCTTTTTTCCAGGCATTGCTTTTAATCGTCTATCAAATAGTTCGGCAAACATCAATTTTAATTTACCAGGAGTAGATGTCATATTTAATTCCTCATCTCTCATTTGAGCTATCAATACAATTTTTGGGGGGTAATTAAGTACTTTACCGGATGATGACAATATTTGTGATAGTTTTGTACATCGTTTAATTATGATAGATTTGACTGGTTTGGATTTTGGCAAGGGTTTACTTTTTTCCTGTTTAACAAGATTTTGGGCATAAGCAAGCAATTCTTGAGGCGATAACTTATTCAGATCAACTTTTTTACTCATTTATATAAATAGGATATATATTTTTTTAAGTATCAAACGCACTAAATATTTGACAAATCATCTGCCTCAAAAATGAGGCTCATGATCTAATTTAAACTGTATTCTAATCAAAACGTAGACTATTATCAAGATGTTTTTGTGATTTAATATGTAGATATTTGCTTTTGATTAAAATATTTTTGTCACATATGTCACAGTGATATGGTTTATTCAAAAACCTAAGTTAAGCTTCGTATAATTTCTGTTTTCCTCCTATACTTTGACGATACCATTTTTCTCCCCGTTTACCTTTTTCGGTTATTCTATATCTTTTAAATGCTTTTTGTTGTGCGGTTAAATCGGTTTCATCAAGACCATCATTATGTTCTCAGATTGGATGGAATCCTCTATCACCTTTTACTGATACCATTATTATATATTGGGTTATTCAAGAAAAAATCCACATCCCCCCGACGGATGGGGTCCTTTTTTAACCCCCCCTCTCACCTGGATTTCCTGAAGCACAAGACCCCCCCTCCCAACTGGATTTCCAAGGTGGAAGACCCCCCCTCCCGCCTGGATTTCCGGGAAAAAAATAAAAGGCTGAAATTTAATTTATTTTTAATGGAAAATACACGCAATCACGTCTAAATGTTTTTGTTTTAATTTCTAAAGCTTCAGCTTATATTAAACTAAGAATTCTATCGCGTGGAACTAAAAACGAAAGGAGCAAAAAACAAAAATGCGAACGACACCTGAACGAGTGTTTACATAATTTCTTAGCTTATAAAAATCGGTGACCTTTTCCTTTCTTTGCGCTAAATATGAATACCCATTCCTTTACGAGACATAAGGCAGCCGGCAGCATGCGTGTCAGTCTCGTCCACTGAAGATCGAGATTTTGTAACTGTTGTAAATCAACGAAATCTTTCAAAGAACGAAAGTCTACATTTGTTAATCGTTACAATTATTTTCTAACTTAAAGAATGGATGACTTCATTTGCACATCCTACCTTCAAGATCTGTAGTTCTACTGTGCACTGGAAGGGAAGTTCAAATTCGCGTTATAAACAGCTTTCTTAGTCCGCCATAGTTACAAAGGTCGTTTCGCTTTCATTTAAATCGGAGAGGCAACAGTCATGCTGAAGAGAATGCAGCCAAGACAAAAGCACTTGAAATAGCTCCCATTCACGAAATGAAATTTTAACATGTTCATCCAACGAATTATTTTAAAACCGGATTAAGATGGCTTTCAGATTCATCCAAATACAAAGTCCGCTATGAACAAATTCTTCACCAGGCTCTTGCAGATTTGGCGCCTGTTTGTTTTGTTCTCTCAAAAAAACTATTAATTTTTGGGGACATTTTTTCATAAGGCTTTAAAAAATCTCAAAAAAACAAGTTGTAATGGTGTTTTGAACTAGACTAAATAGGAAATGCGGAATTTACAACCTAACTGAGAATTCTCTGACCAGTAAGTAAACACAGCGGAACCTCTATTTTATAACGAACCTCTGTAACGAATTCAACAATATTCTTCTAAACTTACTTCAATTTAGCATAACCTTGTCGAACCTCGCAACCCGTCTTTGTAAGGTACGCGAATAACATCGTCGTCATCGTATTGTTGTACTTCACCCTCATACCAGCCTGGTTTGAACTTGGTTCCTCTAAGCTCATTTTCAGTCCATAGCACATGAATCCTGGCTCCTACTTTTGTGATAAGTTCTCGCTCTTCTGCTACCCAGCCTTCTTCCAATTTCTTTGGTTTTTGCTTTTCCCTGGTTGACTTTCTGCTTGGCTCTTCCTCGCTAGCCTGGTACTTTCTCCTTTTGGAGGGGGCAGGAGACATTTCTTTACGACTCTTTACACTTCTTCCAATTTTTTCAACAGCAGCATTCTCGAGCTTTAGCAAACTTTGCTCGAGTCGATCAAGGATGTCGCTTACGGTACCTTGCACATCAAGTTTGTCCTCGTGGACAACTTTCTTGAGACCACACTTGTCTCTAGTTGACAGAACAGCACCGTCTGAACCGAAGGTGCGTCTCTTATGAATATACAGCTTAGTTTCCTTTTCCTGATCTAGTAGTTTGTAAATGTCCCTCAGAATTGAAATCCTTTTCACTAGTTCCATTCTTTCTCTACTAAACGCAGTTTGGATTTGACCGCCCTTTAACAATCCGACTCGAATAATAAGTTCGTCCTTTGTGCCCAATGGACAAAACCCATGGAATCTTAAAACTGCTCGCAGAAAACGCACTGGCTGCTTGTTTAACTGTGCTACGGACGATGGGACTTGAGAGAGGCTTCCGCTGTATATGTCACAGGAACCCTTCCAAGAACTTTCCCCTTCTGTTGCTTTCACAATACGTTCTACAAGTTCGTGTTTCTTTCCTGTTTCCAACAGTTTTTTTGAACTACAAATTGCTACAAGTTCCTCTCGAGTATTTTCGATGAAGAGGGAATGTTTGGACCAAAATTCTTTGGAATTATCTTCTTCAGCTAATAGCTCTGCATCCTTGCTTCCACAAGTGAAAAATTCTTCTGCCTGATGCCGTGGAATCCACGCTAAGAATGCAGTGGCGGATAAAATGTCTTGAGAAGGTTTAGGGTAAAACACCTTCTGTGCCAAATCAAGGATATCTGAGGGGAGAAATAGTTGTGTAATTCCATCCCATTCTCCTACAGGCAAATCTCTGCGAACCTCGTATGGAAGATAATGCATGGCCCGGGTGTGTTCGAACCTCAAGAGATCGGGAATCGGCTCCCTTTCAAACTTCTCTTGCATCTTGCCACGCCATTTGTCATCTTGCCGATAGACCGAAACGGAATATTTGCACCTCGATGCGTCAGACTTCAGGGAACGATAGTCATCAGCGTAATTTCCAGTGAAATTTTCTTCAACACCCCAGTTCTGCACAAGATAACCATATATACCATTGTTGACAGCACTGTAATGCATATCACACGATTCTTTGCGATCATTGCACAGGGAAGAGAAGTACTTGAGCCCTTCTTCATCGTTAAAAACGAGACGATCTCCAACGCCACGGAAGCAACGAATGGGTTCTTTATTAAACTTGGTGCCATCTATTGCCGCTCTCACATCGGTCGCCATTTTCTCCATGTTTTCTTTGTGTGCATCGGTTCCTGGAACTGCACATGGGTTGATTTGTTTGGAGCTAAAAGGTTCATGCCTTTCAAGACCTTTGTTCTCTGCAGCATGACAATGCTCTACAAAGTTCCGTTTGCTCAAATATTCCGCAAAAGATCGCTGAACAGCTTTGTCCAGATTTAAAAACTTAACAAGTCTTGCAAGTAACATCTGAACAATGGTACTTGCGGGTGCCTCTGATGGACCATTGTCCACAACAAAAATGAAAACTTCCTTAACTTGCAGCGTTTCTGGGTTACGAAAAAACGCATCCAGTTCTGGTAGGGACATGAGATAGAATATTTCGTTAAAAACTCTTAGTACAGTTTCTGGCTCATATAACAACAAGTTTATCAATGTCACAGCTTTTCCTGTTCTTGTAACTTGAACCTCTGTTTGAGTTCCGGGTATATTCAGATTGGCAGAGTTAAGAGCAGGCGTGTTAAAAGGTAAAATTTTTTACTGTAAAAATAAGTGAGTTATTGGAGTCACAGCGTTGTTCCTCGATTGGTCAAAGGTATGATCTGGATATTCTATACTTTTCCACGTCTTTCCAGGTTTGAGAACAGGTGGTAACTCGCCATTGATAATGCACTTAGCATCCTTGGAGTCTATCATGCAAGAAGCTTCGTACTGATTTGTTTCATCACAAATGAAATTGACATGTGAAGTGGACCAATGTGCATTAACCGGATGCTTAAAGTCTCCTGTGCTGGGCGCCTTGTGAAGCGATATTTTTGCGTTCACATTTCTTCCAACATGATGCCTCTTTGCATGATTTGTGCCTTTTTTATAATTCATAGTGTACGTATAGAGACAGGAGAGACTGACGTCGAAGTTTTCATCCGCCAAAGCGAGAATAACATCACGAGCTTCACGCATTATCGTTTTGTTATCTATTGCCTTATAGAGCGTATTTTCGTACAATTTTGAGTGCGCCTCTAGTCCCCCGCCACCCCTTGCAAGGACGTCTTGTTGTCCAAAGGCATATTCCAGCAGAGCGGGGAGTTCCGGAAATTCTTCGCATTTGAGTCTTTGACCACGACCATCACATATGGATTTGAAATATTTTGCAGATAAGTTTTTCAGTTTCTTTCTTTCAAACTCCTGCTGCTGTTTATTAGTCATATCATTGCGAACAGAGAGGACTGATGTCTTCATACTTTCATAGTTTCTGAAAAGAGAATCGGTTCTTACTGCTTGACGCACTATTGCTCTCCGGCTTTGAAGAGTCCGTAGTCGCATTACATTGGTGGCACTCGTCAGATGAGCAAAAATTCCCATAAAAATGTCTCTCTTTTTTAGTGTCAAGACAGCTTAAGGCCGTTTGAAAGGAATTGTTAAGTCGCTTGCGAACCTCAGAAGAAAACGTTTTCTCTGAATGTTCCTTTGTCATTAAGGTAAGTGTCTCCTGAAGTTTAATAATGTCAGTATTGTGCGCCTCACATAAATACGCTTTCCCGCAAACAATAACTTGAGCAATGTTTAGGTGCTGACTTAAGGTAACAAAAGTGTCACTTGCCCTATAAACTGCTTTATGTTCAGTTCCAAGATGAAAATTTTTGTGCTTCCAGTAAAGGTCAAACGCTCCGTGGGTAGGAACCACAAGGCATGAAATTATTTCCCTGGCCACTTATACAATGCTTTTCAATTCAGCAACCCTTTTAGCTCTTTTCTCGATCCCTATGGCAATTTCCAGTTCTGCAATGTTCTCTTCTAGAGTTCCTTTATTTCTTTCTTTGCACTTGCCAATGGTTTCGCCATTTTTCTTGATCCAAATTGTTTCCGTTCGATCTAAATTGCGCGAATTATTTTTGGCCCAAATTTCTCCTTGCTGCTTGTAGAAGCATTTAGAAACACCGGGAAATGGAAGAAACCTTTTGCCAGATAAAATGACAGAGGGACTCGCAGTACATTTTGCTGTGCTAGTGCTGGACGGACTTGCTGTTTTCGCGTTTGAAGGACTTTCTTTACTAGCAGCTGACGGACTTGCTTTACTAGCAGCTGACAGACTTGCTTTACTAGCGTTTGAAGGACTTGCTTTACTAGCAGCTGAAGGACTTGCTGTGTTCGCGTTTGAAGGACTTGCTTTACTAGCAGCTGACGGACTTGCTTTACTAGCAGCTGACAGACTTGCTGTGTTCGCGTTTGAAGGACTTGCTTTACTAGCAGCTGACGGACTTGCTGTGTTCGCGTTTGAAGGACTTGCTTTACTAGCAGCTGACGGACTTGCTTTACTAGCGTTTGAAGGACTTGCTTTACTAGCAGCTGACGGACTTGCTTTACTAGCGTTTGAAGGACTTGCTTTACTAGCAGCTGACGGACTTGCTGTGTTCGCGTTTGAAGGACTTGTTTTACTAGCAGCTGACGGACTTGCCATGCTAGAGGCTGACGGACTGAATTCAGTGCTAGTGCTTGATGGACTTGCTGTGTCACTATCTGCCGCAGTGTTACAGATAGAAGAGGGAGGGATGAGATGTGCATCAAGCGTAACTGCAGAGCTAACAAACCAACCCATAATAGCTGCTCTCAGTAACGGAGAATTTTGTGTAACTCCCGTAATTTTTCTCACATCCTTCAATACGTTTTGATTAGGAGTTCTTTCTGTAATCATGTGCTTCCAAAGTTCTTCTCTGTTTCCAGCTATTGCCGCCATGAAAACTGGTGTCAGAAAACATGCAGAGCCACACGTCTGAAGTGGAAAAGCTTTGAAGCAAGAACTACCACACTTGTGTTTGTATGCTACCCCTGGTTGATGCATAAGGACCGGATAACGAGGTTTGGTAAGGGATTTTCCACTGAACGTATAAAGTGCTTCAAAGACTGGTTTCATAACTGTAAGAAGATTTGAAGGCAAATTCCAACCAAGACTATCACCGTAATAGAGTTCATCAAGTGAAGTACTAAACACAAAGTAGGTCCAGTGATTTCCATTTCCCACAAACACCTTTCCATTTATTCGTTTTACGTTTAGGGCAAAGTGAATGTATTTCAATTGTGGTAGTTTGTTAGTAATAGTACTACACAGTCGCTGTTGAGCTCGCACTGAGTGAATTAATGCTTCAGTACAGACTGCAAAGTAGTGAGTGTCATTACTTTGGTTAATCATTGCAAAGACACCATCGATTATGTCGCATGATAGCCAACGATCACAACACAATTTACTTATCTGTTCTGCTGAAATTCCGCTGGAGAATACGGTAGAGTTTGGTGAAGACATCCAAATGTGTTCCATAAAAGTTCTCGCATTACATACGATTGAATCGTTTGCTTTAGAAGAGTAAAGGGTTAACAATTGACCAAACCACGCTTCTTCATCTTGCACATCCTTTTTTGTAGCCTTGATTTGGTACTGCTGGATGAAATAAGCAATGTCATCCCTGGAAAACGTGCCAAAATTCTGCCATCTCGCAACCGGCTTGCACTGTTGCTGAACTTCATCCGATGAACCCTCTTGCATTTTATATAACTCCGAGCGAACTCTTTGGCAAGTGTTCAATGAAGGCATATTTCTCATCAAAGTTGGATCTGTTGTGCAGTCTGCTTTTCGCAGAAACATCAGTTGTGGTTCACCCAAAGTGCTTATGACTGGTGGTACAACAGTCGTTTTCGAAGCAAATCGCGAAGACATGTCGCTTATAGATCGCCTACAATACTGACTACTCAAAATTTGTTGCGAGACGATTATAGAGCTACTGTTGCTTGAGTGAGCGAATCAAAACAAACAGTAGTCCTTTTCAAGTCAACATACAAACACGTAGTGCGCACGTGAATCTTTAATTTAAATTTCACAAGTTTTGTTTTGTCACCTTGATTCGCATGCTTATACACTTTTAAGGCTACAGACGACTCGGAAAAGCTGGAAAATCGCATGCACCACATTGTTACAAAAATATTATCCATTTTAATATCCTACTTGAGTCTCCTTTTTTCGAGCAAAGTATACATCGCTTGGGGTGACAAATTTGTTTTGGGAACTGGGAACCGTCTAAATGGACATGAATATAAATCTCATTGGAATTATCTAATTAGTGACCGGAAATGAAAATAGATAACAGCCGTCATCATAGCTGCTTCGTAAAAAAGTGACAGATTTCCGATTTTTCTCACCTTTTAATTGGTCATTTAAAGAAGGAAGTTGTCAAAAGCTGGTTAAGTAATACAGTAGTAGTAGACTTGACAACACACAGCACTGTCGAATTAGCTGTGTTCGCTTCCGGACATTTGCGTTCGATAAAAGAACATGGCAGCTCATATCGACGTCAACGTGTTTGTCGGGGAAGAGCTGAAATGTCAAGTTTTTATCACTGATGAGCAAAAGGAAATCGATCTGACTACAACAAGAAACGATGTTCTGCAAGTAGTGAAAGATTTTCTTCCCCTTAACTTCTTATTCACAAAGCCTGTTGGAAAACAAGAGAGTGCACGTATTCCTGTGGTCCCTGGACAAGAAACCTTTGTCAAACTTGGAAAATGCCTCGTCCACGATGAGGATGATTCGCTCAACCTATATCTTCAGCAAACAGAGTCGGCGGGGAAAAGGCCTTCGAGTACGCTGAATTCTCCGAAGCCAAAGCGTCTACGTCAACAGCCTGTCTATAAATACTTTCAGACTTCTGGAATGCCGACAACTTCAGCTGCAGATTACAGCGCAGCACGTGGACGAGTGTATTTATACACAGAATCAACGATAGAGAAGGCCACTGATCGAAGAAAGGAATACTACAGGTTCTGGAACGAGAAAGCGCAAGAGCTGTGCTCATCGCCCAGCTTTTCAAAGTACTCAAAGCAAGAACTTCATGGCATCATTGACACTCACTGGCAAATGCATGCCACCGAACTCTGCATACGAGATGCAGAGCGAGAAGAAGAGTTGGCGAAATCTCTGTCGCAGGAAATTCCGGGGCACAAATTAGCGTTGTCAGCGAAAACTGTGAACAAAAACTTAAAATTATTACGAGAACAAGACCAGCAAATAAGGTCCATAAACGATGAGATAACTGCGCTGTGCGCCCAAGGACTCTTGCCACAAGTTAAGACGACAATCAAGCAGAAAGAAGAAGAACTGAAGAAGTCCTTAACAGAGCTAAAATTGGCCCAGGATCGTTTGCGAAAATCGGTTGCTGGTCTGACCACTTGTCGAACCCAGGCGCTTGCTTCAGTAAAAAGAAAGACGAAAGCAAGCAGTGAAATTGAAATGGAGCACGAAGACTCCTCTGAAGAGCTATCATTTGATGCCAGTGAAGAAGCCGACATATTTGCCAGACAGGTGTGCAATGAGGACTGGTAGTCAAAGACAATTTAATGAAAGCTCGTGTTTTTTCTTAAGTTTGCGGCATAAATAGTTTTACACAACAATTTAGTAAGCCAGTGTGCTAACAGCAAGAAGGTTTATCTTGACTACAGTTATTTGTTAGTGAAAGTTTAGTTTTTGTTCAGCGGTAGAAATTATACGAACTTGATAAAAATATGTTCAGTTTATGATTTTTGACGATCGATATCTTTCTAATTGGCATCAGAAATATGAATTTAACACATTGATTTTGTAAGCCAGCGCGAGCGGCGAGCACAGCACAAAAGAGTATCTTGGCTGCAGTTATTCACTAGCGAAAGTGTTGTTTTTGTTTATAAATAGAATAGTTTTGATTTAAAATTCTTTACAGTACAAAATTGATCAAATTTTCAAGGTAATTTCGTACCCACAGAGATATTGGGAACATAGTTGTAAAAAAAAAGAGACTGATTTTTATAGTAACACTATTTTATACATGTTTGTTGCACCATATATTTGCAAATAAACTCGTTCTTGTCGTTAAATGTTCACTTTTTTTCTGGTAAAGGTAAATACGAAATAAATTGTGGCTGTAAGTAATAAGCATCTGTTAAAGCAGAAGCTAGTACGGCAGCTGAGGTCTCGGAGGGGTCAAATACACAAACCTGAGGGAAATTATTTAGCCAGAAAAACAAACCTTGCAACAAAGACACTGGAATTTGACGTTTTTCTTTCAAGGACTTTTTAAATATTTGAAAAAGAGGCAAACTAGGCTGATAATTTAAAAAGTAAACCTTAAAAAATACAAAGTGCGAATGCGTGAACGTGAATCAGTTGTTTTTTTTATTTTTATTTACACCAAACAACTGAGATTTCAAAGTTATACACTGTGGCGCGCAGGCTCTGGGTACGAGTAGAAATGTGTCAGGCGTTTGACGCTCTTCGTGACAACAACGTTGCGACAAGTTCCTTCAGGCCTGTTCTTTAGTATCTTGTTCGCGTTTTCTGCTATAAAAGGACCTGTAAAGCAACTTAGATTATCATTTATGTCAGGTGAGAAATATATGAACAAAACATTTTGACTATTTTCAGGGTCTGAAAGCGCTTAAGTGTCATCGAACTAAACGTTTGATTTGTATCAACTATCGGTCGAAATGACCCCTGCAGAAGACTTTTTTAAGGTCAACCCCCCCTCCCGCCTGGATTTCCGGAGTCTTCAACCCCCCTCCCGCGAGAATTTCCAGAATCCCATCTGTCGGGGGGGTGTGGATTTTTTCTGGAACAACCCATTATATATTATACACAATATTTTACAACGCACTATCATCAATAAAATCAGATTCATAGCTATCATCAACATCAGGATGGAATACATAGTTATGCTTACGGCTATATCAAATAAAAAATTAACAAAACTGGTGGCCACCAGACCTTCTTAGGAGGACTCCCCATTTTCCCATCTCCCCTCCCCATTCCCCCCATAGACACAGGAAAAAAAGAAAGTCTGTATACCACAAAAAATATTATATTTTGAATGTCATCAATGATATTGCACACAATAATAATATACAAGTTGGTTATTATAATAGAGAGAATATCCTGAGAATATTCAAACTAATTGATAATGTTACCCACCAACCAGGTGTTCGCAGAAGACGGCTTATTAGTGTAAATTTTATTATAAACAACTTTTTGATAGTTTAGGAGTAGAATATGAGATTATTCCTCTCACTCAATCAAAAAATACACTGCGATATTATGAAAATTAGTGGGAGAGAGTTTATAGTCTCATCAAGACCGATGTCGATCGGTTACTTTCTCAGAATTTAGACCGGAACTAGGGAAAGCCTTTAACCGGAAATAGATTTTACTCATTGAGCGAGAGGCCCTGGGGACGAGGTTGTTGTGTCAAACTGTCCGCCATTTTGGTTTACAGTTTCTGTTGGACAGGAGAGGAACTTTTTAGCGTACTGCTTTTCGAATCTTGTCACCAATGGAGCAAAATCCACAATTGTTTCATCCAATACTGTCATCTCCTTCAAAAAAACGTCCTTAATGAAGGTAGCACCTCGTAACGAAGTTCTCAGACTAACTAATGTCTTGTCGTAAGAAGTGTAAGCAAACCGAGCCATCTCAATTTTTTTTATAGTTTTTTGTCTCAGAGAATGTTTTTAGAACTAAACCAGCTCCGGATATGCTTCCTAGAATGGCTGGGTTGGCTGTCAAACCACCAGTAACAGCTCCAACTACTATCAGGCCAGATGATGTTATGTTTAATAGGAGATTCAGCTTCTTAAAGTGTTTACAGGCTTTTTGATAAACCCAGAACTTGAAATGATAATACTTATACAGTTCTTCGATTTTCCTGTTTGTTTTGCTTTTATTGATATGATTAAACCGAAATATGTTTTCTTTTTGACTCATTATATTATTGGTTTAGACAAATTACAGAATATAAGAATTGCTCAATTTTTCATATACAAATATTGTATGAAATTTGTGAGAATCAAAGTCGTAAAAGTTTGGAGAATACATTACTTTATGGATCACTGCATCTTCTGAGAATATTCTGAATGTGTAGTTACTTTGAGATGCTAATTCTGAACTTATTGTTAGTGTTCCACTATAATTTGAGATTGAAGCTTTTATTGTAAAGTCGCCCCCTGTCCCTTTTTTAGTCAGCCAAACCACAACACGTTTACCATTGAAACTGTTTAGTAATGTGATAGAAGTTTCATTAGCTGACCTAGTCAAACCATAAGTTTGGAGTTTTAATTTCTTTGTTGTTTTGTCATAAATCAAGTGTGGTTTTTCATCAGCTCCATCTCTCATGAACGTTTTAATGTACATGTTTCTGTTCAGCCACAGCTGCATAACAACACAAAGAGTAAAGCTCCTTTTACCGAATAATCTTAAACTTATTGGTTTACTTTGTATCCTCAATCCTCCTTCCTCAATATTGGCAATAAACATACTTGTGAAATATATGTTAGGAAGTAAACCTATAAATACGACACCTGATGGTCTTGTTTGTAGTTTATAGATACCAGCATCACTTAAATCATAAAATTCCTCAAATATTTCCCTTTTCACATTATTTGTTGTATAAGGGCTCAATTTTGTTTCCAAATCATTGACCATCTTTACAGTAGCAGCTGAATTATTCTTTGTTTTATCTGGCGCAATGTTTAATATCTTCTTTCTGTTCATAACCAGATCAACATTGTAAACAACTTCAGTCGGCTTAATATCAAAAGCTGTATGGTAATCATAAGTTTTGTCTGGATCTAAATCCATTGCCTTGCCAAGAATACCGTAAGCTATTAGGTAATATTTATTGAAATTAGTTGGATATGTATTCATGTCAATTCCTGACTGAGCCATAACACCCTTAATAAGTAAGAAATAAGGAGTGGAGGATGCTGTCTTACTGAATGTTACCGGGAGTTTATGATAGTACATATATTCAACCTGATTGGAAGATGTTCTATACTCATATGAGTACTTATTGACATGCCATCTTTTTACAGTTACCGTAAAAACTCGTGTATAAGCCGCACTCGTGTATAAGCCGCACCCCCAACTTTCAAGCATGATTTTGAAAAAAAAAAGAAACCAAAAATGCGCTTTTGTAAAAAAGGTGATCGTTTGTTCGCGCATCAAAATGTTCACAAATAAACTTGAGGAAATTTAATGTTGTGTATTTGCAGTGACATTTTAAATAAGTTAATCAACTCTGAAAATACCTTTTAAAAGGTTCTATTTAATCAATTTCCCCATTTCCTGCGAAAGACAACAGTTCTCTTCATTGCTAAAGCCCACAGTTGAAATGAAAATGGAACAATGGAACGAAAATAAAGCGCTGGAGAATGCTACAAAACGATTGCTTAGTAACCACGCGTTTATTTGATGAGGGAAGTCTGGACACCAGAGAAGGACACAAGTAAACAAATGCTGGACTTGTGAAGACTGTATTTTACAAAACTGAATAATATATTTACAAGTAACAGGTACAGATATCTTGATATTAGAAAACGAAATTCCTTGTTTCAGCAAAAAACTGATTTACATTGTACAATGTTTGAAAGTACGGCTCATCAATCTTTGTTCAAAGCGAAATCTTGTACAACACGGTTCGGTATCATTTTCACGAGAAAAGCAAAAACTATTTACATGAGCATTAATGTACTGTTAAAGTTCATTCTATCGACCAGTGTTCAATGTTCAACAACTGTTGTAGTTGCTTAGAAACCATAAAAGTCCTCGCCATCGCTTTCACCAAAAATGTTCTCAAAGCATTCAGGGTCAATTTCTGAAGGTTTTCAGTTCAATTTGTGACCCCTACAAGCCAGTTTACTCCCTTTGAGAGCAATGGTCTCGTGTATAAGCCGCACCCGCGATTTTTGACTCACAATTTCGGCAAAAAGGTGCGGCTTATACACGAGTTTTTACGGTACTCCTGGCTTGTAGTTGTATCAACAGTAATTACAGATTTGGGCCATAGTTGATAGTCTCACAGGAAACTTTTTTAGATTCCCATTTGGGAATTTTATGGGACTTTTTCCCACTACTGTGAAAAACCTGGGACAGGAAATTCCTTGTATGGGAAAATATTGGGAGGTTGATGCCTCGCATGATTACACAAATGGGTTTTTTCTGGGAAAAAGGTTCCACTTTACTATGTATCCCAGGACTGGGAAAATCTTGTGAATGCTTTCCCATGTTATTCCCAATCTTGGAAATATCTTGGGGATTATATTCTCATGTTGTTCACAATATTGTGAATAATATGGGAATACTCCCCCTTGCTGTCTCCATATTCGGAGTAAGATAGGGATACATTACCATATAATTCTCAAAATTGGGAATAAAATGGGATATTACCATACTTTTGTAATAATTGGGAATTAACTGGTGTTATAGTACCATGTTGTTCACATAGTTGGGAATGAAATGGGGATATATATATATATATATTACCATGCTTTTGTCATAACTGGGAATTACCTGGTGTTATAGTGCCATGCTCTTCACATAGAACTTTGGGAAGAAAATGGGGACATATTACCTGCTTGTTATTCTCAAAGTTGGGGATAAAAGTGGATATATATTATCATGCCTTTCTCACACTTGAGAATAAAATGGGATATACTTTCATGTTATTCTCATAGTTGGGAATAAAAGGGGATACATTACACTGTAATTCTCAAAGCTGGGAATGAATAATTATTGGGATATGTATTGCCATGGTATTCTCAAAGTTGGGAATGAAATAGAGATAACACTCCCATATCACTCTGGAGTTGAAATCTTTTTCATGGGAATACTTCCCCAAGTTGGTGATATATTTCCTAGATGTCTTAAACTTTTGAATACTATGGAAATACTCCCTCATGTTATTCCCAGAGTTGGGAAAAAATGAAGATATTTACTGATATACTCCCGCGTAATTCTCAAAGTTAAAAATTGAACTGGGACAAATAGTTGATTTGAGACATTCACAGGTGAATTTAGCTAATAATTTATTTACTGTATGTAGTCAAAGGAAAGAAAACATGTACATTTCCTCTTTGAACTCTAAAACTCAGGTTTGTGTGACCAACAATTCTAGTGACTCACTTTAATTTACAGTATTTGGTGAAACTTGACAACATACCAGACTTTTTAATGATTCTCTACCTGATATTGTTTCATTCCTTTAAAAAATTGTCTCAGTTGGAAATTTATGAACAACACACTGCCACTAGACATTATTGATGCCATGACCCAAACCCAAGACATACCACATTTCTCCTGACAGCTAGCTATCTTAATTAACGAATTTTAGGTTAATAGCTCTTAGGCAAGATTGTAATAACCTAGCCATGACTAAATATATGGGACTGCTTCAATGAACTCTAACATTCTCAAGCAAAAGAAATATGAGGCAGTCATTTGGATTTCCAGTATCTTGAGATTGAACATATCTAAAATTAGCTATCAAGATTTTTGGAGTAAAATGTTTGGATACAGATATTTCATCAGTACACGTACTACAATCATCATCAAAACTGTTGGGAAGGCTGCTACTTTTAACCCCTTTTTTTTCTTTCCTCCCCACTCCCCCCTCCACCCCCCTCCGACCCTGCCCCATGTTGAGCAAAAAGTTTATGTTTGAGCATGTAATAATTGTTCTGTTATATCCCAACATTGAATAGGGGGGACTGGGGGTATTTAGCAAAAGAGAAAACTCTCTTTTTTACAAGTGAAAATGGACTACTGTTAAGTTGCAAAACCTTCCCAACTTAACTTTTGTCTGGGATTGTAGCTGTCATACCTGTAGAGTCAGAACTTTACTCTCAGATCTTCTAAATACACACTCAGTGTAGTGTCTGCATTTCTAACAATTGTTTTCAGGCATTTTGAGACATGATCAGATATTCTTCTGCCAACAGTTTGTACTGATCCACTGGCCCTGTGCAACTCCAGTTACTGAATCCAAAGACACTTTGTTAACAGCTGTTCTTCCGAGTGTCTCTCGTTTATATCTACCAGGATGGTGATGCTTCTCTACAAAGAACACTATGTCAACCACAAGTCTTTCCCAATCAATATTTAGAGCTTTGCCATACCAGATATCCCCAGGAAGCTCTCCTTGAATGAGCAACATGTCATCTTTCTCTGGGTAAACTGGAACAATGAGTTCATAAGGAAGGCTCCTCAGTTTTCTCATGTAATCAACAACAGTGGCTGTATTGTTCCCACAATCATAGAGCATAACTTTTCTTGAAATATTTTCAGTGGAAAAGAAGACTGTTCTACTGTCAGGTTGCATTTCTACTTTAGGGAAACCATTCCAAAAGTTCACTGCAATGAGCCCACTGCCATCTCTCAAAAATGGTTTTACACTGCCCTCCCCAAGCAACAGACAATTTCCTCCCTCATGTCTAACAGACAAAAAATGGTGAACAGATACCACTTCATCACTGCCTTCAAAAGTGACAATGATACTATCCTTGCTTGATAGCACCACACCTTCAAGGCCGACATTGATCAAAAAACATTTCTTTGTTATTGTGGGAACAGCTGATATTTCAGTTGGAGAAAGTGACAGAGCAGCTGCAATCTTGATGTGATCGTCTCTGGTCAACTGACAAACTCTCTTTGATGAACCAAGTAACAGGGAATGCTGTCCATCCTTGCGGCATATTGCTCTAGCCATCTCCACAGAGCGCACGACACCCTATCAGTAGAAGAGATTCAAATTAAATTTGACACCTAAAGGTCCCCTTATGAAAAACAATAAAACCTTAAAATTAGAAATAGTAACAGTACTGGCAATCTAAGCAGAAAATCTTCAGTTGCAATTTTGATATAGTTGTACATTCTATATGCATAGTGTAGCCTGGATTTTTCAGATCTTCCCTCCTTCTCCCTTAAAGCCCCAAATATTTTTCAGCTGTGGTTATTAATTCTAGCTATATGGTGAGGTTAGGTTGCAAGCAAATGAGGTTCTTACTTGGTATGAAATGACAACTAGATGTAGGTAATAATAATCTTTGTTGTTTAATGAGGTGTTTTGACCACATAATTATCATGAATTAAGCTGACAAGCTTGCTGTATTTTCCATGTTATCTTCAATATGTCCAGGTGCATGTGTGTTACTGTTAGGTAGCTATGCCCCTGTTCTGATCTGATGCTTCAAGAGTAACTCCCTCTGCTCAGTGCCTTGGGGGCTTAATTCACTTGCCTCGCAAAACTAGCTGATTGGCAAAACCACATGAAATGAATATATATTTTTGCTGGTCATCACTTTTACCTGTAAAAATGTACCAAGTACACGTATCTTACAATCAATTTGCAAAGTGCTCTGTCTGGATTATTAATGGATTTAGCACATCTAAGCAAATTATTACTACAATTATTATAATTCTTATTTTGATTGATTAAAAGTATTAAATAATTATATTAACTCAAACTTTGTGATCACACTCACTGAATTTTATTGCTGTACATTAAGTCACCTCACCTGACTTGTATTACTTTCTTGTAGTTGACTATCATCTTCTTCCAGACTTTTCAGAAACTCTCTACGGGCTTCAGCTTTAGCAAACGTTGCTTCTACACCCTTACAATTGTTGGACCTTTTGATGTAGTCTTTAACGGCCCTTTCGAAAACAGCGCACCAATAGTTATCTGTTGCAGAAAAGTTAATTATATCTTCATGGATGTGCAGCATATTGTGCACTGACACTGTACACATGTCAAGTCCTTGTGTTTCCTCAATTTTTACATTGATTCTTTGGGCCAGCTTTCTGTGCATCTCGATCATTTCATCACTCCATCCATCTCGCCCACTTGTGAAGTGTAGTTCAACAAACCTTGACACAGAGCACACAATTTCAAGTTCTGTCAAGTTTTCCATCTTTCCTTCTACAATGCATTCCAGCATTGGAAAGAAAAATTTCTGAAAGCCCTCAGCTTTCCAGTAGTTTAAACCTTTACCTTCCTTTCCAACAGCAACTGGAATTCTTCCATTTTTAAGCTCATTTGTCCATGGAAAACTCTTCAGTTTTTCATCAAGGTAAGTTATGTCAATCAATTCAAGTTCTAACATCCTCTGTGTTTGGTTTTTGCATAGATTCAATAAAACTGTGTGAAAAACATCAATCACCATATGTTGCAAAATGTCAAATCCGTAAAGTGGATACAGGTATCTATGAAAAACACTTGTTCCAGTGAAACCTATCTCAGAGGACAGAGTTTTCCTCACACTTTTTCGGGTTTCATTGTCAACATCATATAGATTATCAAGTTCATGTTGAATGTTTCTCCTTGCCCATGGATAACGGCAGTGATAAAGATTGTTTCCATAGTAATAGCGATTACAGTATTCACTTTGCTGCCCAGTAACCTTGCATCTCCTACAGCCACATTTGCCTTGATTTAAAAATTTTCCAAACTCACATTGACCTGGATGGTCTGCTGTCCAACAAAGCAACAAAACTCTCACAGTTTCCACTTCACGTGGTTCATAGTCAGCTATGGTAACGCCAGGGGGATATGTTACTTCAAACCCATCAATGAAACCTTTACAGAGGTCATGCATAAGTGGTTCCAGAAATGGATCATAAGCTTCAGGCACATTATTGGGAACAGACGTGCATGGCACAAATCCCACGACATAGACTTCCTCAACATGCGTGCGATCTTCTTTACACATATTAGCAATTGAAATTTCAATTGAGCCACAGCTCCTAAGTCCTGTTTTGAAAGGCTGCCAAGCAACCCAGTGACCCACTAGGGCTACATTTAGAGGAGAACCATTTGCAGTTTTCACTTCACAAGGGACTGTCTCCATACATTCTGGGCACTTTACATAAGACAATCCACTTTCAGCCTTTTCACAACTGGCAATACTTTCCGCTGAAATCACAGCTTTACAACTGCCACATCTTCCAGGAAGAAGCCACGTCTGGTTAGGGTCAAAAAACCACTGCAGGTCTACCCATCTTTGGCCATCCCAGAACTCCTTTTTGAGGGGCCAGCTTGAAGACCTTCCAAGCCAGTGTTCTTTCTCCTTCCAATGACTCAGCATTTTTCTGCACATACTTTTTGTCTTGAACCAGTTTTTAACCTTGCTACTTAACCCAAGATAGTAATATTTAATGTAACCACCGTTGCCACAATGAGGGCATAGTTCATCTTTGCTGCTCATGACACTCCAACTGCGACTGTAGTTATACTTAACACTTGTCTTTCCGCATCTCCGCACCTCTTTCTCTTCTCTACAGATACAAATGTAAAATTCTTTGGCATCTGAATAACCTTGTTCCTCGAGAAGTAATTGGACAGCTTTCCAGTCTTTTGGCCACAATGCCAAGAGAATATCAACATCAATCTCACTTGAAATTGATTCCAAAAGCATTGCTTTCCCATATGCAAGGATATCTTCAAATGTCTTTATCGAGGCTCCGGAATTGTCCATAATACTCAGTGCCTCAAGTACAGCCTTGACAACAAGTTTCTTCAAAGGGTTTACATTCTCAGTACTGCAGTTGTTCGACGCGTCTTTTTCAACTAAATCACTCTCAACATCAGGATTTTCATCCATTTCCAGTACCTCCAGCAAGTCAGTCCTTTCTTCGCCGATGTCCATTCCTTCTTCAGGACCATTTGTGTCCGATCCTCCACCTGAGTGGAAATTAAACTCAACAGTGCCCGTAGAACCTGCATCTTATAATCGAGCCTCTGACCAATGTCGCAATTCTATGCTTCTTGTCGTTGCCTTTCCCTTACAACGCAAGCATCTGCAGTGCACATGTCTGTACGTTTTTTCAGAACAATTACAAGAGGAAACTTCTCCTCTAGTCCAGGTGTGAACAGCCTCAGAATCCATCTTCTAGCAACATTCTCGCTTGGCCGCCATTTTTTCAACAACCTTCTAGTTCCCAGAGCTCCGCGTTTTTTCATCTTGGACCAATAAGAAACGTTAGAATGATAGAGCGAAAAAGGCAGGAAACAGTGACCAATCAAAACACTCGACAGATGACGACAGTTCAGTATTTACGCGCGCCAACACATAGATTCGCCCTCTTTCTCCACTCCCTTCGTGCGAATGAAAGCGGTGATGGCAAGCGAGTTGGTGAGCGAGAAGGAAGATAATCTTGGAGATGGCAGTCTTCAAAGTTGTTCCCCTGATGACTACGAAAAAGCTATTGCTAAAGTACGCTCCCTATTTGGAGAAGCGATTCTCGTGGCTCTAGAAAGTAAGAACTGATTCATTAGCTGTTGTCTCTGCTTTTGCAGTGGGTTATTTGTATTACATGATTTTATTATGAATTGGAAGCCGAGCTTATTACAAGTTAAGTTTGATTGTGTTCTCGTTTCACTGTTACAGAAGAAGAAATCAGTGACTGGCAATTAATTACCGACTTAGCGGAAAGAGAAGCCGACGCCCCTATTTTTGCGAAATTAGGTTTCACCTACGGTAAAGCTGTGCGTTTTAAGAAAGAATTCCAAGTAACACATGGCAGACATTTCCACAAGCGGCCATCTTGCCCAGCAGTGCCTGCTTACAAGCCAACAATGGCGGACATGTCATCTATGTCGCCAGAAATGAGACAGCTTTATTTGGTCAAGTAAGTTATGCATTATCTGGGTTGTTTCTATATTATAACCTGATAATCAGCAACTAACTTACATTAAATTTCTTGAAGCAAGTTTTCCTCCTCCATTGAACTCGTAGATTTTCAAGTTTTCACCATTTTGCACGCATCCTCACAGCCTTCTAGGAAAGTTATCCAGACCATTATTTCTGGGTGCGAACAAGGCGAAAACAGTGCGAAAAATGCGAACTTTTAAAGGGGTACCCAAAT
Organism: Porites lutea; assembly: GCF_958299795.1. Classification (NCBI taxonomy): domain Eukaryota; kingdom Metazoa; phylum Cnidaria; class Anthozoa; order Scleractinia; family Poritidae; genus Porites; species Porites lutea. The sequence continues at coordinate 21,233,939 of NC_133203.1, forward strand.
AACCTTTTAACATCGAAACAACACAGTTTGGTAAAAATTCAGTGTTATTCGTAGTTCATGGAACTTCTTATCTATCTAAAAGGCACATTTATCCCATATTTTATTTACAAATTCAGGAGAAAGAGGATTGGTGTACGTGCAACACAAAGATGGGGAAAGAGTTTGCCAAAGTTCAACTCACCAGAAACAAAAAAACAGTTGGCAGAATTCGCTACAGAAATTACTCCTGAATGTGGGATACCCGAAATCCATTTTGGTGAAGACGGTATTGCGAGACACATTCAGACTTACTTCAGTGAACAACGCCGTTACCAAAAGAATAAAAAAACTCAAACACCCTGCAAGGTTTGTTACATTTATTTTTTCAGTACACAGATGCAGATTGACTAGAGTGTCAATATGTTTTCTTTTCGTTAACAGTAGGTAATGTGAGAACTGAACTGTTGTCAAAGCAAATTAAAGATAATAAGTTTAACTGTAAAAAAAGACTTACTCATGTTTGAGTTTAATTTTGAGCTTGCCACGGGGGTTTTAAATTGTACTTGCTTCTCTTATTCCCTTGTGTAAGTTTACAGTTAATTTGAATTTCCTTTCATGAGTTAGATTGTTTTGTAATATTGCTTTAATGACATAACTAAAACATATCAAGTGAAACAGCATGACCAACAGACCCTGTTTTATCTATACAATTTCAGACTGAAACTGAGTTGAAGGAGAAAAGAAAGAGGCAAAAGGTGGAAGATGTATGTATCTCTTACCAATGTTATCACTTGTTTTTGAATAATATGTTCCATATCGTTAAGCATGTGATTATGGCCAAAAAGATAATTCAATGTCTGCTTTTCCTCTGAATGTTTTCTTAGTATTTTCCCAGGCTTGACAAGATCTCCAGTGCCAGGGGCAAATAAAGTTCCCTTATCTAGCTTTAGTGTAAAGTACCTTTTAGGTATTTTTCAAATTTGTATTTGAAATTTTTATTAATTTCAGTCTGAATTGGAGTTTGTGGTGAAGAAAATCAAGAAGCAAAAAGTGGAGCAAGTATGTATCTGATAGGCCACCCCTTAAGTTTAAAATATAGGAAAGTGTTACAAGATAATCTGTGCTGGCTATTCATGCCCACTTATAAAAGCAACTGGGAACTGAAAGCTATCCAAAGAAGTTCAACCCTCATGGCCAGACGTTTCCATGTGAACCATGAAAATTTCATGAAAACTGGGAGAACCTGTTGATATGATTTGGAAGACGGTTGCTGCAAAGAGTTCAGTTACAGGGACACTTCACTTATCATTTCTTTGTTAACTGTTTCTTTTTGTAGTGTGCAAGTGGAGAAGTGACTCCAAGTAGTGCAGGCTCATCCGCAGATGATAGTTCTGTTGACGGTGGTGATACTGAATCTGTCCATGAGGATGAAAACAGTGCAAGTGATCATGAATCGCCCCCGTCCACTCAAGCTAACTCAAAAGTTGCAAGTGTGGAAGAAGAGGCTTGGCAATCAAACCTGGCTTTGAACCAAGCCATTGTAAAGGGTGTGATTGGTAAACTTTTAAAGAGAGATGATATTACGCATGTCCTTAAAAAAAAGTTTGCTGTGCAGCAAAAGATGATAACTAATTTAAAGCCAACAGAGCTACTGAATGTATTAGCTAGAAAATTGGTACGCCATAATTATTGCAAATTAAAAGGAGAAGGGAAGAATAAGGAAGATATAATTGTACTCAAAGAAATTTCTTTTTTTTGAACTGCTGAGGCCTTGAAAAATACAGTCCAAGTTGTGTTGATTCTAACATTGATAATCTTGTTTCTGTTTGAACCTGTCAAATTTATAACGTTTGATGAAAGTGATTTTTAGATGATTTTGACCACTTTGTATTTGTTAAAACACATAGGGCATTAAATGAAGGCTCTGACATGTACATTTATAAGATATAAGAAGGCCAAGCTAAAATAATATTAGAAATTTAAAATTGATGTACTTGTTTATAAAAAATAAATGTGAATCAGTTCTTGTTACCATGCATTGTTGCAGAATGATCAACTACAGCATTATTAGGGTAAAGGGCAAAGAATGCATATGGCCAGGAACGTGAGAACCCATTTAAGGGGAAGTGAAAAGCCACATCGGAGAAATAACTGGGATGTTAAAACCTATGTAAGGGAAAATGATGGGACATTAAATCCCAATGAAAGTGAAATTAATGGGAAATTGATATCCCGTAAATTTCCCTTTTCAGGAAAATTGATGGAACATTAAAACCCCATGCCAGAGAAATCAGAGGGATATTAAAATCCCAAGCAAAGGAATTTATTGGGACATTGAAAACCCATGAAGGTGAAATAAGTGTGACATTAAAACCACAATTACGGGAAGTTACTGGGAAATTAAATACCCAGAACAGGGAAATTTATGGCCCCTTAATTTCCCATGCCAGGAAAAATGATGGAACATTAAAACCCCATGTCAGGGAAATCACAGGGACATTAAAATCCCAAGACAAGGAATTTATTGGGACATTGAAAACCCATGCAAGTGAAATAAGTGGGACATTCAATACCCAAGTTACGGAAAATACTGGGACATTAAATTCCCATGTTTGGTAAAATATTGGGGCAATAAATTCCCACAACACGGAAAAACTTGGGATATTTCTGTCCCATGAATGGGTTTGGTATCATTTTCCCAAAATGGGAAATTCACAAAGAAAACACAATGAAAACCCTGTAATTACCCACTTTATTCACAAATTGGGAATTACCAAAAATTCCCTGTGTCTGTTGTGAGGATTTCCAAACACAATGTGTATTCTTTATCCTTTTGAAGGGGGTAGCATTGGATAGCTAATCACCATTTATAACCACCCTCTGAATTCTTCTTAATGGATGCGAAAATCGCCTTTTTATTGTAGGAATGATAGTTGCCCGATGTGGCTTCTAAATCACCAATGCTGTTTAGGGCAATACTGTCAGTTAGTAAATCAGTCCATTGTAAAAGACCATTTGTAGGGTCCATGAGATATGCAAATCTGTTAGTGTGATCAGATGGCTTTATATTATATTTATTCAGTGTTCTCAGATTAACCCCATCAGTAGCATCTGATGGGTCGGCTAGACTGGTTATGTTATTGTTTCCCATATTTATTTCTTGAGATTTTCTATAATAGCGTGTATCGGCATAACTTCTTGGTATGGCAAAAGAATCACTTCTTGAACTTTCAGAAGGAGGACTTTTAAGATTGTAAATAAAAACCGAAGTAGCTCCTACATTACTAAGTCTTCCTCCATTTTGTGGAAAAAAATTATTGACCTAACTATAATAATTCAAAACATTGTGGCGTTTTTGTACATAAGGTTGGCTCCTACTCAAATTTGGAACTGATAATGCACCTGTCATTGTATCTCCACTTTTTTTAACATACCGTCCATCACCGAAAACACAGGATATAGCATCCTTATCATCTGTGGGATTAGCAAGATGAGTAATTTTATTATTGGACATCTTTAGTGGTCCAGCCATAACTCCACTGGATTTATCCAGGAATTTATTTTCTGACCAAATTTTTGTGGCTGGTTGATTATCACCATCTGGTTGTGCTACATTATAAATCCTATTGCTATTCATATCCAAATTGCCGGTCATTAAACCACCAGAAAGTGATAGTTTAGTATCCTGTTGATTTTTAGTTACGGCATCATTGGAAGCAGTTCCTTTAGCCATATTTGTCAGTTTTTTGCTTGTCATATCATAATTCCCATCTGATGTGAGATTAAAACCAGTGCCTGATGCACCAGTAGCACCTTTAGGGCCAGTGGGACCAGTAGCACCTTTACGGCCAGTAGGGCCAGGGACACCCTGAGCACCAGTCGGGCCAGGAATACCCTGAGCACCAGCAGGTCCAGGCGGGCCAGGCAGTCCTTGAGGGCCAGTTATTCTGCGTTTTCCTTTTGAAAATGATTGACTATAATTAGGCTGCTGATTAAAAATTCCCATTCTATAACAGTATATTAGATATTTCCATAAAAGTTTCTTTTGACAGTCTTCATTGGTTTGTCAACATACAGGAATGAATAGGATTGTTTGGTGGCTTTAATGTATTGGTCCTTTGTTACATTCAACTCTTTAGAAATCATATTTCTGTCATTACTGCCAGGGAAATCATAAATTACATAATGACTGCAGTTTAGTCTGATATCTTTTGGAGTTTTACAAAATGATTGTGAAAGGTAAATAACACTGCAGTTCTTATGCCGGCCTGGAATGAAATAATCGATAAGCGGCTTTTGATTTTTATCACAAATGAAGTCATCAAATATTACAATTTTCTGGGCATCGCTCTCCAGACTATTTACAGGTTTAATGTCATCATTATTGCAGTGCATTATGTCATATCCAACCTGGCTACTAATATCATTCATTGTTTCTATCATGTGTCAATACTTTTCCTGTTCAAGGCTTTTGCCATATAAATGAATCTGGTCATAGTAGACTAATGGTTTCATAAGGACGTGATAAAGCAGGTTTGTTTTACCCGACCCTGAGTTGCCACAAATTAGCATCCTAAAATTTGATTTGGGCATATACTTATACAGTTGTTTGAAGTTTGTATCTTCATCTTCATTGAAATCATAATTTGGAATCTCCATATAATATTATGTTAGATAATTCAAGATAAGTTCAGATAAGTTGAGATAAGTTTTATATAACACAATAGTATAATGGATATTGAAAGATTCAAGGGACTCAGTATTCCTAAAATTGAAGCAGGAAAAATGACTGAAGTTGTTAGGAATGTTATAAAAGAAGTTGAAACTAGAGATCAAGATTTATATGAAAAGGTGGCTAAAGACCTGAAACCTGTAACAGAAAAGTTTGATAAGGAAATTGAGGAAATCATTAAATTGAGAGAAGATGTTAATAAACAAGTTGTCCCATATGCTGAGCAAGTTCAAAGATTAGCATTACCAGGCCCAAGTGGTGAGGTGGCACCCAAAATGATAGGTGATATGAATGAAGGATTTACTCAAGAAGAATTGGCATTCATACAAAACCAGCAATTGCGATTACCGGCTGACATCTTTTTGCAAACATTAAAAGAGCCAAATTATGCGAAACAAATATTAGATAAATCTGGTAAAATCGGGCCAGAAAAAAGCCCATTTGAGCACAACAAAAGCTAACAGAAAGAAAAATAAGGATGAAATTGCCGAGTATACTGAAGGAATTGATATCATAAGAAAATACAGACAACGAATTGGTATTGTAGAAGAAGGCGCAAAAACATTGAAAGTTGGTCAGGGTATTTATACACAAAAAAAGAGAAATGCCTATAAGATTAACCCTAATACTGGTGTTTATGGAAATGTAACCATTGACGTGCCCAAACTTTATGGCCAGCTTAAACTAATTGCTCATAAGGATGGTAAAAAAGTCTATGATAAGCAAGTGGACTTTGATACCCTTGATCTGCTCACAAAGCGGTTCAATAGTAGAAAGAAGTATTCACCATTATCAAAAATGATATTTGATGACCTGAACAGAATAAGTGATATTCCAATTCACCGAACAAGTAATAAATACAAAAAAATCGGTTCAGGGGTTGTTTATTATAATAACCCAGCTGACCTACTGGACAGATTGGAATTGTTAGGTGGATCCATATTGGCTGGAAATAATGGTGTCAAAAATGAATTTTCCAAAATTACTCACACACTAAACAAATTAGGTGTTCTAAATAACAACCAGCTTAATAGTCTGTTGAAGGAATATGTAATCTAATAATATAAATGCAAGAAAGAGCAATCCATATATCATCTGTTAATAGACAGAAAATCGGACAGAATAAAGCAGAAGATTTCATAAGCAAATTTGATCCAGTCTTAAAACTTCAAAGTAATATGACACATGAAATAGCCTCGGATAAGGCCACAATGACTTACAGTTGGCACAATATTTCAGATCAGTATCAAAATAATGAAATAAAATACTCACCTGATGGTGGAACATCATGGGAAACCGTCAAATTTGTGGATGGGATGTACACTTATTCAGACCTAAATGACTATCTCCATCAGTACATGAAAAAGAAAGGCCATAAAACTACTGATGCAAAGAAGGATGATGTACACTACATTAATCTAACATTTGTATTGTCCACATATAAGATTCTCATTCAGATCGACAACAATTACCAACTGGATCTGAGAAATAGTAAATTTGGCGAGTTAATTGGATTTACAGAGAAAATTGTGAAGAAAACAGAATATGGGGATGGTAATCTACCTAATATCACAAATTCCATTGACATGATTTATATCAATACCGATGCTATTACGAACAACATATTGAATGGTGTTAATACTAATACGTTAGCTGTTATTCCAACTGACAATTTGACAAGAAGCTTCCCATTCACATTTGAACTCAGAAGACTATTGTTTAATGAAGTTTCACAACTAAATATCAGTCAAATGAGGTTTTATATTACAGACTCACTGGGGCGACCAATTGGACTAAATAAGATTGACTGGCTTATGACATTGATATTGCGATCCAAACCAGCATAATATCTAACCTAATAATATACAATGAGACAATCAGAATTTAAGAAACGGTATGATGTTAAAACGGGGAGATATGTTAAGAAGCATATTTATGGAAAAGGTGTTGTTACCGATATTTTCAAAACGATTGGTAGAAAGTTGTTTGGAAAGACAATGAAAGAGGCTGCTGAAACGGCAACTAAAAAGGCCCTTCAGAAAGCTGCTACTAAGACCAGTGAATATGCTGGCGAGAAGGCCGGTGATAAAATTATTCAGTTATTAAGCAAAAAGAATAAAAACACCAAAACACCAGTAGCAGCGTTACCAATAGAAAATCCACAATCAAGAGAGCTAAGCGATTACGAGATTAATGAGAGGGTGAATCAATTATTATCCGGGGGTCAGATGAGAAGATTTATGTAATCTATTATCATATGAAATCATTTAGAGATCCAAACTATGTTGAACGATATGAAGATGTTATTTTTGACCTAGAAACAGCACTAAATACAACTGTCTCCAATAATGCTCATCAGAAGAAAGATGGCTATAGGTTTGTTGTTGATAACAGTGGTGAGGTTACACCATTTGACTGGTATAATGCTCTTATCAGTCGTGATTTTAAAGTAGTCTTGCTGGCTAATGGAGGCAACATTGCAGTAGCAGATCATAATGGTATTGTAAACGGGTCGTACTCACTGTTGAAACATTTTGATATTAAGCTCAATGGTAGGAAAGTGTATGATTGCAATGACGCGAATCACGTGGTTAATATTAAGAACTTACTTGAGTACAGTCCATCTTACGTTGATAAGACAGCTAGTAATGAGTTTTTCTATCTTGATACATCCAGAAATGCAGAAGAGCGGGAATTTGAAGTTAGCGGTACAAATCAGTTAGCTAAAAGGCGAGCAGCTTACAATAAAGGTTTTGCCCTTCGAAAAGCACTTTTGGGGGTCTCATCTACAGTAAACA
>NC_133203.1:21266447-21281447 GCF_958299795.1 Porites lutea
TATCTGGCATCATAAAACATACTTGTGAAGGATACAAAGGATCAGTACTCATTGAGCCTGAGCAAGCAATAGAAAAAGGGGATTATAAATGCGGCAAGAGCTTTTATTTAGATCCTATTTTAGATACTTATAAAAAGAAAATAATCGAAGATCATATCGTGGATAAAATATTGGAAATGATTCAAAAAGCAGAAACAGACAAAATAGATTTTGGACTCAAAAAAATAACCAATAATCATTCTCATGTTGTATTCACAAATGAGGATAAATATCAAAAATATCAAATAGATCCTAACTCAAAAACCAAAATAATATATAGTCAAAAGCTATTTCAGTATGGCGATATAGTTGGGCTTAGATATTATTAGACAATAGATTGGGAGTAAAAACGAGGTATAGAAGCAAAATGCTTCGACTATTTCCCAGATCAATGTAGATTATTATGTAAAGGATCACGGTCGTTTTTCACAATTTTTGACAAGATTTTCACGAAATGCCCTGTATATGCACTTTTTTCGAAATTGGGTCTATATACACTTTTTACCATTTTGGAACTTTTAAAATTAGCCAAAATCACCAGATCGAGACCCTCGTTCCGCTCTATGTGCACTTTTTAGTGATGGGAAAAATGGCCGTGATCCTAGCCGTAGTCGCCACTATCCAAAAACCTGAAAATTTGCAAGCAATTAATGAAAACAAAAATGATTCAACCTTAGTGTTAATTGGGCTGAAGCTAACTGGGCACATGATTCTCTTTACCTTTGCTTTGTGATTAAACTTGCTTTCATTGCATTTTATCACTGCTGCTCCTCCAAAAGGTACAAATGGGTTATCTATGTCCAGGGAACATACATCTTCCAGACTTTGGAAACGTTTGCACACAAGGTTGTTGTTTATTGACAGCATGCGGGCAGTTTTCTGCTGACTCATGTCCATTGACCAGAAATAAATTAGAAGAATCAGCTCTCTAAGGGATATTTTTTTGATATTGCTCGAAAAAGCTTCTGGAGCTGAGACTGCGCTTATTCTTACAAACAGTACATCTCCTAAAAGAAAGAAATCATATCACAGGATTTTGTTTCACGATGTATTTAAACATCAAAATGGCAATATCGCTAACCCTAACACCCAACGACGGTTTCCTCCCAAATACATTATCCTGCTTGGGTTAACAGGCAAGACAGGGCTGTGGAACCTGGCGGTGGGAGATGATGTTGGGAACAAGCTATCTCACGCAGGTAAACCATCAGGCATACCGAGAGTATAAAGCCTTGGTTTAATGACCGTTTATCAAAAATATAACATAAGTGTTTAGAGTACTTATCCTGTACACAGATGATGTTTTATTTTTCTTTTCGTTCATCCCGTGGTTTATTTTTTAATCACATGCCCTCGATGGACTTTGAAGAGAAAATACAGCATTTGTGAACAGGCTTTATAGTACTCACCACTGAAAACCATCAACGTGGTTGCCCCCATGTTCATTTAAAATCATGTCCCTGTGACAGGCACCACAGTGCAGGGAATTTGCTAATAAACTCCGGAGCTGAAGCCATCTTATAACTGACGAAACTGGGCCATGCCTTAACCTGGTAAAATATTCAAGATCCTTTTGCGATTCAAGTGCTACGTTCTTTTAGGGATTTGCTTAGAAGATTTTACACAAAACTGTGATTTGGCAAAAAAAAAAATGAGAGAAAAATAGCGAGGCTCAATAATTTCCGGTTCTAACCGACTGATTCCCTTGTGGCCTATAGGTGCGTTGCATATGCATCAGCATTTATAATTCAAAACAATAGGAAAAAATTCATTCTGCTGTTAAAAAACAGCAAACATAGACCGAATTGTACATACAAGATGTTAACGTCAACTTTTCAGAGCATTTTATCGCCCGCTTCTGTAGCAAACAAGAAACACCCACCTACTCACGTGCCCACAATTACACTGTCAACGCTTGCTGTCACAAACACTGAAAGAGCTCTTCTTTTTTATTATTACTTATTGTTTATCAACCCTTTTCTATAGTTCCTAATATGAATGTGAATAACCGGGAAAATTAGCGAAAAAAACATTTTAAAGCAATACATGCAATGTTCTTTTTCATTTGAGAAATGGAGTGAAGCGAACTGTTTAATTTTTAGCCACGTCATTATAAAATTTAAAGCCCTTTGTTCCAATGCTGCATGTAATGTGAGATACAGATCCGACCAGATCAAGCATTCACCAGTGACAGACGGAGTAAGTGGTAGTAGTAGCTCAGAAGACGAGAGAGAGAGATCTGAATCTCCCCCTTGTCCAAAAAACACAAAGAAAGTCAACAGATTATTTGGGTGGCTTTCCAAACCGTTGAAAGCCACCCCTTGTGGGTCCAATTGGGATAAGTTAAACTGAGACACAAGCGTGAAGGACATAGAGGTAGATGCCGGTCACAGTGAGAGGCGTTTGAGGGAGCGAATGATAGAAAACTTCCCTGCATTGGCTGCAGCTGACTTGTCAAGGTAGGAAATATTTCCTTTCTGATCCATCTCAAGCGACAAAGAGGTCATGGTACATGTATGTTTTGTGAGGGTGGGGTCGCAACAGTTGCTCGCCTAATACAAGTATTGTTTGAGACAGTTACTACATGTAAGAAGAAGACAAGAATCTCCCAAATCTTGTACTCATACAACGTAGTAATCGTTGTCTTCGAATGCAAAGCTCAAATAAATGGGTGTGTTTTAGATCCTTACTACAACAATAATAATAATAATAAAGTCTTTATTCATCAAAAGATAAAAATACATATCTTTTGTTACAAGTGTAAGAAATTTTAAAAAGTTAAAAAGTAAGAATTAAAAATATATATATATACATCTAGTACATTACATAGCTAATTCATATTTAAATACCAAACGATTAAAAATAAAGAGTTTTTAAATCGCATAATCTTACGTTTAAAACAAGTTTCTTTCCTAAGATTATAACTGGACAGTTTAACACGAGACATAATAGATAAAATTATAATAGATACGTATTTGCAATGCAGCTCTTTAAAAATACTAGAGTAAAACCGGTTCAACCACAATGTACCGCGTGTGTTGTAGTAAGCAAATGCGAGCCAGGCAAGCACGTGCCCAGGGAAATATATCAGTTTTAAAAAATTTGGGAAAATTCATGGGAACCAACCCATAAAATAATGTTTTCAATTTTTCTTAGTAATGCACAACTGTATTTTTTTCTTGGCACTCATGGAAGCCCTAAACTTGACATGCAATGTACTTTAGGAGAGATTGAAGGTGACAGATAATAGAAAATTAATATACATGTACTAATCACTTTCTAAGTCTCATGTATAAGCCAAGTCATAACTATGGAATTGTTGCAACCATTCAGAAATTTGGGTAAGAAAACAACAAAGGCTGAAACTGTCACTGCATGTGGACCCTTTTTATCCATTATTTTAAGATCACACTACACTGTACCAAAAACTAACTTTACTGTACTGAAAACGATTATTTCCTTAAGGAGGTACCTGGCAAGGATAGCTACATCCACATCCATGTCCACATCAACATCCATGTCCACGTCCACGTCCACGTCTACAGGAAAGAGGCGATGGTAAGAACTACATGTATGGGTAGCATGATATGACGTGTACAACATACACCCTTGATTTTGTTGTCAATTTTTGAAGTATCTGGTGGGCATGTTGACATATTGGTAAATTACCCTAAAACTGAGAAAAATTCAAACAAAACAATAATTATAAAACAACATACACACTAGAACCCTAGTAATTTGAACTCGGGAGGGAAAAGTGAACCAGTTTGAGTAATCGAGGTTTAGAGGTTTATGCCACCAGAATATTTATTAGCAGTAATGCACACAGAAATGAAGTTGAATAAATTAGTATAATATATTTCTTTAAGCCATGCTGAGACGAACGAAGGTAATTAATCGGAGAAACAAAAACTGCCTAGATGCAATTTCTGTCATCAATCTTGCGCCGTAAGTTTGATTCACCCTCATTTATGGAACAATGGGATAATGTTCGTACAAAAATAAACACTAAGTTAGAGTTAAGATGACCTTTGCACAGCTTCGTCAGTAAACATTTCTGCAAAGAACTTTGATTTTGCAATTTTAATATAGTTCTACCCATAAATCCAGTAGGTCCCACCATTCACTGTTTATACTTTTCAAGCGACAACGTTTTTTCAATCAAATACTATTGCTGCAATCGCTGAGGTATAACTTTTTCTTTCTTGATAGTTACCAAAAAAGGGTGCCGTTCAAAATCATTTACGGTTCCTTTTTGTAGAGGAAACTTATTTAGCTTATAGATAACACACCTTTTGCCTTTGCGCATACTGAAAGCGTGTTGTGCTTTTTCGCACGGAGCTTTTGTTTGAAAACTTTAACACGCTCTTTTGTTCGACTTCCTCACGCTTAATTGTCTCAAGCGTGTCCTCTGAAACAAAAGAAATTGCTAATGAGGCAAGATTGCAAGCGTCCTATGCGTGTTAAAATAAATTCTTTTGTTTTAAAGTGAAAGCGTGTCGTGCACGTGCTTTCACCTTTAGCATTAAAATCCTGTGGAGGGTCACAATTATGTAAACAAGGTAATATATCAGAATTTCGGGTGTTTCTTGCAAATATTCATAAAACAGACATCGACATTAGCAGCTTGTAAATATATATGTATTTTATCATTTTTTTCCATTCGTAAAGCCATAATACAGATACATCTACGTTTCCGGGCAGTAAAATTAGGTTCACAGATTCCCCATCTAAACTACTTATGTGACATTACACGCCTTCTTTACTACAAAATAATCTAAATAATTTACTTTCTGTTACTTAAGAACAATATAATACATAATTTCAAGGGAAAAAGATGCTTTTTACTTTACTAATGCTCGCAAAATCCAAATTTCCCTAACTTCCTTCAACAACAAAAGCTGTTTTAGTTTTATTAGTAGAAATGTTGCCTATGGTAGTGCAAAAAGATATAAAATATACTAACACAGACAAAAAAAAACACCAAGTAATCCTAATGTACCAATTTTTGTTTTCAAGGATTTGAATGGCCTCACGGATGGCAACAAACTAACAGTATGTACATTAATTTATTTGCAATAATTTGTAACAGTTTTCGTCTAAATCAACACTTAAACACTTATGTCAATTATTTAACTTCACGTGCACAAACTTCAACAAACATGTCTTAACGTATGAAACCCTCCAACATCACACCTTTTGAGACTTGGACATTACTTTTAACATTTGGATGCCAGAAATTGTTTTTGAAGAAATAAACAGAGAATTGGCGCGATTAAAATATTAAAAAACATCCTAACACGGTCTTTCCTTCTCTCTTCCCTCGTTTTTTTTGTTATTTACTATTTTATTGTGGGGTCAGTTGTTTTAGCTCACGAGCTTTACAGACACTAAACTAATTATTATCTTATCATTTTTTTAGACACTACAGCAGCTACACATGTAAAAAAAGACTATCTGATTGATAAACGAATCATTATTACTATTTCAAAATAATAATAACTATTAAAAAAGTCATGCATATCACAAAATATTTTTTCACAATAGATCACACAGTTTCTTATTTCACTGTAAAAGAAGAACCCATGGATGGTATGTATGTCGATTTGTTGTGATTTAAATAAACACTTAATGTAGACTACAGTTAATGCATGTAATACATATTGGCAAAGTTATTTTCCTTGTTTTGTATAAACAAATTGCTGCCATTTAAAATGTGGAGAATAATACAATTAAAAAGTTTACTTTCTGCACACTTCAGTAATACAATTATCACAGATTCTTTTTGTACAAATACTGATGACAAAATACAAACTTAGGTCCTAACAGTTGTATGATCTGCAACTGTTCTATTTATAAAACAGTCTGTCAAGTAACTGTAATTAATTTTTTAACTGGTGGGTACGCGCGAGCGTACCACGAGTCATTGTAGGGACAGGGATATGCAAATGAGTCACTCGCTCACTCGTAGTAGACGCACTTCGGGTCCGAACTCGAGAGCGCGAAGATCTATCGTTTCCAAAGAAGCATGCGCTCGCCGATGTTCGGTGGCATCAAATTCCTCGCTGAGAGCGTGCATCGTGCACTACAGCACGGTTAGAGGATAGAGGTCTTACCAAATTTAAGACGCGCAGAAATCTTTCAGATAAGTACGATTCAAGAGCCTTTGACTCGTTCAGGCGCTAAATTTAACGAGAAGATGAGCATTTGCTCTTCGACTCCTTGAACTTCGACGCTGGCTTGATCTCCTACCTTGTAGTAATGTAGTAGGTTATGTGTATGAATGAATTTATGGTAAATAAAGGCACTTCTTCTTCTTCTTCTTCTTAAGTACTCCCCAAGGTCACAGGGAGAAATGGGTGTGATTTTGAGCATTAGCTTTAAAATGACAGCGAAAATCGAGATAAGAAAACATAAGCTTAAGTTTTGCGTCCTACTTCGCGGAGGAGTTGTGTCCGCTTTGTATCGCATATGTTCTTTCATTGCCATGAAATGCGTTTACATTGTTTTTTACTGTTAGTAGCCTGGTTTCAATTAGCCTTAATTTCATCCGATTGCTTCGAGTCGTTTTTTCAATCGGTTAAGTATGGCTCGATCGTTTGCCGGCGGAAGTTCCATGGAAAACACATTAAATTTAAGACTTTTCACCAAATCATGTGATCATCCTCAATGGCGTAGTGGCTATGTGAGGTCGGGTCGACTCGTAGACACCGTGTTCAAATTTTGCTAACGACCGTCTTGTTCCCTTCTCCTATTTTTTTGTTTTGTTTTGTTTTGTTTTGTTTGCTTATTTGTTTTGCTGTTTTTTTTGTTTGTTTTTAAATATATACCTTAATGACTGTTAATAAAGTGCAATAAACAGCAAGAAAAGTATTGTGTTTCCAGAACAAGGATAGTATATTTATAATCGAATTTCTATCATTTCCTAAAATTTACTGTGGGAAAACCAGAGGTGATAACTAATTGATTATTTTCTAAACAACGTACCCACGAGTTGAAGATAGTTTTTCTTTGATTTAATGTAGTACAGCTCCAGTTATACACACTTTTTCTGACGAAATTCTCCACTGTAATCTGAATATGTAAACTTTCTCTCCACAAATTGCTCGTTATGAAGAAGAAGAGGAAGAGTTAGAGGAAATCGATGGTATGTATGTCAATTTCTTGCCATTGAAATAAAATACCAATTAATTTAGACCACACTTAATCGACGTAATACATATAAGACAAAGTTATTTTTCTTGTTTTGTAAAAACAAATCGCTGCACCTTGAAATATGTAGAATAAAACTATTTTATAGTTTTATTTCTGCACACTTCCATAATACAATCATGACAGATTCTGAATACTAATGACCAAATACAAACTTAGGTCGTAACGGTTCTACGATCTGCAACTATTCTATTTATAAAATAGTCTGTCAACTGACTGTAATTTATTTCCTACTGTGAGTACAGCTCTAGTTATGGACACTTTTTTTGTATCTGGAGAATGTCCAACAATGTACAACAATTATACCTCAGTCATACAATTATAATAGTTTCTCTTTGTACAATGAACACTGATGACAAAATACAAACTTAGGTCCTAACAATTGCACGATCTGCAACTGTTTTATTTATAAAATAGTCTGTCAACATATTGTAATTAATTTTCTAATGTAAGTATAGCTCCAATTTAAGACCCTTTTTTGTGTTTCGAGAATGTCTATTGACAAGACTCTGCAGTGTAATCTGAATATATAATATGTGTATATAATATATGTATGCTATAAGTTAAATGACTTTAACTACTTCAACAGAATCAGATTTATTAAGAAGTCCTCCAGACGAAGTGGTTGAGGTACCCCTCCATAAGGTAAGATTTTTTTTATCAATCTCAGCTAAGCCTGATCACCCTTGAGGTACCACAAATCAAAGAGTCTCTGACTAAATACAATAATATAATAACATTTTTGTACTGAATTAGAGTACTACCGTGAAATTCCGAAAACAAGCCCCTCCAGGTATAAGCCCCCCAAACTAATGAAGCAAAAAACCCTCTGTTAGATCGCCCCTCCAAATATAAGTCCACTTGATGAAGCTATTGAAGTAGCCAATCCAAAAGGTAAGGCTTGTTTAATCCTGAGTCTCAACTAATACTGCATGCCAGTACCCTTGGGATCTCCATTACCAAATGAACGCCCTCAATATTACTGTGCAGCACATTGTTATTAATAATGGCAGCAGGACTGAGTGAAGTCCGATTTGATCTCAACTCACTTGTTGATAAAAATCAACAAGTATGATAACACCCTGAATTGGCCAATGACAAGAAAATCATGTTACCATTAAACCCAAACCATTACATGTTTCTGAGATAGATAAGTGTATTCCTTTGTAATGAAAACAAATTCTTCAAAGTTAGGAATGTTTTAATAATAATAATAATAATAATAATCTTTATTGAGGATATCAATTTCACTGATAAGTGATTTACAAAAGAGTCCTCAAAAATTAAAAAAGAACAGAAAGGAAAAATAAAGACTAATATATGAATATATAAAAATTAAACTAAAAACTATTTACATTTCTTAACACTTTTTTAAAACTAGCTAATGATGGGCTTTGTCTGATTGAAAGGTCTAATTTATTCTAATCATTTGAGGCAAAGTTTGTCGAGGTCCAATGGCCCCAATTCCTATTAGATGCACTCTTACGGATATTGTTTTTACATCTAGTATTATAATCATGTTTATCCTTATTGCATTCAATATTAAAACGATGAGAAACTAAGTTATTTAAGAGCCAGTTTCCGTAAATATCGAGAATCCCGCGACAGTTTCAAAATTTTCAATTTCTTCATATTTTGCCGAAATAAACCCTTTAGTGAGTTATTTTCGAAAACACAATTAAAATATCCCAACGCGCTTTAGTTTCTTCAAAATCGAGGAAAGTTTGAAAATCGCCATTTTGGCCTGCGGCAGTCGTTCAAAATAGAGTAAAATTGTGCATTTTCTTTTCGCTTGCACAGCTAAATGCGTTAACGTCTACCAATGACCTTTTAGCAAGTGATAACAGCATTATTGGTCTTTCTAAATCTGTAGTTTAATTTAGAAAAGGTGTTAAATTCTTCATCTTAATGACTGTTTTAACTACCCTTGTCGAAGCGCTTTTGCAAATGAGCAAATTTTAGCTAACTTCTTATCGATAGAAAGCCCACTGGTACATTGAATTTCAAGCCAAAACTACAACAGTCTTTGAGCCTATACTTTATATTGTGTTGTGTGAAAATTTTATCCGCGGCCCGACAAAAGTGTCCCATTGAGAGATGAAAACATATGGTACAATTTAGCGTCTTCGCATTCTTCGCATTCTTCGCTTTCCTCAATGTTCTTGGAAACTTAAAAAGTGTTGACCTCAATGCAGACGTTTCTTAACGTTTAATGCTAAGAATCCTTCAACTGCATGTCTGAATTATTCTTTCGTAAAAGATTTTTTTTTACAGGCTGATCAGGATATGCCCTGCAGAAGTGTAATACGCTAGATAATTAAAGACGTGTAATGCAATTAATGCCGACTGCACACAAAAAGCAAAGATAATACAGTATTTTGTCCAGTTACCATTATTTTACTCAAGGAAAGTGGAAATAATTCAATTTTCATTCTTGTTTAATCGTGAGAAAGTCGTAGAAACACCACTAACTAAACTGCCACGTTGATTCTGGTTTTATAAGTTCCCAGGAATATTGTAAACATAAGGCATGGGGCTCACTTCATAAAGAAGCCCGCTCGCACAATATGTAAACCCGTTCCACGATTACACCGAAAGCCAGTGTACTAAAAAATTACTTGAAAACAAAAGGAAGAACTTGCAGCTAGTGAATCCACAGATCAATACATACGCGAATTTCTTCACGCAAGCTTCAGATAAATAACGAGTCGCATTCATCAACAGATACATTTGTTTACACATGAAATCAACTACTGCACATATTCTCACCGGTCTGTTTGTAAGCTTTTTCTCAATCGTTGCGAGGATGTTCCAGTCGCTGTCTCTATGGTATTCAGAATCTGTGTTTGGCATCTTGCTTTAATGTCTATATTTGGCAACGATAACAGTAATTTCCAAAAAAAGATCTGACAGTATGGTGTGTTGCAATCGAAACAACCTGCTCGTCTCTTACGTCATCGGGAAACTTTGATAAATCTGGTTGGAGGAAGACGTAAGCATTTGGTTAGTTTCTACCAAACAGTCCAGGTTTAAGTATTCTCTTTATCAAAAAGTTTTTTCACTTCAGACGGTTAAAGTTCTCAAGGGGAACGAAATCTGTTGTTTCCTACTGCACAAGCGTTCAAATCGCGTGTCCATGGCCTTGTGTAAATATTCAACCTTTGTTGGTGGTACATGTGGAGCCAGTTCAGAAAATCCAGCTAATGTAGAATGCGTGACAATTGGGCAGTGTACACGAGAGCTCCAGGGCCATCTGAAACTCCTCAAGATTAGCGATGATCCTGGAGTTGACAGCGAGTCAAAGTTGCTGCTAATGTGAGCAGGTATGTAGCCTACAGAGCAGGCGTTTTTTAAAGAAAACTCGGAGGTACATTGATCGTGGCCGCCATCTTGAAAAGCAACGAAAAAGACTAAGGGGGAGGGGCGGTGGAGTTCTCGGTGGAGTTCTCGCAGTTCTCGAGTACGTTGTTTATAACGGCAGCCTGGAACTAGACATGATAGAACTGACGTTCACCATTCATCGATCAACATACCGTTGATTGTTTTTTCGCAAGAATAACCTTCAATAACCATGTATTTCATCAATTCTTGTTTGTAAATGCGTAAAATGCCCAGAAAAAAAGGGGAACGTTTGCTAATTCCCTTAACCCAACCTTAACCAGGGGCGGATCCAGGTTTTTTGTTAGGAGGGGGTGCACTCCTCTCTTGCTCTACTTTAACACCAATAAACCACATAGTTTATATTTTTTTGCAGAATACCAGTTGTATTAGAAAACCGCAGGTCATCTCGGGGGGGGGGGTGCGCACCCCCTGCACCCTCCCCCTAGATCCGCCCCTGTTAACTCACCTTTCACTCAAGTCAAAATATTACAAAGTTTATTTTTTTCTGAAATCCAAAAACATAAATAGCTGGCTATGCAAAAGACTTCCCTATGAGTTTAAATGAAAGAGAAAATTAAACTATACAATGCCTCAGCCTCCCCCCTCTCCACAGGCGGCCTGTCTTTCCGCGTCCAGGCTGGGTCAAATGGATCCATGACTGTAAGCTAGCGATTCTTGATTCTTTTATAGAAAGCTTGCTCAAAAGCTAGAAACAAATGTCAGGCATAGACCTCTCATGACCAGCTTTTACCTCACCCTGATGAACTGGTTTGCTCACAGGCTAAACGCTTAAAGGATTCCACTGATATAAACCAAATAGTTTTTGATAAGTATTTTTTGATAAACTATTTTGACGCATTTTTAAAAAAACTATTCAATTTTTTTTGTATTTGCAAAATGTCATCAGTGTAAGTGCGGAGTGAATCGCATAAAGAGACGAAAGTGGGTTAAGGGAAAATGCTTCTCAATGCTGCCGGTGCTGTCCTAACAATTTGTACTTGTTAGCTCTGAAAACAAACACTTCCTGTATGCTTTTAGGTATATTTGAAGTCAATGACACTCATTTAACGCTGACAGTATGCCCCCGACATCGAAGTATGTTTGGAGTACAATGGCGTTGCATTAAGACACGGTGTACTGTCCCCTCTGGTTTAGCTGTTCATGGACTTGCTGGTTCTCAGGGACAGTGTGGGTTAAAGAGCGCTCTATCTGCATATATTTTCAGCTCAACTAAGATGCTCCTTCCAGTTGGCTCACGTATGTGTTAAGACAGTTTTTAAATAGTTACACTTCTATCTAGATTTCTGCAAGACTGTAAGAAAATTGATAAGTTTGAGTCCTGCTTAGAGCAGTAGCCCGCTGAATGTGTGATTGAAATTTGTTTAAAAAATTATCATGGTTTTAGTATCTAAAAAGAGAGTGCAAGGTCTAATCTATTTGCCCCTAGGTTTTTTGTGCCCTTAGATCCGTCCGTAGATCCGTAATCACTAACTCGTGGTGTATTTTTAATTGCAGCAATATGCCGACGGTGCAGACAACATTTATCAGAACTTGTTTCTCAGACCGAGTCTGCCTCAGCGGTGCATGAACAATTGCCGATCCTACAAGAACCTGGAGAACAAGAAATCGTTGCTGAAGATCTTGAAAAACACGCCCAGGAACAGGTTAGAGCTTCCATAATAATGTCTCAAATGCATACCTTGAAAAAATCATTTGTATTCTCTAAAAGTGCCTCATAGATCCACGTAGACTGATGAAACACTGAAAGACGGACACTGCATCCCAGGGGAGGCACTCAGTCAAAAGGGGTTTCCTTTCAAGGCTTCCACTTGAAAATGACACCCTGTTCGAGACAATCAATAGTGAACTTGTAGACCCTTTTTAAATCTTGAAACCTTAAAAACCATACCCTATGCAGCGGGACAAACGCGTATGGACTAAATGAGTGGTCCCCCTTTCTCAGGTCGACTTCTTTGAGGACTTGTACCATGTTAGCCGCTAACATGGTACACAGTAAAGACTATATAAGTAACCGTCTGTTGCTTATGTTTGTTGTATAGATTCAAGATGATGAAGGGAGTGTCAGATCCGACGAGCTGGCCGTTAGTTTGGGGGGTTCAAAGGTGGCCGATGAGAGTTACATTCTTTCCCCCCGCGGGACGGGCAGCACTTTATCTTCATCTGGTAATGAAAATGGAGTAGCAGTAGCAGCAGCAGCATCTCGGCCCATCCTACTTGAACATCTTAACAAGTTTTTAATCCAGTGTCAGATCCAGCCTATTCGAAGGCCTTGGTTTGACTGGGATAAAGTCAGCAAAAGAACCAGACAGCGATACGTAACGAGAACAAGCGATATTCTATCCACGGTCATAAAAGTCATTTCTCCAGCTAACGCGCCTTATCTTTGGAACGAAATTCAGTCATCTAGTTTTGTTAATCAGCAGCTAGGTGCCATTCAGCCATTTCTACCATCAGAGAGGGCTTATTTGGAATCGCTGGCAAAAGCGTATGAACATTCAACTAGCTGGGATACGCGGCGACAAGTTCTTTCTGTTATGGCTGGAGTGGCGAGTTTCAACTCTATCTCCCATTTTATACCCGGTCTGACACATTACCGATATAGCATTTCAAACATTCACCGCCTGCAGCATGTACCTGGTGCTCCAGTTCCGAAAGACAAAGCACCAAGGATAAGGATAAATCTACAACAGGTAGACCACTTTCTTTCCTTCATTACCAGCCCTCACCTGGTCCAGGACCTTCCTTTTGGCGAAAAACACTTAGAGCTCTCATCAGGAAAGATAATAGCCGTGCCCAATGTTATTCGTACTATGATCCCGGAGCGGATAGTAACGCAGTACATCCAGTTTTGTTCAGAATCTAATTTCAGTCCTTTTAGTCGTAGCACCATGCTTCTCATATTGACTGAGTGTAAAGCATCTGTACGTAAATCACTTCAAGGGCTGGATTACTTTGCTGCTGAGGGTGCACGAGCATTTGAAGACGTGGGATCGATTGTAGACAAGATTTCACCATTTAGAGCTGACGGAGCAGAATGGGCTAATGCAACATACGATGCCCTGAAGGCAGGAAGGTCATACCCAAAAGGAGACTTTAAAGTTTGTTCGTATAGCTTATTAGAAGTGTAATAAATGTAGCACTAGCATTTGCTCCAGGCTTAATTGCACAATGACATTTTGACTCTTTATTGGACTGCCTGTGGCATAGTCAATCTAGTTTCAAATAAAAAAAAAGTATAATAGGTATTCTCCCTTCGGCAAATATATGTGAATCGATAAGGTTATAGAGATCCAAAACGCTCTAATTAAGCAAGAGGCATACGCCTCCAATTTGCTACCAAGTAAGTCAATGTAAGTTTTGCTACCAAGTAAGTCGAGTCTTGACTCTTATGGAATGAAAGATTGCGGGACTTTCACGGGAGTTCACACGTTTCATGAAGTGAATTATTTAGCATCTTGTGGCAAGGCAAAAAAGATAGAGAAGGTGAGAGTAATGAACGCAAAAAAGAAAACACAGTCACCTTTACCCTCCCCAACTCCCTTTTTATCTTACTCCCAGCATACCTCTTTTGCTGTCTGGCACTAGGGCTATAAATAAGCAGCCTTGAAGATCTGCTCCTTTTTTTTATCTTTTTACTCATGTGATACACTGCATAGCATTGTCTCTGTATCAGATGTGTAGGGCTGTGAGATGAGAGATGTTACATTATTTTTTCCCCTTTTTTATAGGTACATATCGAATCTCAATCAACCATTGCTGACCACTGTAGTGTGTACGCTCTCAGTGACCCGACCGAGAACTGCTTTACTCAGAAGTGTAATCACCAACACCACCAGCAGTGTGACCAGTGCAAAGCATTGGAGGTGGTCCTAAAAGATACTGGCCGCGCGGTACAGGACACGCGCTTTTCTGACGACGAAGAAAGAGACTAGGCCTTGTACCTTTACGAGTCTGCCACTCAAGCCATCCAATCGAGGAAAAGCCACCAACTGCGGTCAGTAAGGCAAGATCAATCACGGCTGGATGTCTTGAAAGGGCTGAATGAAAATACGGTTCTTGTAGTAAACGATTGGGCTATGAAATTTCTCCCTCAATTGTATCGTGAATCCCAACAAGATTGGTTCGGAAAGAGCGGGATTTCGTGGCACATATCTGTGGTTTTCCGTCGGGTGAGGGGTGAACTTCAGTCACAGGGTTTCGTGCATATCATTCAGCAGTGCAATCAAGACAGCACGTGTATTATTTTGATTATGCAGCATGTACTCAAAACCTTGAAAGCTGAACACCCCGAGATAACAACCGCTTTCTACCGCCAAGATAACGCGGGTTGTTACCACTGTGCAAACA
>NC_133203.1:21288947-21333947 GCF_958299795.1 Porites lutea
GTAGGGGTCACAAATTGAACTGAAAACCTTCAGTAAATAAAGATTAAACATATTGAAACCTGTCGTTGATCATTGCTTTCAGTAGAAGTGGTGGCTCCTAAAGGAGCCGTTTGTTTGCATCTTCAGGTTCTATACCTGAATCTTGCTCACCAGTAGTTCTTTTAAGCGTTTCATCTGCACTTTGTTTGAGCAGTTAAACTCTAACTGGCACGGAATCTCCATTCCTCCGCACAGTCTACTTACAGTGTCGTCTGCGACCGATCACTTCAACGCTGATTTCCCCACTACGTGCAAGAAAATACCACGCTATTCGAGAGAATTCGCGAGGCAAATGGCCGACCGTTTCATCGTCCTTCACTACTTTCACGGCGTGTTTGTCCATTGGGTTGTTAAACTCTCGTTTAGCAACAAGCTTTTCCCCGATCGATGGTTTCCATACGTCTTTATAAACATGATATCCACGCACAGCTGATGCGAAAGCGAACGTTTCCATGTTGTTTACTGATCGCGGTCTACTGTGTGATTCGGCCCAGGCTTTCTATAATGTTTTTTAGCCAATCAAAGAAGAGTGCATCTGTAAAGCGTTGCTAAGTTACCTAACTAAGCCGAATGTTTCAGGCTTTTACGTGGTCCTGTTTTTTTGCGTGAAAATTGATTCCTAGACAAGTGTATGTTCATTATTTGACAATATTCTCAGGTTATACAATATCACATATAGCGTGGATCCTAACCCATTTTTATTTTATTCGCAAATTTGTTCCATAATTGTTAAATATCGCAAAAACTTGAGCTAAGAAAACACAGTTGTCAATCCATCCGTAACTTGTGCATGCCTTAGCCTATTGTCTGCTTATTGTCTTGTTTAAACCAATCAGCTTTTGCTATGTTCGATCTGCACGATCGGCACGCGAGTTTAAATAAATGTGACACATGCTTTCATTCTGTCAATTAAGCTTAAGTAGCATCATGGCAATCGTTTTGTAGCATTCTCCAGCGCTTTATTTTCGTTCCATCGTTCCATTTTCATTTCAACTGTGGGCTTTAGCAATGAAGAGAACTGTTGTTTTTCGCAGGAAATGGGGAAATTGATTAAAGAGAACCTTTTAAAAGGTATTTTCAGAGTTGATTAACTTATTTAAAATGTCACTGCAAATACACAACATTAAATTTCCTCAAGTTTATTTGTGAACATTTTGGTGCGCGAACAAACAATCACCTTTTTTACAAAAGCGCATTTTTGGTTTTTTTGTTTTTTCAAAATCATGCTTGAGAGTTGGGGGTGCGGCTTATACACGAGTGCGGCTTATACACGAGTTTTTACGGTATTTTAAAATCTTTTAGCGTTTAACTTTTTGATCGAAAAATGAAAGTTATATCACTTTGCCTTCAAAACACCATTAGTGGGTCATATCTCAAACAAAATCATAGTGATTGGTTTTTCAAAACCATCATTTTTTTCTTAAAATGAATAAGTTTATAGCTGGTCACATAAAACATTAACAAGATATAAGCAAAAAGTAGTTTTTGGCCACCAATTCATCCTACATGGTGGCCAATACAAATCATACTGCTCTGTTGAAAAATCAACATGCCTTAAATTATCTCAGTTATATACATTTCCTCTCCAATTTCGGGTGTAAGATCATTTATTGTGCTCTGTCAATTTTTGGCATCAGCAAGATTCCAACTCATTGTTTAAAGGAAGGATTGGTCACGTGACGTCTTAGTACAACTTGTAGTGGCCTGTTAGATAAGAATCACAACAGAAGTAGGATGAAGACTTTCATATGTACACATGTAGTCAACAACTACCAGACACCACACCACCATTGTAGAATTCTAAATCCTATACTAAAGACCCTCTCAATTAAAGTTCGAATAAGTACCTGCCCCCTCACTTGTGTATTTTTATTAAATTCTCTTGGATTAATTTTTTTTTGCTGTGAAAGGCACTGGATATTTTAGTGCCACAAACTGTTATCAGCTAATTTCAATGTCAAAATAAAAACTTGGTAAGATTTAAAAAAAGCTACATTTCTGCTCATCACCCCATTAAGCTAAGAAGCCATGAAACACCATTATATTAGGGACAGGGTAACAGGGTTTGGTCAAAATCAAGTTTTGTAAATAAACCCTCTCTTGATATGTAACCTTATCAGTAGGACTTTCCTTATTTAAGAATGTAACTGCTTCTTTCTTTAGGTATCTCTGGTACACCCTTCTATGGTGAAGGCACCAAAGGTAAAATAATAGTACTTTTTACAATATGAACATCTAGTGCAACTGTTAAGTTTTGATATTTTCTTGGCACAGGTACAAAACCGTTAACAACTATCATGCATTAATGTATCCATTTGTAGTTACTATAAAACTTCACAAATACATAAGGTCCTCAAAGAAATTTTCCATGACAAATGGATACTACATGGCCGTGCAGAAAAATAATAAAAAATAGAATATGAGTGAGCGCAGCGATGTACTGAAATATTTCTTCAACATGAGAAGAGAAATTCCGTTTCTTTTCCGTTTCTTTTGAGGAAACAAATTAAATATATCTTCAAGGTTTCAACTGCACACATGGGCCCAAATATAATTATTATTCATTCAAAATAACCGGTTTCTGATTGGTTAAAACCACACACATAATTCAACATAACCAGCTACTGTTGACCAAATTTGGCACGAATATTGTAAAAACAATGTTGTAAAATGACGTCAGAAGTGTAGCCTGGTTGCAGGTTATTTAACCGTTGTCCAAGAAAATCTGGTTATGAGGTTCACTTGTTTAGGTAGTGAGAACAAAATGACCGAACAGTTGATGGTTGACCAGTCAGCGGAACATTTTACTCGTTCCACGGCGAAATATTGTCTATAAAGATGGCAAGAACAGACTGAAGACATCTGCTATTTAGAGAACCAGTATATTTGCAAACTTGGAATTTTATTGGAATGAATAATATAACAATTATTGAATTTGGCTTTCATAGTAAATGAAGAATTCTGCGGATCTCAGAGGGTGTTATCAGACAAGGTGGATAACACCCCTCCGAGATCTGCGTATGTGGATTCTACTCATAATGCTCTTAGGCAGTACTGACTGTCCAAAGGAAAATATTCTTTTGCAGAGAAACCCGACGTAACGTTCCAAACCATTGAGTTGGTACGTTGTGAACAGTGTTTCTCGGACACCTCCATGCCATGCTTTCTTGTCCACTCATTTGAACAAGATATAGGTTTAGCATTTTTTTAGCCTTCAAGTTATGAATCCACATTAGAAGTTTGCTAAGACAAAGCTTTGCCTGCTAAAACTTCGAAATAATCCTCTTATGGATGCTCAGGCCTGCAGTGCTTAACTCACTGAGTTAGAAAGCAAGACAGAAGACCAGGTGGAGAGTTTAATCAACTCCTGCTGCCTCAAGACCTGTATTTGAGACCCTCTTCCAGCATCAATAATGAAAGATTGCATGGATGTCTTGTTGCCTGTTTTAACTAAGACGATCAACATGTCAATTGAAACTGCTAATGTGTCAGTGCAACTTAAGGAAGCCATGATAAGTCCTAAACTAAAGAAAGAGTCCCTTGACCATGAAGTGTATTCCAATTTTAGACCCATCTCTAACTTAAATTTATCTCCAAGATGATAGAGATCACAGATGACATAAAAATATGGTAAAACAAAGAAGTGAACACGACCCACAGATGATGAACAGACCCTCCGCAACATGGAATCTATTTGTTTTATACAATGATTCGAAAAGAAAAAAAGACCGATACACATAAGCTTACCTGCCTCGTACTGCTTCACTGTTCGAATTTCTGCTAGTTTAGGCCAAAGGGCTACTTTCCATCCCTGCTTCTTCTTTTTCTTTATCTTACTTTGTGAGCTTATACAGTTTCTTCGAAAGTTTTTGAACATCTTTTTCTTGCTCAAAGCAGATTAATGGGGATAGCGAGTCTCTTGTAGCGACGACACACAATAGCAACTGTAGTGAAGTTTTCTTGTAGTTTAGCAATTCTTAAGTTGTCAAGAGCTCATTTTGTCTCCGCTTCTCCATTTTTCTTCTTTGTAAATGGCTCCTGCTAGACTTTTTTTGAGGCATTAATTCGAAATAATCTCAACACCGCGCGCCATGTTGAACAAAACAGGAATAAATAAAACAAATTTCCATGTACCTGTACTCTAATAGATCATGCACAACGAGCAATCACAGTCCATAGCATCATTATAATTGTGCTGATATATTTATCATGCATATATTACAGATATTAAGTTTTTTATGTCATACCAAGATTAATCAAATCACTCGTGAGAGTTTCCACTCTCTACTGCCCGAGAGCAACGCATAACTGGTATGTGTATTTTGCCATACTTAGCTTTGCAGGCAAGCACGAGAAAATGCCGTCCCAATAGTGGTAGTGACCCTCAACCCCCAGAAGCAAAACAATTCTTGCAGGGAGGAGATTCTGAGGTGAGCATGTACAAATGAACAACACATCTAACATTAGAAAGTAAATTCAGATTTATAGTCAAGTAGAAGCTGTTTCTTTTTTGAACACAGCAGTGGCAGATCCAGACCTTGAGAAAAGGGGGGCGGACAATAGTGGGGGGGGGGGTGTCTCAAAAACATTTTTCGGCCCTTCTGACCTCACTTGGGTCTGAAACTAAAGTGGGGGTTGGCCAGCCACCCGGGCCCCCTCCCATGGATCCGCCATTGCACAGTAGTAGTGCACTACAACCAAATGTACTTGAGCTATATCTGAAATAAAAGTTCATTATGTATACTCTCTCCTGGCTCTACCAGTTTCTTCCTTTTAAGGAAGGAACAAAGTGGTCACTATCATCGCCGTCCATAAATTTATACCTTCACTTGACAGGGGTCTCCGATACCTAATGGGACAAATGACAGGCTGTTTTCATTGGATGGCAGACACATCCTCCATCGATGGCCGGAGAGATAAAAAAATTTTATTTGCATGATCGGTTATCAAAATTAATATTGAAAGTGCAATTCTCTGTGCAAGCAGAATGAAAAAAATCATGGAAACATTTTTCTACAATTACAGATTATCACCAAACGCCTTTTTCACCCATATTTTGTATCCGGGATCTTTCTACGCAAATTACGCTACTCTTTAACCTGACCATTGAACTGCGAGACAGAGGAATCCATACTCCTTCATGTATACTCTGCTTAAACAGTCTAGTGAAACTAAGTAATAGAAAACATCCAGTAGCTTTCAGATTTGTGCCTTACAGTTTGCACCATGTTTGGTGTGCACTACATCGTTGACACACTGATGATATTGTTGCTATCATCAAGTTTGGCCACACCCACATTGATTAAGGAGTTCCACGGTAGGTGAAATAATTAGCACCAAGTCAAGTAACTCTCGAATGGAATGTGTATTCTTTCATTTGGATTTTCAATATTTCCGTTTTTTATCACGTTCATCAAAATGCATCCTAATCTGGTGTGCATGTGGCACTAAGGCAGAACTGTTCTAGCTATCACAGGTGACTGCAAATTAGCGGCCTCTATTAAGTCCATGAGGGGCACCTCTGCTGGGAAACTCGAGTCATTTCAACTCTCTGTTGGTTCCATGATCCTTGCACAAAATTTACGTTTACAAATAAAGTAGAGGCAATGTATGAAAGGTCGCACATAAGTTTAAAGGAGAGCCTCGCCCAACTTTACGTTTAATCTCAACACTTTATATATTGCCTCAATTTTTTCACGTGAATAAAATTTAATAGCGTTAACGTGCGTAGCCAAAAACGCATTAGTGGAAATCAACCTTAAGTTGATGAACCCGTATCCTCTAGTTTAATACTAATCAGTAACCGTAACCCAGTATGTATGTTTTTTGGTGGTAATCGCTCCAATAAAGCGGTGTGTTTTTAGGCATGTAACTGTCAGTTAAATGTACCCGGCTAAACTTTAATTTGTCCTCAAGACCAGTTAAACAGGGAACATTGCAAATTTTAGAGTCACCCCAGCCATTGGGGATAGCATGTCGTTTAGCCTTTTTTATTCTGAAAGGGAGGAAAATCAACCTTTTTATGTGTATTTTCAGACAGCAAGATAAACACACAGAAGCTCCGGGAAGTGATACATGAAGCAAAGGAAAAATGCCAGCAGTTATCTGCTGAGAGGTACGTTCCTTGTTTATTGAGAGAAGATGTTGCTAACCAAACAGGAAAGAAATCACAATATTTCACTAAAGGCTAGATTTTTATTCCTAAAATTGGCGCTGAACATTATGCTTTATTCAAATATAATTTAAGCTAAGGATAACATGAATTATTTAACCACAATTAATCCATGGCTAGACACACACCTTTGTCGCTTTCATTCCTCAAAAAAGGTCTCATAAATAATTGACTTTAGGTGGTAGAAGGCAAAACCGTGTTCGCTAAAATGTTTATCAACGAAGGAAACGATTAAAAAATCTACATTTCTGGAATATTAACGAACGTTATAACCTTTTAGACTCTCCAATGGACCTATCAGGCATACAGCCGAAACTGGTTGAGGCTATGAACAAAGCTAAAGAAGCTGGTGCTTTGTTGTCTCAACAAAGGTAAGTTCTTTTCTCCGAAACAAAGATTTCCAAGCTGATAACAGATCGGGACCAATGTGTTCCTTTGGAAAGCAAGCGAGAGCATTATTCCACGCACACATGCAATACAGAAGGCTTCACACATGAACGTGGGCTTACACTCCGAATCACTGGTAGAAAAAAGAAAAGAAAAGAACTCGTGACCTCTATTAATGGAAGATTTTTTACTACGCAGGGAGAAAATTTCCGAATGGAGAGCACAAAGAGTTGCGCAGGATAAAGAACTCCGAGAAGTTGATGCAAGTGGAGGTAGTTCAAAGTCCAGCCAAAAAAAGGGGAAGAAAGCAAGGCTGGCAATGGTGAGGGAAAGATCATTGAAAAGGTAAAGGTAAAGATAAAACAATTCTACAGAGTTCCTAAAGCTTTAACTGAGTAAAAGGCAAATGATAGTTCAGTGTTTGTTGGTATGGATTATGACGCGATCTCGTCCAATAGCTGATGACGAATAACATCTTTAGGCCCCTTTTATAGGAAGAAACGTTGTCCCGGGTAAGAGGGCCACCCCCCCCAGCCGAGACAACTTTAGGGAGCGTTTATATGAGAAATGTGTCAACCTCTTTGCCCAAGCCAAGAGCTGCCTTCTCAGTTTTGTCAATGACAACAGTGCTTGGGTGTACTCTGATTGACAGCAGGGCGAGCTAAAGAGTTTAGAAAATGGAGAAAAGTTGACCTGGCTGTAAGGGTGACCCCACCATCAGAAAAGCGAGACCCAGCGAGGCAAGTCTACCTTATAAATATGACTTGGGTCACACAATAAGAGTTGACAATGAAGTGATCGTGAACCCTCTTATTGATTATCATTAGCAGAGATGGATAAGAGAGGCAAGGAAGTTAAGAGTATCTGACAAGCCAGAGAGGAGCGTCCATATACGCGTTAGAACAAACTGGGGAACCAGGTCGAGGAAATTTAGAAATGGAGCTCAATTCCAGGTAAGAGACAACATTAAGTTTCCAGGTTTCATTAGAACTGTAAGTTAACTTAAGACTCGCTCCCTGATAATACGAGGATAACATTAATTGTTCTGTTCTGTTTTTGCTGTTCCTAAGATGGATTTGAGAAAAGGTTTATGTTTGCTTTTCATGATATAGATTTGAACAATTTTTGTTTAAAACGCGATGGAGTGAGAGCAGTATTGTTTGTTCAAAAGCATGTTTAAAGCTGCTTCTTGATAGCACTAAGGTAAGCACAAGTGCAAGCACGAACAACCACAATTGCTCTTATTTCACCATGAAAACAGCTCAACGCATGCCTAGTTATGCTACCGAGTGCGTTTGTGTTCACTGACACAAGAGTCCTGTGCTTAATTGTGCTCTTATGCTTGCACTTGTAATTGCATCACCAGTGAATCCAGGGCCTAAGACTCCAGTTTGCAAAAGAGTAGAAAACGGTTTCATTACGTCTTCTTAAGTCAAATAACTGAGCCTCCATTTAGCAAATACAGTAGATCTGCACGAAAAAGCTTCTCTGCTTAGTTCGACGGTAGGCGTATTTTAAGCAGAAGCATTTTTAGTGACCGACGGGAACCAGAAGTGGATGTTTTAAATTCTTAGAC
Organism: Porites lutea; assembly: GCF_958299795.1. Classification (NCBI taxonomy): domain Eukaryota; kingdom Metazoa; phylum Cnidaria; class Anthozoa; order Scleractinia; family Poritidae; genus Porites; species Porites lutea. The sequence continues at coordinate 21,297,122 of NC_133203.1, forward strand.
AACCCTTTTTACCAACATTTTTGGGTAAATGGCCACAATAAGAGTAAACATCCTTAACAATAACAATAATAATGGTGTAGCGTCAAGAAAAAATAGAAAGGAAAATGACACACCGGTTGCCCTTTGTCACTCAAAAATGCTTCCGCTGAAGCTCCCGATTGTGAAAAGCCGAAAAGGTGATTTTTGCGATCATCAAGCACTTTATTCATGTGGGAAGCAATCTCAATCTCTCTCTCAGGAATAACATGAGGCGGATAAACGAACAAACAATGTTTTTTAGGTCAAACACGGGAAACCACTGAAATGCAATGTTGAGAGAGGCGACTAAACAGCAAAACGTTCAATTCCAATATGACGCTGTAAGATTCAAAAGCAGAGCAAATATAACTGACATATATGAACTTATTTTGGTGATTGTTCTCCCAATTTTTTTACACAGGACGAAGAGGAAGTGACTTCATCTTGTCCCTCTGAGGTTAGAAAGAACACAATAATGTATGGTTCGATTCTACCTGTAACCAATAGCCCACCATTTAAGGGGAAAACTGCAGAATCCTGGGGATGTGTCTGGAGGGGTGGTAACAGGTAGACTTGAACTATGCATAATCTGCGCATAATTCGTAAATTTAGAATGTACTGTGTTCTGTCAACAACAAAAGCACGGTTAATATAAAAAGCAATGAAATGGACCGTTACAATACAAAGGTAGAAAAATAAAAAAAGATAAAACTTTAAAAGTAGTAAAACATAATTCAACAAAGAAATATTAGAAACTTTAAGAAAGGCATCCCTGAGACACAGATGGGCACACAGATGGGCACACAGAAGCGGATTTTTCTCATTGTTGAACAGAGGTTTTGTCTACACCTATAGAGTAAAGACAGTTGGGAATACAAACGTAGTAGTGTCAATTTTCAGTTTACATGTGTAGTCCACAAACGCCCATGCACAGTTTCCCGACTATATATTCCGAGGTGAGGGATGGCTGGCTGGGGGTAGTGATCCTCTAGCTGTTATGAATTGGTGGTTAATCTTATGAACCCAGTATAACAAGAGACTTGAAACAAGGTTTCTCAAGCTAAATGTTAAAGACTAGAGAAAAAGAAACATCTCAGTGAGACTGACATCCCAGTCAAGCCAGGACACTTAGGACCAGGCTCTTCATGAGCCAGGACACTTGGGACCAGGCTATTGGGACAACAGACAACAGACTTCCTAATTGAGCCAGAACACTTGGGAACTGGCATTTGGGACCACATACGAAAGCCTTAAATGTGTCAGCCTACTGGAGTACACACTTTTTGTGAGCCAAGATCCTTGATTAGGATTTGCGCATTTAATTTGGGATAAAAATGGTAACCACAGGCATAGAATTAAAATAAAGAGTAAGTAAGGGCCACCGATACAGGACCAGGGTAAAACCCGAGACCCTCTACAAAATAAAACAAACAAACAAAAACCTGGTCAAATTGTAATTGGTTCTATCTTTTAAAAAAAAAAAGAAAAGCCTATTGGAAATGGGCACAAGAAAATGGGAACTGTATCCCACAAAGAACAATTGGCTGAAATCAAAGAACAACAAAAAAGGGACAAGAAAAAAAAACAAAAGAAATCCCCTATGACAAATGAAACCTCTGTAATTGAGTCAGGACGCGTAGGACCCCAAGGTTCTTAGAAACTTTTACCCAGATGACAGACTTGCAACAGACTTCTCCATCGGACCATGATGCTTGGGACCAGGTTCTTGAGAAGTTCAACTCAGACAACAGACTTCTCAATGGAGCCAGGACACTTGGGACCAAGTTCTTGAGAAGTTCAACCTCGACAACAGAGTTCCAAATGTAAAATGTAAAAAGCCGTGGGAAGTGAATAAGAATAGACCCTTGTCCTATTTTCGGTAATGAACTACAACTAGCTTAGTGCCAAGACTTAAGTGGATAATCCTCGACAAATTATCATGCAATTTAAGGCACCATTAGTAAGTTGTTTGGCCTGCTATTTGACATCTCAGGGAAGTATTCTACCCATGAATGACAACAGTTGTCCCACAGAGGGACATGCTCGTGTACTTTTCAGGTGTCTTTCAAGGGCAATTTTTCCATATGGCAGTAAAAGCCAGTCAAATACTTTAGAAGGTAAGGATACCTATTGTATAATCAACAATAAACAACATTTGGCACAAGAAAACACAATTAGGACATCACACACTTTACTTCTGGCGTCAGTTGAAGGCCCATGTTCATCCTAGATTTAATGTGGTAGTTTGTTCCTTTTTTTTAGTAAATCAACTGTTAAATTGAAAACAATTTCAACTATTCAAGAATAAGTTATATCATCCTGAAATCATTCGCCCTATGACTGCATAGTATTCTAAAATTACAAACAAATGGATACAGTGTCTTGGAGGAAAAAAAAGCAAAGTACAACTGAAGTTTAACACAAGAAATATATGTCAATTGCAGTGCCTCCACGAAACTCGGCACAGGTTAGCCTTGCACACAGATGTCGTAAGGGCTGGTTCACTTGCTTCTCACCCACTAATGAATGCTCGTGCGAAAAACCAATGAACATCAACTTGTTGCATCATACAGCGCTAATCACCAGCTGCAAAACACATGGATAGGCAAAGTGACTCAATCTGAACTTTTTTGGTTTATTTTGTTTTTAAATGTTAACGACAATGTCATGGTAAAAGTCCCATTAAAACAAAAAAAAATGGTCCGTTGACTGGTCCATTTTGGTGAACGGGAGTGGCTGCACCAACAGATGAGATGTTCATGGGAGAGAAACTCGTGACAAAACCCTAAAGCACGTCTTCGTGGGAGGGAGGCTAGGCGTAGGTGCACCGCAATTCTAGTTTGTGATGCGCCACCTAATTTATCAAGCAGCATATCATTTTAGGAAATTAAAGATTAAAGAGTGGTTATTTTCATTGCCAGATGAAATGGAGGACCGAGAAGAGGAGACAGCGCAAGTGGCACAAAAGAGAAAAAGAACAAGAAAAGATAAAAGGATGACTGCTTTGCGTGAAAAAAAAAAAAAAAAATTTCTTCTTTTCAGATATCTTCTACTGCTCTACAATCTCCAACATTTCCCAAGGTTTTTGAAATATTTTAGCACATTTAATTCCATTTTTATCTGTCAAATACACAATATCAAATAGTCCCCTTTTTGTAGACACTATTAACTCTACTCATACATCTTGAGTAATAGAAATAAGAATAAAAATAGTATATCTTATAGTGTTGCTTTCACATGTTAAGAAACTCCCCAGCAATCATCCCAGTTTTACTTCTTGTTTTAACTATAACTTAGATTATTGCCCAGATAAGGATTATTAAACTATTGTACTGTCGGGGAAAGCCAGTGATCGTAGAGAGACTGATTGAGAAGACCGGCTCACCCTCCAAATGAAGGAAACAACATTCATACCTTGCAAGGCTCCATAAACAGGCAGTGGTTTATTGGTAAAGGCCAGCAAAGTCGAGGGAAACCTTAACATAACTATAGAGTAGCTTCCAATCTCTAATGCAGGAAAAATTGTAAAAAATGTGATTCCGGTTAAAGTTTTTTTTTCACAGTCACTTGAATCATGAAAATGATGGTTGAGCAATTTGAATTCTATTTTTATCTGCATCCTCCACATTCGATGAAATAGGGAGATAGTTTTACACCTCTAGTGTTGAATAATGATGATAAAGGTTAATGTCAGTATTACTAACTGAGGAGGAAAAAGACTCCTCTTCTCTATACTGAACATTGCAAACACACAAAAAAAGACATCATCATGTGCTTGGTTAAATAAGTAAAGAATAGCATATGACTACAAGGTTAAACATAACTGGGGTGTTGCATTTAATATCCCCCCCATTGAGCACTTACCTTTTCTTCTTAATATTGCTTATAGAAATAATTATGACTATTAACTTTGATATAGCAAAGAACAACCTGCTTAAGAGTTAAAAATTTGAATCACTTCACAATGTTTTCTGATTATTCCCCAGCAGAATGGTGCGACCCATGCAAAAATCATGGGAATTATCCCAGACGACCCCAGAAATCTTATCTACACTCAATCCTTTCGTTGCCATTCCCCTTACAAGTGAAAAACGTATCACATTATTTCCCTTCCCTGATATTTTGAAGCCAGTGCCTGGTTTTTTTTTTCAGAGGATATTCTTGTCACAAATTATTTTTTGGGGGATTTACCCTCCCCCAGCAAATACCTTTCTAACGGTCTAATACCTCAGAGTTTTTGAACGAGTCTCTACGAACACAAAAAATCAAGTTTCGCTTTTTGCCCTATGTTTTCGAGAAAAGTAAAGTCTCGTTTTTGGGCTCTCGCTTTAGGCCCCGTTTCTCGTTTCTGAAACAAGTCATCAAGACAGGTGGGAACGAGTCTTGATTGCATGTTTTTGATTGGACTGGCGAATACATAATCTAGAGGCCTTAACATCAAGACGATTTTTATCAGCAAAATAAACCAAAAAAGGCAGTTTCTTTTGGGGAAATATATGACTTAATAACATTTTAAGTTACATGTACAAGAGAGGTACATGCAGATTAGCAGTTTTAAGCTTACGTCTTAAGTCAGAACTTATCCGTTACTGCTTTTGATTAATTTCCAGAAGAAAAGCTGTTACTAATGCAGCACCAGAAAAGTGGCCTGGTAATAATCTCCGTGTCTTCAAAAATGATCCTGCTGCTACTAAGAGCTTGAAACCTTGGTTACCACAGTGGAAGAGACGTGCAGTTTCAAACCGGCAGGTTTTAACAGGGAAGGAATCCATCAGCATATCCTGGATGTTCTGAATGAAAGACGTCGTAGAATTAGCAAGGGACATGACTACACAAAGGTTATTTTCATTTTATTTGACTCAGTGTAAAGACACATACATGTACACAACGAATCAACATCCAGGGCTGAATGACAGTAATCATGTAAACGGATTTAACATTTTAAGAAACAATTTAAATTTCGGATTGAACCAAACACAAACTCCTGTATTTTAATGTTCTGTGATATCGATGTGCATTTACCCTTGGCTAGAACACCTGGCCTATATTCAAGTATATGTCACAACCACTGCACTAGGGTTTAGATAAAATGACAATCCAAAGGCTGGGTTTCACGATCATCTGAGCCTTTTAAAACCAACACTAAAGTTGTGGCGGTGTCCAGCACTTTTCTTGACATCTTAAATAAAGACATGGTGGCAGTTGAAATATACCTCAACTGACTGTACTCAAGCACTGGATAATGCATAATATATAGATTCAGCCACGGCTAAAAGCGAAGCTCCCATGGATAAATTTATAACTTAAATCAAACAATAACTTTGTATTCCACAAATCAGTTAACTTAAGGGCACATTCATGTGACTGTTGAGGGAAAAGCGAAGTGATTTTGGAGTGAAACAAATCTTGTATCGAGTTGATATAGCCTTATATGTACACACAAAAAATAGTCTTTGGTCAAATTTAACAGCAACAATGGCTCTTGATCACAGAAGATAAGGCGTGGAAAATGAATCAGGCCGATTTTTTTGCGTTTGACAAGTTTACAAATTATTGCCAATAAATCTGGGTGCGTGCAAACCAATCTTTTATTTTTTTTATACACCACATCTGAGGAGAAAGAGTACTATGAGGCATTGTTTTTATTATACAGACCTCGTACAAAATGCAGTATTTCACAATTTTTCAAGACAAATTGCATTCATTCAATATTCAGGACCATCGAAGCACACATGGACTTTCAATTAGCGAAACCGTTCAAAAAAATTCCAAAATAACCTATATGGCCAGCTGGTTCTAACTTTAAACAAGTGCCAAATTTGCGAAGAAATTTTAAAAGAGTTACGCTTCAACATGATAAGGAATTTATTGAGTCTATTTTTTTATTAATGGCTTTATAACAATGTGTAATCTTAAAAAGTGTTTCATATACGCTCGACATTTTGAGTATTCCTGCGAGCAATGTTTATGAACAGCTGAAAACAAACGGCAAAGCGATGAAAATTACACTTTTGAGACTACCAACAATCAATAAAGAAATATAATTCGGTAGAACATTTACAGAGACAACAATTTTCATTCACGAAAACAAATGAGTATTTAAGTGTCTCTAAGAATCCTTAAGTCTTTACTAGCAAGCTTAAAGCTGTTAAAGATTAAGTTTATGTTTTAAGCTGCTGTTTTCCAGGTGTTTGCTGTTTTCAAAGACGAACTCACAACAACAAAATAGCTCAAAGCTTTCTTTCTGTAGCCAAAATTATAACTAAATATTCTTCAGAAAGTCTTTTCTTTCTATTTACGGTGAATTAATATTGACTAAAGGCGTTTTAAAGTTCGGTAAGCTTAAGCTTATATCAAACCTCGTACTAGGTCAGATCAGTGTCTCAGTCAAATTTTAATACAAACGTGCATAAACTACACAGGAACAGGCATAGTCAAATAACCAATTGTAATTTCAGTAATGATTTTATGTGCTTGAGGAATCATTACCTTGGTTTGCCCAGGCTTCACCAAGTCATCATATCATTTTGTCGGACCCGAAATGGGGTTCCTGTGGTGCGTGTGTGACGTAAGCCGAACCGGTCAGGACCGGTTTTGGCACTAGAACACGAGGAGAAAGAGAGCGAGCGATCTTGTGAGTACGAGCGAGTTTATCAAACGAGAAACGAATAAATTTTGTTGAAATCATCGCAACAAAAGGTGGCGACCCTGCCAGGACACCTGTGATTCGAGAAAGTAACAGCGAGCGGCGAGAAGTGAGCGACGAGAGGAATTTTTACATGTAAACACAGCGAAGAAACACCGAAGTCAACAACATGAGCGCCGAAGGCGAAATCAAAACAATGCAGGAGAAGATTCAAGGTAAACTGAAAATGCTTGAATTTACAGCGGGAGATACAGCGAAAGTAATCGAGACCGGAGACCTGAAGACAATTGAGAGGCATGGAAGCGCATTGGAGCACGTTATTGACAAAACACATCAGCTCAAATTGGAAGTTCAGGAGTTGCGTATTGAAAGTGGGAATGACCCTGTAGAGGTCAGACTTTGGACCGAAACTGTAGAAAGCCAAATCAGTAAATTTGAGGGAATTCTTAAAGAAGTGGAATATGTAGCTGCCAGTATTAGATCAATCGAAGAGGAAAAACGCGAGGAAGAGAAACGGAAACGGAATTTGGAGGAAAAGATCCAGCTTGAAAAGGCTAAACACGAAGCGCAAGCGAGTCTTGAGAAAACGGCGAAGGCATCCACGGAGGAATCTGGGAATTTGAGCAATGTCGGAGCGAAATTGCCAAAACTGGAGATAACTAAATTTCAAGGGACTTTCCTGGATTGGATGAGGTTTTGGAATCAATTCGAAACTGAAATCGACAAGGCTAAACTAACTCAAGTTGCTAAGTTTTCTTACCTGAAGGAGTTACTAGTACCCAGTGTCCGCGCGTCCATTGACGGACTCCCTTTCACGACGGAGGGTTACGAAAGGGCCAAAGCTATATTGAAAACCAAGTATGGTAAACCCAGTGAGGTAGCAAACGCACATATGCAATGCATAATTGGATTATCCACAGTTCATGGTGGACACCCAGCAAAAATCCATGATTTCTACGAGAAGCTAACAAGTCACACACAAGTGCTAGAGACCATGGGCAAGGTTAACGAAATAGGAGGGTTTGTGCGTGCGACGCTTGATAAATTACCTGGAATCAGAGCGGATCTGGTACGTCTAGACGATAACTGGCAAGAGTGGGGATTTGCAGAGCTAATCGAATCCCTGAGGAAGTGGTGTGACCGTAACCCTATTGTCAGCGAAAACCTTAAACCTGAACCGCCAAAGCCTGACCTGCGAAGTCGTTATCCTCCGAACCGTGACCCGCGAAATCGCTTCCAAGCAAGGAAAAATCCTGCTTACCAGACCAAAGATGAGAGTGCGAAGGTGGGGCGTAACTGCATCTATTGTAATGGCGAGGATCACAGCTCCACCCAGTGCAAGAAAGTCCCTGGCTTGCACCAGCGCAGGCAGATCTTGAGTGACAAGAAACTATGCTTCAACTGTACAGGAACAAGACATCAAGCACGGGAGTGCCACAGCAAGTACACTTGTCAACATTGCGGTGGCAGACATCACACGTCTATTTGTGACAGGCTGCCTAGCAACAGTCAAATGATGTTGGCAACTGGTGAGGGTTCTGTTATTTATCCGGTGGTAGTGGTGTTCGTCGATGGGATCAAATGCAGAGCATTACTAGACACAGGTGCGGGTAGTACTTATGCGTCAGCGGCTCTGATTGAACGGCTTAACAAGCGACCAACTCATATCGAACATAGACAGATTGACATGATGCTTTGCTCAACAGTTCAAAAGGTACAAGGGTATTCAGTAACGGTTAAAAGTGTTGATGGGAAGTTTGAGATGATGACGAAGATCAATAAGGTGGACAAGGGTGTTCTACTCACAGTCCCAAATCCGAATTATGGAGAACTGATCAGCAAGTATCGTCACCTGCAGGGAGTGGTCATGGATGACGATGACAAGAAGAGTGAGTTACCCATTCATGTAATACTCGGCGCCAGCGAGTACTCAAGGATCAAAACTGAGACGAAACCTAGAATTGGTCAGCCGTCTGAGCCCATTGCTGAGTTCACTATGCTGGGGTGGACGATGATGTCCACAGGGAGAGAAGCCGCGCTATCCAACGTTTATTTGACGAAAACATCGGCAGCAGACTACGAACAACTCTGCTCTTTAGATGTTTTAGGACTCGCAGATAGACCAGAAGCAGACCAGCAAAACGTGTTTGCCGAATTCTCTGAGCAACTGAACCGAAGTGATGAAGGTTGGTACGAATCGGGTTTGCTATGGAAGCCGGGTCACGATCACCTGCAATCGAACGAACGCGGAAGTATCAGGAGACTACAAGGTCTAGTGAGGAAGTTGCAGAGAGAGCCTGGTCTGATAGACAAGTACGATGAGATCATCCAAGAGCAACTCACTGAAGGGATAGTTGAGAGAGTTGTAGACGAGCCAAACGAGAGAGTATTTTACATCCCTCACAAACCTGTGAAAAAGGAAACTGCCGTGACCACAAAACTCAAAATTGTATTTGACGCATCGGCTAAGCCAAGTGAAGATAGTCCGTCGTTAAACGAGTGCTTAGAAACGGGGCCTCCCTTGCAGAATCTGTTGTGGAACGTTCTTGTGCGAAATCGCCTAAAGCCAGTAGCCTTAGCAGCTGACATCAAACAAGCCTTCTTACAAGTACGCATAAGACCTGAAGACCGGGATGCACTACGTTTCCACTGGCTCAAGAACAAGGACCCTTCAGTTATTGAAGCCTTGAGATTCACGCGAGTGCTCTTCGGGTTGGTCCAGTCGCCATTCTTGTTGGCGGGGACACTAAAGTTGCACTTGCAAAGCCTAAGAGAGAAATACCCAGTGGAGGTAGACGAGATCTTGAGGAGTCTATACGTTGATGACGTCATCACGGGGGGCAACACCAAAGAAGAGGTTCAGGACCTGAAGAAGACGATCATATCAGTGTTTGGGGATGCTAAGTTTACCATGCACAAGTGGAACTCCAACGAGCCTCAGCTAGAGAGTGAGAATGTTGTTCCGGTGCACGAGCCTCAGCTAGACGGCGAGAATGGGGTGCCTGTTGATGAACAGCAGAGTTACGCAAAGCAACAGTTGGGAGTTAAGGAAGGTGAATCCAAGATATTAGGTTTGCCGTGGAACAAGAGAGAGGACACAATTGCAGTGACTTTCCCTGAGGAACCTGTTGATAACACTAAGAGAGGAATGCTACGATTCTTAGCTGCGGTGTACGACCCGCTTGGTGTAGCGTCGCCCACAACATTAGTGGGAAAGCTTCTATACCGCGAAGTATGCGACAGTCGACTACCGTGGGATGAGAAACTGTCAGACAGAATTGGACAAGAGTGGCTGAAGTTTGTGAGGAGCCTCCCCAACAAGGTTGAAGTACTGCGGAACATACCAAGGTTCAAGGAGCCGATCGAAGGAGTCCAGTTGCATGTATTCGGTGACACAAGTGGAGTTGGTACATCAGCGGCCGTCTATGCAGTGATTACACAAGCCTCCGGGGTGAGCAAGGGCTTAATAGCAGCAAAGTCAAGATTAGCAAAGAAGAATCTTACAATTCCAAGATTGGAACTTGTGTCCGCTCACATGGCCGCTAACCTTGTGGAGAACGTGAGAGTCGTACTTGAAGGATATCCAATCAAGTCAGTCCATGGGTGGAGTGACAGTACTGTCGCACTCCACTGGATCAAGGGGGGAGGTACTTACAAACAGTTTGTGGCCAACAGAGTCCGCAAGATCAACGACAAAGATTACATTGAATGGAGACATGTCGACTCCAAACACAACCCAGCCGACATAGGAAGCAGAGGCTGCAAGGCAGATCAGCTGTGTAATGTGTGGTTGCCGGGACCACAATGGTTGTCCAAGCCAGAGGAGTGGCCGGGAGACGTAGTGACAGAGCCTAACAAAGAAACGGAAGCAGAAGCTAAGCTTACTAAGGAGGTGTTTGCAGTGGCAGTGGAGGCGAGGGACGACTTCGATGAAGTGCTGGAAAGGCATACCTTCTGGCGAACGATCAGAATCAGTGCATGGGTCATGAGATTCCTTCAAAATTGCCGGAGCAAGAAGTGGAACCGAGTAAGCGGACCCTTGACAACAGCTGAGACGGAGATACAGGTCAAGTGGTGGATAAGGCGGGAGCAGCAGAGACACAGTGTAACAGACAAGTTTCTGGAAGACCAAGAAAGGCTCAACCTTCAGAAGAATGACCAAGGAATCTATGTGTGCAGAGGAAGAATTCAAGGACATTATCCGGTGTATTTGCCACCCAGGGTAGTCTTATCAGAAAAAATGGTGCAAGACGCCCACATCTTGACGCTACACGGGGGAGTCGGCCTAACGATGGCGCATGTGAGACAAGAGTATTGGATTCCCCGTCTCCGGCAACTGGCGAAGAACGTGGTTAACCACTGCTATGGGTGTAAGAAGTTCCATGTGACAAAGCTCCAAAATCCACCGCCTGGAAACTTACCAGTGGATCGTACAGAGGGGACATTTCCGTTCCAAGTAGTAGGGGTGGACTACGCCGGGCCCATAACTTACAAGATTTCGAAGAAGAAAGAAGGCAAGGCATACATTTTACTGTTCGCATGCAGTCTAACGAGAGCGGTCCATTTAGAGTTACTAACTGACCAGACCACTGCTGGTTTCATCAGGTGTTTGAAACATTTCATTGCGAGACGGGGGAGGCCTACGAAGATTTATTCGGACAATGGAAGAAGTTTTGTGGCTGCATCCAGGTGGCTCAAGAGTGTTATGAGGGAGGAGAAATTGCAAGACTATCTGACCCACCACAACATCCTTTGGCAGTTTAACCTCGCCAGAGCCCCATGGTGGGGCGGTCAATTTGAACGGTTGGTTGGAGTTGTGAAACAGTCATTTTACAAATCTATGGGACGAGCGTACCTGACATTCGGAGAGCTTGAAGAAGTTGTGCTTGAGGTGGAGGTGGCCGTCAATAACCGCCCGTTATCCTATGTTGAAGATGATGTTGAACTTCCGGTGCTAACACCAAACGTCATGATGCACGGGCTACCTAACCTCCTGCCAGAGGAGGATGCAGAGTCAGTGGAGGATGTGGAGCTACGTAAGAGGACAAGATACCTCCGTCGCTGCAAGGACATTCTGTGGTCAAGGTGGACTACAGAATACATCAGAAGTTTGAGGGAGAGACACAATCTCAAACACAAGACCAAGGTGCTGACACTGAAAGTTGGAGATGTGGTGCTAATTCAGAGTGAGGAGCGCAACCGTGGAAAGTGGAACATTGGAGTTGTAGTGAAACTCATCAAGGGGCGTGACGGCATCGTCCGAGCAGCGAGGTTGAGAGCGGGGAAGTCCTACTTGGAGCGAGCAATCCAACAGCTATGTCCAATGGAGCTGTCGTGCGACGTACGGGACACACAGTTGAGAAATTCGGTGCAGCTTAATCCTCGAGCCAGAGAGTTCACCCCTAGGCGGGCTGCTGTAGCTGCAGCGAAGCGGATCAGAGAGATTGCAGAGCAAGAGAACAAGTGAACAGACCCAGGGACGAGTGGGGTCATAATCTGTTAGAACTGTTAAATCTGTTAGAACTGTTAAGCCCATGGAGCCGTATGTTCGATTTGCTCCTCTTGCGAGAACTGATTCAGTGACTTGCGGAGTCACGAACTATTAGAACTCTTTAAAACTGTTGCTGTTATATAAGCATGGAGCTGTGTGATTATATTTGCTCCACTTGCGTGTATCAAAAAGGGGGAGAGTGTCGGACCCGAAATGGGGTTCCTGTGGTGCGTGTGTGACGTAAGCCGAACCGGTCAGGACCGGTTTTGGCACTAGAACACGAGGAGAAAGAGAGCGAGCGATCTTGTGAGTACGAGCGAGTTTATCAAACGAGAAACGAATAAATTTTGTTGAAATCATCGCAACAATTTTGTCAGGCACAGGAATCATAACCCTGGTTTTAAAGGCTTTATGAAATCATTTGAGGAATCATAACCTCTATGTCGTCATATCTAAAAATCACAACCACGATGTTGCAAGACTTATCAAGTCATTTGAGGAATCATAACCCCCACTATTGCATTGTTGGTCAACCAAAGGGGAGAAATTGCTCATTCGAGGGGGGATTTTTGACGAAAAAATGAAAGTGCAAACTGCAGAAGAACTTAGGAAAGTGTTACACAAATGTACTTGATAATCCTTCTGCTAAAAGCCAGTTGAATTCATTTATTGAGCAAGCAATTACTTCATGTCAGAATTAGAGAAGTAAATAAAAGATCAAAACATATTCCCCTTGGAGATCACTCTTTAGACTAGTGAAATCCAATTTACTCCTTAAGCCTGACAATATCAATAAACAAATTCTGTCAGACTGATCGTGATATCCCATACACCTCATTATAGAGAATTTGATAGAAGATCAAAACATATTCCCTTTGGAGGTGACTATTTCTATGAAAGTTCTCAGAACCTTCTCTCTTGATGACATATTGATATTGCCAGGAGGAACTGATTGAAGTTCAGGGTCACTATATATAAGGTTCAATACTTACATGTACATCATAAATAACTATAACCATTTCAATCCCAGAATGGCCAATTGTCAAAAGTATCTGACAAAATTTCTAAATTTCATTCTGTAGAGTGCTAAAAAAACAGATAGCGCCTAGAGTAACGCCAAAGAGGTTTCATTTAAATGGTCATACCACAGAATTTCATCAGCAGATTTTAAATCTAGTACAAGATTCATTATTCATTCTGGGAATGAAATGATAATTAACACATCTGTTGTCGATCTACTGGTTTGTGTCAGTGACCTATACTAGGAACACTACACTTTGTATTTGAATTTCAATATTTTGCGTTCAGCCTCAAATGTTAGCTGGACTTTTGGGCTGCTATTCGAGGAACCAGAGTGACGCGGGAATTCAAATCCCATATCAAAATGACATGATGCTCATTATATTAAAAAATTAGAGTGAAATCCCTAAAAGAGGACAATGCAGGTTTGATTCAGGCTTGAATTGAATCTTTACAGAGACTATAAACTCCCGCACATTTCTTGAAATTATATGGACAGTAATTTCTTTACCCACAACATCAAGCAGTGCCTGTATGAGTAAAAATATTGGTTATTTGTCCTAAACACCCTCATGCGAAGTGATCAAAACCAACATTGTTCCCAGGGTTATCTCTTACCCGTCCCAGATTCTGGGATACAAATGACCAGACCCGCCAGGGTCTCTCGTAGGGTAGGAGAGAAAACCTGGGAATGAGATTGGATCAAAACCTGTAAATTCAACACCCAAATAACCAAGCATCCCTATCAATTTTATATGGGAGTCCGCACTCAACCACAAGGATAGATGCTTTTATTGGAATTAGGACTGCAGATAGGCCATTCAAGTCAGTAATTGTTCACTGTGTTTGAATTTCATGTCCAATGAGGCATCTGTTTATCCACCAAAAAATTCAAAGGCTTATTGTTCCCTATTTCTCCTAGGATGATCATACAATCAACCATTTTTACAATTAATTGCACTATAGGACAATTCCAAAACATTGAATCATTTGAGATTTTACTGAACCTTTATAAGATCCTTTAATTGACGAAAAAAATTTCTATTTTAAAATTGCCAGCCCTGCCAACTCTCACGATTTTTCACGTGTCTCACGGCCTCACGACAAGAGTCCCAATCTCACGTTTTTTGGGGAAATATCTTTCTGAAATGAAATGTTACCTTGTTGGATATAAAATGGAAATTCTATGGGAATGCTAGTGCCAGTATTGTAATATTTTAGCCATGAAGTTGGCTTATTTAGAAGAAATGGCTCTTTGCTATAAGTTTCATACCACACAGCAGGGTAATATTTAAATGAGCAGTAAATTCCCCCTATGGAAAAAGGGTTTGTTTAATCGTGATAGGGAAAAACAGAATCTCACTTCTTTTTGTAGAATATCCACATTTTTTTCATTGGTCTCCAGATTCTCCTTTATCAGGGGTTGACAGGTCTGTATTGCTGTTTCTTACACATGTAGCCTCACCTACACTGTCCTTAATCAGTAAAATCTCCCTGAAAGAGAAACAATGACGAGTCAACAACCATAGATAAACTACCCTCAGTCTCCGCAAGTGAGGAGCACAGTACCCCAGCAGCAGGGGTGGATCCAAAGTAGTTCAAGTGATTTGCACAAATCACTCAAATTTTTTCCAAATCTTATTTCTCAGCTCTTTATTGCTGTTGACGAAATCAATTATTCTCCTTGTTTTATTGTTTATTATGAAATTAATAAAACAACTGAGAGATTATTCCGTCGATCACACAGCAAACCCAGCCCCTCCCGAGTGAAGTGGACGAGTCACCGTTCGCGCGGTTTCGTCCTTTGTTGATCTTTCGAGAACCACGCCAAAAAAAGTTCGCAGGCACCACCGGACAAAGTTTCTACCTAGAGGGTACGGACTGCAGGCATGGCTCTTTTCACAAATCACTCAAAACCCACTTCTATTGGTCAGAATCACTCGCATTGTCTTGTGAACCACTCAAACTCGATTGTGATTGGCTATTCAGGTCGCAAACTACCGTGCAAACTACTGACAATCATATATAAAGAGAAGCCTCTCCCTCAGAAGTCCTTTCGTTCTTGTTGAATTCATAAACTCGCTTCCCGAAGACAAGAATACTTTGATTTATTAACCATGGTTCGAGGTGATCCAGTTTGTCGGAAGGAGGACTGTTCTCAATATGATATTGGCTTGGTTTTCAAGGAAATCAGCTCGTATTCGGACCAGGATAAGCTCAAGTTCATAGAGAATGCGTGGAAACCAGGTGAGCTATTTGATTTCCCAGTGTCAGTGGAATGTTCGAATTCTAAGCATCACTTTGTGTGGGGCTGGCTGAAAAGATTTCCCTGGCTAGCATACTCAAAATTTCTTGATGGTGCATTTTGTTTACCGTGTGTTTTGTTTGGAGTCCAGTGTGGGAGGAATTTAAGTAAACTCGACAAATTGTGATACAGAAACCTTTCAATACACGAATTTCTATTTGAGTCACCCACCAGGCGTCACGAAAGGCTTTATAAAAGGAGAAGCGTTAAGGCTTCTGAGAACAAATTCCTCTCAATATACTTTTGAGGAAAACATGAGTAATTTCAAAACACGCCTGCAGAATAGAGATTACCCAGCTAGAATTGTAGAAAAACACCTTTCAGAGATTAAATTCTCTGATAGAGAAATGTCACTAGTGCAGAAAAACAAAACCGTACCTAAGAAAATACTGCCTTTTGTAACACAATACCATCCGGCTTTGCCTAACCTAAAGGACACACTCATGGGGAAATGGCACCTTATAGAAAATGAACCGCAACTGAGAGAAATCTTTAAGGAGCCCGCCATCATCTCATACCGTAAGGGAAAATCCCTAAAGGACATCCTAGTTATAGCTAAGCTATGAAGGCTTTATTAGAATTTATTCTGCCGCGAACTGCAGGAGTCATGTAGGCTTGTCAACACTTTTATCAATGCTAATTCACTTGCTAGACCCCTTAGACACAGACAGGCAAAGTTCAGATCTAGACAAAAAAATGTTACCTTGTATAGTCAAACAAATTAAGTAATGAATATTTGTACAGAATTATGCCTTTCTGGAGGAGGCACATGTTTATGTGTCTGAATGGCTTGAGGTGCTCTCAGAACGCAGGAAAATGGCAGTTTGAGAGCACTAAATTTCAAATTTTCTTGGGGGAGCATGCCCCCCAACCCCCCTAGTTTAGTTGGTGCAAATCACTCATGTCAAATCCTGGATCCACCCCTGAGCAGCCACCGTGAGGTTGCTGCGTTTACTTGATGGGCCCAAAGATAACTTACCTACGCCTGTTTGAGGCTTTCGAGCTAATGCTAGCCTGCCCCTCTTTTGTTGTGCACGTAAGGCTGCATCAGCAGTAGATGTTGTGCAGCATTTCAGAGGGGTCAGACTAGATGATGGAGCCTTTGCTGATGGCACTGTAACATTCTCTTTTGCCAGCTCCATCAGGTCTTTGACAGACATTTGCTGACTGGGTGCCTTATTACCAATAAGTAGAGCCAGCAGGCGACTTCCCCTGAGTTGATTTTCCCTGGCTGTTTTCCTGCCTCTCTCCAAACTGATCTTGCATTTCCGGAGAAGGTCAGAGCATGTATCCTCATCCCCAGAATCATAAACTACCACTTCCTTTGCTTCCACTGGGGCAATCGTACTTCTCAGCTCCTTTATCTTTTCATTGCTCAACTCTTCCCTTTCCAGTGCTTTCCTTACTTCCCTATCACTCTTTTCCTGGAAGTTAACAGTTTGGTACATTTACGAGACATTGATTAATTGAAGCCATTGTGGAAAGAAAGGAAGAGCGGTTTGTTAACAAATAATAATAGTTATAATGATACAATAATAACCATTGGTCAGTGGCACTTCACTAACTGTATAGCGAGGTTTTTCCAGAATCTATCTCAGGATGGTTATGTTCTGTGTCCTTTGAAATGCATGGAATGTGACACCACCAAGGCCCTGGTGCTGAGTTTTAAGGTCCATCTGATGTCAGTAATCATGTGAATTAATGCACATGCAAGTGATGCAAGTGATGCAACAATCATTATTCAATTCGCATCTCATAACCATAGAAATGGACCATAACCGAACTTGACTCAAAATATGTGCGAGGGATGAACAAACAGCTACTGAAAACATCAGGTGCTGATGTTATATCCTCTGAGAGAAAACTCAGAAAACCTTACGGGCAGAGGGGTGGCATCCAACCCCCCATCCTTGTATGTCCGAGGGTAGATAAGTCTCATAATTTATTTTGTCACAAATTATTGAATTATTTATTGATTGAATTTTTGTATGTAAATCTGAAAATGTGTATGTACTGTAGTTCTTTGTGTCATACAAGGTTTTCAGTTACTAAAATTTATTAATCTATGAAATAATGACACAAGGACTTCAGCTACAGACTGTAGAGGGCCGAACTTTGAACAAGTGATTTTAGTGCCCTACCTGGCTCCAAAAAGCGCTCAAATTTGTGCCACCATCTGAGTCAGATCAGTTAGAGAGTTTATTTTAGAAAAGTAGCTCACCGGATATAGTAAAAGTGAATTTGCAATACACTACATAGCCTGAAAATCAAGTAAAATATACATCTGATAGAAGCTGACGTCAACAAATGTACCATATAGTTTTTTCCTCAAAAGCTAGCATTTAAGTAAATTGTAACATTTGGCTTTTACTTACCAGTGGTACAACTTTTGACAGTGCAGGTGACTAGAGGAAAACAAAAGGGAAGAATTTTTTTGTCAAAGTGTTGTCACGAAACCAGTTAATTTCATTATCAAGCAAACCCGCAACAAAACAACACGCGCGACTTTTTGCAATTGCTTGCTCAACAAATGAATTCAACTGGCTTCTAGCCGACGGATTATCGAGTAAAACTTTCATAAGTTCTTCTGGGTTTTGCACTTCCAGTTTCTGCCAAAAAACCCCCGTTGAAGGAGCAATTTCTCTCCTTGCGTGCACCAAAACATTTTAACTTGTGTCAAATTACCCAAACATTGTCACGCAATAATAAAGCTTGCCACGTTCGCGCAATTTGGCGCTATCTCGCGAAAAAGGAGCACCAAAATATCCAGCAGATCGTAGATAACAAACCCAAGAATAAATTACAGATTATTTAAGTTAGTACAGAATGGCAGATTATCAGACGTGTTTCAACCCCGAATGCTGAGGTCAGCCAGCTGGACATGATGACGCAGAAATAAACTCTCCCTCTATTGACATCAAATCTGGGTCATGTGAGGTGGATGACACTAATGATGCTCACACTCTGATTGGTGAGTCACATCAAGAATTACTTTTATTATCAGAAATGATTTTAGATTTTTCTAGAAAGTATGATATAAGGGCTTGGATTCTCTTTCCTGGACATCACTGTCAGTTGTCTTTCTGCTACTTTCAGCCCTGGATATAACACTAACTCTGGCTTCTGAAAGTCAGCAAATTGACTCCTAAATACGGGGAAGAGGAGGAAACTTCTCAGTTGTTTTTAGCATAAGATATATGTTATGAGTCATTCAAATTCAGCTTAAAAAATTTCAACCTAATATGATAGGTTGATTCTCAATTTCCTTTGTCTTTAAACCCTAATTCATGAATAATTGGCGCTAGGAGACAAAGGAAACAGATAATAAACCTAGATAGAAAAATTTAACCTGAACTTAATTTTGACATGTATCATGTATGCATAATCGTCAAAGAAAAAAGAAATTCAACTGTAAAAGATGCACAGTTTATATTTTTCCATCCTTGGTTTTATAATTATGTATAGCCCCATTGGGAAAATTAATACCCTTTACCACTTGATACCCTTTACGCTTCTGAGACAGCAGTCACCAGAGTATTTAATTCAGGAATAAACACACAAAAACATACCAACACCATTTCCAAAGGTTACATACAACATTTTTTATTACTTGCAAACTTAACCGAAAAACAATAACATTCAAGTTTGACTTGGATATTTTAATGTTGCAATTAAGACCACTCAGTTTAATTAATCATTAATAACTCATTAATATAACACATTATTACTCCTCAAAATATGTCTTGTTTTCTGCATTAAAAAATAATGAAAGCATAGACTCATTGCTTGAGAACATCTAATTGCCAGTATTCTTAGCAGCCACCTTAAATGTTGGATTTTGTTTGCTGCAGGTGAAATTCAAGGATCTGTGATAGACAGGAAATGTAGCAAAAATAACATCAGTTCTGAGGAAAATAAAATGCAAATTTATTCAGGTACATTTTTTATCAATACCAATCATGAATTTTACTGAATCAAAATTATACAGTTCAATTTAATTCATAATATAGTAAGATAAGTCTTAAAAGCAATGCCTATAATCCTTACTTGTAGGGGAATTCTGGTGCAAAAGTGACAGGCCAGGTATTATTTTGGGTGCCTTGAATTAGCCAAGGATTTTTTTGGGTATCTTAAACAACGTTATTGGTGTATGGTAGTGCCACATGCCTTCTTCTGTTGGTTTTGATTTAACCTCTTTCAATTATCCCTGTCAATTGAACTCTGGAGCACTGTATCTGGGTGGTCATTGGCTTTGTAGTTAATTGCATGGCTATGATGGGATCGTCCATAAGGATCAGTTAATGAATTAACTACAGGCAACATAACCTAGAATCACACATGTTAATAGGAAGAGGTGACGCCACTTCACTCATTTCATAGTGGGGTCCTTTTCCTTGGGAGGAATAATTCCCCATACTGATTACGATTTTAACTTTTTTCAGGTGAAAATGGACTTGATGACTTTGAAGAAAGTGACAAGGAAGATCAAGGGATTGCTGTCTTTAAAGGTATATTTTTTACTTTCATGAAATCTGTATCATTTTAGAATTCAAATCAAAGTAACCCTCAATTTGTTTGGTAGAAATGTGCATACAGAACAGAGAATTAATACAGATGTTTAACGCACCTATCCATGTAAAGCCTGAGGGGGGGAAGCTAAATCTATATATTAAAAATAAAAATAATGGTTTATTAACAGATCTACTGGGTGGCTCTCCCCTGTTAACGTACATCAATTACAGTTAAAAGATAAATCATATTAAGTTCTTCACAAACTATGCAATATACAATTAAAAGTAGAAGCAGGATTAACAGAATCGAAATTACAGTAAAACTAACTGATCACTCTCTACTCTGTTATATAAAAAAATTCCTTGCAAGTCTTAAAAAGGTTCTGTAATCTTTACAGGTTCTAATAGTTTCTTGTAGATTGTTAAATAGCTTCCACGCATTATCTTGGTAAGTGCCATTTTTGGTTGCGTCCACTAATCTAATTGAATTGCTTGAATTGCTTGCTTGCATAGTTTAAAGCCATTACATGGATTTTGAATCAGTGCTTCAACGTATCCCAGAGTACATCTGATGGGTCACTGAGAAAGGGGAATTACGCTTTTTGACTTTAGACAAAACCACACATCTAATAAGAGAAAACCGAGAGATTGCATCTTCAAATGATTTATTCTGGCCATGGAGAATCTTCGATACATTTTTCAACATTGACCCTGAACCACTGGAAGAAATGTTAAAACAACTGTCCCTACTTTTGCGGCTTCCAGTGGAAAGTGCCCACGAGTACCTCGACGCATGCAAACGGAAATTTGAGAAGTCCTTCTGTGAGAACATGGAGAGGGAAACCTGGAGAAATCATCTGTTGTATAAACTGTGTGGCTGAACTGAACAAAAATGCAAAGCCAATAACGGCACCGCACGTAGTTTCTATTACCCCACAGAGCATATTCATGGTGGCAGGTGAGAATTCCATGGAGGAGTTAAAAAGACAACATCAAGCCTTGAAAACCGCGTTGTTAGTCACACTAGAATTTCGAAACGTATGAAAATATGAATGATAGATAGCAACAGGTGAAAAGAAAATGACTGAGACCGTGCAACTTTTCTTGCTTCAATTTTACGCCAGTGTATTTTTTTTTGTTTTATATAGTGTAGCACCAGGTTCGTACTTGCTGGGTCCCTTGCTGGTCCACTTCTGAAGGTTTTTTGATGAGACTTAAGCAACTAACTCAAAGTATCTAATACTTTCTTAACGTAATTCATTTGTAAATGAGAATTTAGTGAATTGTTAAGGAGTCGTTAAAGTAATTATTATTGTCTGTTAAATTAGGTGAGGATCCTGAATTGGCCGAGCTCAGCCGAAAAGCAACAACATTTCATGAAATCTAAAATGGAAAATATTAGCAGTTATCCAGATAAGGAAACTGAACATCTTCAGGCCACTTGGGGAGAAAAAGAAGGTGCTTTTGGACCGAGAAAGTCAAAGCTGAACAACTGGCCAAGTCTCCAAAAATGTGGCACTGCAACAAAACCACCATAACGTGAATAATTGATGTCTCCTGGTCAAGGAAAGAAACGTTTTTAACTAAAGCAGAGTCCCGAAAACTCTTGCAGGATGAGAAGGAGCTGTGAGCAGACTTGAGCAGCAGAAAAAGGAAATGCTGGGCAAAAACCCTTAATGCATGGCTGCTGCCCTCGTGGAAGTAGAACACCATGATGCCAAAAAAGAAGAATGTAAGGAAGCAAATAATAGCTCAGCTCCAAAACGCGAGAAGGCCTTGATGGAGGGAGCTTATACTGAGCTCAAGAAAGCCCACAAGAAGCGGCTGTTAAATCTATCAAGGTTAAGCAACAGCAAGTTGAAATGCGCTTAACTTCAAAAATGCAAGAAGCAGCAGATGAGGATGAGGCTGTCGCTGCCTGAAGGAAACACAGTAACTTCACTGTACACCGTATAAATAACATAGCTAGTACAAACTTTTGACTCCTTTTTTTACACGTCAACCTTTTTTCCTTTTCCCCTAAAAACCCAAAACGCCTTTGTTGCATTATCATAATTAACTTCCCTTTTTGTTCACAACACTGGCATATATATAGGTATACACCTACGACCAAAACAACAAAAGGTAAATTCCAGTCTTCAGCAGACCATTTCAGCAAATCTTCACTGACAAAGCCAATTCACAGCATAGCACAGCTGAATCTAAAAAGAAAAATGTATCTAAGGAGTTTCTGTGTCATATCATGCTCCCTTGAAGTCTTGTGTCCTTAATTTTCCTACTGGTTGCATAGTTTAAAGCCATTACGTATATCATTTTTGTGCTTGGTAATGCTGAGATATTGTAAATAGAGAGTTTAAAAGAAGGAATCAATAACATTGGGGTACTGGGTACTATAAAAGTTCATTGATTGATGATGATGATGATGATGAAGTTTATGGTTGTGTTGCTCTGTTGTTGGTGATCTATCTCTCCTGTCACGCAACGGACATTTATAATTCTTCAGGTTGACAACCATAACGCAAACGACTATAGGCCTATTCCTTTGCTGTCTAACTTAAATAGGATCCTGGAAAAATTGGTCTTCTCTAGAATGGAATCTTTCATTTTCTCTTCCTCCGTCCCAATATGGATTCTGCAAAGTGCATTCAACTCAGCATGCAATTCTTGACATTATAAATACCACTCAGGAAAACATGGGAAAATGGTTGTTCTCATGTGGTGTATTTATCATTTGGGCATAGCCCAAATGGAGTAATCGAAATGGCTTGTTTTGACGCAAAGTTGCAAGAGGACATGCAATACGTGCTAGGGTAAAAAAGGCAAGAAAACAAGCGAAGGAAGGCCAATGTCTGCCATGTGAACGTCTTGTACAAGGTAAGAGGCATGTGGAAAAGAAAGCACTGCTAGCAGGGTACTTTATCCCAGTTTTATGACCTGAAAAATTAATCTGAATCTTCAGTATTTGTACCTCATCTAAATTTGGAAGGTTGAAGTCCGGGGATGAGATCTGTTTAAAATATTTGTACTATTAACGGGTTTTCATCACAATTAGACTTTGACAGGGTTCGTAGTACTTGTAGATTAAGAACTTCGAGGAGTTTTCCAGGGTATACACAAGATAATCCAGGACCCCAAAGTTGTCAATTTCACATAAATTTTCTTTAGAACAAGTTACTTACAAAGTGAAAGTGTATGTAGAGAAACGTTTTCATAACTTTCTCATTCATTTTTTCTTGATCTCTAATTTGTCATCAATAAGCTTTGGCTCCTCAGCTTTTTCTCTTGCTCTCTTTCTAAGTGCATCAGATTGCGTTACAAGTAGCAGAGAATGTTCACTTTCTGCTTTCTCTGCCAGTTCATCAGTCAAGGTTGTTAAACTCAACCTCATTTTCACATTGTTTCTTCTTCTTTGCAAGGTCTCCAGTGTCTTCTCTCGGTTTCTTTTCCTGTTTCTCTTTTATGTTGTCTTCTTTTTTCCATTAAGAGATGCTAAATGTCTCTGATGTAAGCGTCTAACTCTAGTTAGCAAATTGCTTGGTTAAACGCATTTCAAGCACCCCACCAGCAAAGGAAAGATTGTCGTAGACAATTCTTTGGGCGATGATGCTTTTCTCTTGCAAGTCTTCAACAATTAAATTAGCATTTATGAAAAACCCCCTTTCAACAGTAGCATGACCATGTGATAAACAGAAACATAGCTTGATTACATCAAACAGAAGACCATACTCTTTCTTTGTACCAATTTCCTCATAGAACTTGTCAAGACGTGAGTTCTCAGAATATGGTTCATAAGAATGAAACTTTGAGCCAACAGCTTCATAAAAAAATAATTGTACTGCCATATTACGTCATCACAGTCCTTGGACTTGATTCTCTTAGCATGATCTAGCTTGTTAACTACTCTTTTCAATTTCTCCTTTGACTTGGCTGGATCCTTTGCAATCTGTGAAGGATTAAGGGATGCAAGATTTCTCACTAAAATATACTCGAGGAGTGATGAGGTAGCCTTGCAAAGTGCAGAGTTGCACTGCATTCTAAATTCTAACCTCAGCTATCGTCCCTTTGGCAAGAAGTTTTTCACCTCTATATCAGCTGCATAGCCAATGTCAAACCAATTCCCAGCTTACACTTGATTTGTCAAGGTGAACAGCTACCAGAGCTTGGGGAGTAGAGGAGCTCTTAAGACCAGATTCTTTAATGAATCTTGCCATCAGTGCTTTGATCAGTTGCAAAAGATCACCACAGAGGTGTGGTATCATTGGCTTATCTGTCTGATATCTAACAAGAAATGCCTCAAACTGCTTAGCAACAGACACAAAGAACAAAAGCTTTAACTTTAACAAACGATCCTTACACCCCTGTTGCATTATAAGAAAAGTTGTATGCTTTGGTGCAGATTCCTCCTTGATTAATCCTTCAATGTAAAGCTGAACATAATGAAGGATGTCAATTGCTCTGCTTGCCACATGTGAATCTCCAACCCAATGACAAACACAGAATTTCAAAGGTAAGTGGTTGAACTTGAAAACCTTGTACAGTCATGTCTTGCTGGATAATCTTTATATATTTTGTAACGTTTTGTTAGTTTCACAATAATATGTATATTAGGTTGCATAATACTGCTGAAGTATTTAAGGCGTGCTTGTAAGGTGTCTCAAGGGGCTATTACACTAATTAAGGTTTGTTAAGCTATGCAAGAGTCATACGAGGCATCTCTTTCAACCCTAGTTTTTTACGCCGTGTCGGTTTTTGAAACAGTGAGCGTCCCTCACACGTCTTTGGAAACTAACAACGCCAGGGACGCTGCTCAACCGAGTGATCTTTCTTCACATACGTCCTTATAAAATGTTGAAACTAGTTTCCCAACTTTTGGACGTCAAATTTGATCAAAAGTTTGCCGCCTTTAAGCGCGATCTCGAGGACAAAGAAGCTGCCACGCAATCGCAGCTTAAGAAGCTGAAAAACAAATCGAAAGCTTCAAACTCCTTTACTTTCAAGGGAAACAAAGTACAGTACGAACTTAACATCTCTGCATGGCTTAGCGGACAGTGCCATTAAGAACATCTCAAAAGGAAACCTTTCAGCAGCGATTTGTGAACTTGAATCGGTAAAGACACTTATTACAAAACGAAACAAGCTTATTCATTTTGGGGATAAGAGTCCTGCGGGATAGACAGGTGTTAAAGAGTACGAATTGAACAGATGAGTTGGTAGAGGATTCTGGGGATGAAAAGAGGCTTTGTTCAGCAGAAAGATGGGCATTGGCCAAGATCCACAAGAAGAAGCATAGGAATTCGTCTGCCTGACCTAGCTATACAAGTACCTGTCAGCCATCGAGTGAAGCTTCTTTTGCTGGGCCTTCCAATACTCTTCCTGTTAATCAGCAGGTTTTTCGTTGGCAGTCCTTTCGCAAGCATCGATCTCAACCTTCGGACAAGTGCTTTAGTTGCAGACAGAGAGCTCATCGGGCAAATTCAACTTCCTGCCCCAGCCGCCTTAGAGGAACCGTTGCAGTCCCTTCAAGCAGCAAGGCCGCAAACTGACCACAAATACAAAGTTACATTACAGAGATTAGAGAAAGATGAGCATAATTTAGTGAATTTGGTTACATGTTTAAATGACTTTGATCCAGTGGAACTTGTCCAGAACTCTGTTGATGCGTCTGATTTATCTATTGATGTAATTAGTCCCGAATATCAGGAGGGAGTTCCTACCGTTAAGGTTAAAGGTAGTCTTAAGCGAAATGTACCCTTTTGGGAGCATATAGGTGCTTCTCGTTTCATTTGCAATACTATTGTCGATGGGTATAAGATCCCCTTTATTTACACTTCACCTGCAGCAAGCTTTGGCAATAATCAATCTGCCATTCAGCATAGTGAATTTGTGGAACAGGCTATTTCTGATCTCTTCATAGCAGGCTCAGTGGTTGAATGTGGGAGTGCCCCTACTGTGGTTAACCCCCTATCTGTTTCCATTCAGCCTAATGGTAAGAAAAGGTTCATATTAGACTTACAATATCCAAATCAATTGTTTAGAAATCCAACATTAAATGCCAGGACGCAAAAACCATACTTTATTCCTTGTCAATTTTTCTCAGCATTGGCTATTTTCCTTTGAAATCAAATCTGGTTATCATCATATTGACATTTTTCCCCCAGACCAAACGTTTTTAGGCTTTTCCTGGTCTAAGGATGGGGTTATTCGATTTTATAAATTTACTGTGCCTGCCACTTTTTGGCCGCCATGTTGCTTTTTCTGTTATTTCGGAGGAAGCCGCGTACTGCCGCGTGAGCTCAAATGTCTGGGATTTTAGGCCATGTAATCCAAAAGGTTCAGAAGATAGCAGAAAAGCTTACTTGTCTTTCCGACTGGTTGTTCCGTTAACACTCAAATTTTCAAACAAACTGAACCTGAGAAGTAAATTCAAGTTGGCAGACAAAGAACTCGTGCGTAACATTTGGATTCTCCTAATCTAGAGAGAATATATTTCTACTTGTACTGAATGACAAGGGGGAAAAGAGTGGTTTACACTCAAAAAGTATAGTTTTTTCTTACATTTTAGCGATGACAGCAAACCACCCTGAATTTCATAGTCGACGAGGGATGGACAACATTTTGACGACCTTATGCATGGCCAGAAGGTTCGTGTGGGAAAATTTCGCTGCTGGTTGGCGTTATTGTCCCATTTTATCGTCGATGCTTAAGGTCCCTAATAGTTCATGTAGACATCCGCTGGAGCCTTCACTGCATCAAGGAAGTAATGGCCTACATTGTCAGGGGAGTTGTTTGACCGAGAAACCACCAGTCATAAAAGTCGTATACTCCAGTCATCTATGCAACCATGAACAGGAAAACCATAGGATTTCAGTTTGTCATACCCATCTGCATGCTGCAGCATTAGGTTTCGATTATATACTGATGTCTTTTCAGTCTGTCCGTGTCACGTAGTGAAATCTCAACCAGTTGTCGTGGGACTCAATGCTCTGTTAATTGAAGACTATATCATACATGCCTGTAAATAATGCCCCGAAATACACTCTGGCCCATCTAGCATTTCCCGAATTTCTGAAGTTAGGGTATCAACATTGTAATCTGGATTCCTCCTCAATAAACCATATATCCTCAGTATGTGTATATTTCAATGTTGTGAAAAGTAGTTAGGAAATGCAATATATCCGCCTATTGAAACCCAGGATAAAAGTGGTATTCTATGAAAACCTCTTTCATATTATCTTCAAGCTCGACATTGTCATCGTTAGCAGTCACCATTTGATTTGGGCATAGACGATACACTTCTTACCTGTTCATTTCCAATTTCCTGCACAAACATACGTATGGAGGAGCATTCTGGACAAAAATGCAATTGGATCACGACCTGTGTTCCATTAGATTGTACCTTGATTCCATTGGATTGTACCTTCGTTTGGATCGTACTTTCATTCTATTGGATCATCCTCCAATTATTTTGTTGCAAGCTTTATTCCATAAGTTTATCCTCTGTAGCATTAGATCGTACATAAAGCCATTTTCTTATGCTACACATTAAACCGTACCTCCCAGGAGACTCCATTTCATTGGATCCCAACTATCTGTCTGTCGTAGTCTGTATGTGGTAAGCAGTTAAGTGAGAGAGCTGAAACCTCAATTTTGTTTTCATGTGTAGACACACAAGTTACAATTACATGACGTATGATTCACAATTTAAGTGCACTTGAAGTAAGGATTGTAGAGATGGCACATTAATTTTTTGGCTAGTCATCAAATGCGAATCAATGAGACTTCAATAGAAAGAAGCTTCTTCAAAGAACAATTAGTGTTTTGAGAACAATTCTCAACGAACTGGAAAGTCCAGCTGGAAGCAGTACTAGTAGTGATGTTGTGAGTGTGCCACCTCTGTCTGGAACATCCGCTCCCTTTTGCACGACAGCAAACACAGATAATTTTAGGTAAGCTCAAGTTAATCTTAAGGAAAATTTAAAGTGCTTTGCTTGCTTGAGATGCTTTGTGTACTTCAGATGCTTTGCTTGCTTGAGGGTGTTTCTAAAACGAAGACCTAAGACCCCCTGGACTAAAATGAAGACCCCTGTGGATTAAACTCTTATGACAGCTAGCCCCCGATTTAGGAGTGTTGTGGAATTTCCTTTGCCCTATTTAATTGTGATGATGAAGTCTATCACTCACCTTTTCTTCAAAAGGTGTTTCCAAGAGTCACTTTACGGGAGAGCAAGAGCTAGCTAGAGACCCGCCATTTTTCAAAGCGGGCTGTGTTGAAAAATTAAGAAAAAAACAACAACATTGCTTGATAAACATTGAATGCTCTACTATAATGGGCAAGAATACTTTAAGGCATGTATCCTTCTGTTTCACGTTAACTATAGTCTAGATGCTATCATCATAAGAGAAGAAGAGTCCAAAAACATGGGCACGTGGGTATCAGCAAATGGTCATGAAGGGGTGTGCCGACCTAGAAAGAGGAGACAGATGAAATCTCGTAGATTTTTTAGTGGGGTAGTAGTTTTTAAAGGCATAAAGAAAGCGAGTTATATTATTTGTTTGTTTTTTCATTTCTCCTCTCCCGCCTGTTTTTCCCCAGCGATGGTAAAAAAAACAATCTCGTGTGGACTTAGTTTTTATAACCTTTTCGTATAGGACATATACAACATGGAAGAAAAGGCGCAGTCTGAGGACAAATAGTTTTTTCACTGAATATCCAAAAATAGGCCTGGGAGAGCTCCTTCTTCTGATTTATTTCTGGTTGCTTGACGTTACCAGGGAAAAGACTGCCAGAATGATGTCAATGAATGTAAATCTTGTGTGCCAGGGTCTTCTGGCATTTAGAAGATGTATGCTTCCTGGATATAGACCAGACCAGATTCCATTTATCCCTTTTGGCGGAACAGCAGTAATCAAGTGTAATGAAAGCAAATTTAATCACAAAGCTACAAAGAGAAATATGGTCAAACGAAAGCTTGGCATAATCAGTATCCTTGGATTTAAGTATAAACAAGAGCTCTTGGTATAGAGTATCCTGATGCAGCATTTCACAATGTCAGTTACATAACAAAGAATACTTACTTATAACATTTAAATGCACAAATTCAAACGACATTTCGAAATGCTCATACAGCAATGGCAAAAGAGTTAAATTAACAGAACTGGGGGCATTAAATAAATTTAATCATTGATGTCCTAAGTTTATATATCCCTGAAAAACTTTACAAACAAAAAACGGGAAAAAATACCCTATTTTACACGTGCCAGAATAGCCATTTTGTAGTGCACTATAATTCGAAACAAGAACTTAATTAAATCATTTTCCTGTTCCCTTTTCCTTTCCTGCAATTAAAAAAATAGTCAAGACCTCTGACAGTCATGATCTTTGAACTTTAATGTGGGCAATAAAAGAATAGATCTCAAAGCAAATAATGGTCAACAAACTCCCAAGCAAGCTAAAGATAATTGATTTGAAGGTTTTGGCATAAAAAGTGTACAGTCTTTTTATTTTCTCATAACAGTACAACAGAGCACGTTGTGCACCAGATTCATCGGTCTTTGGTGTGATCAACACCACAACGCTATTGCCGATTTTGGAGAGGTGTCTCCAACCTACAAGTGCGGTATACACCAACGACTGGGGAGCGTACGACAATCTTGAATGCCACCTTCCTAATCATGTCACCCATCATCACATTGTTGTCCACCGTGAAAACTTTGTTGATCCAGCTACTGGAGTCCACACACAGGAAGCGGAGTCTGCCTGGGCGAACCTGAAGTTGCCAATCAAAGGTCGAAGGGGGATCGAGTGTCATGACTTACAGACACTGGAGAGGGCTAGATAATATCGCCAATTTTCTACCTGTTCTAGCTTCACAGTATAGGGACTATTCAGTGTGACTAGGGCAGTCCAATTTGAATATAGTAAAATTCCGTACATAAGAACCTAGTTTTTCTGAAGTCGTTAGGCTAAGATTGTCCATTTAGACCCTTTTACATAAGAACCTGTCTTTTCATGACAATACCAATACCATATGCCAACAGAACACAAGTGTACAGTAAGTTGTCTAAGTCAAATGTGAATGTCTTGTAGGCAGTGACAAACACATTATTTTGAAACCTATTAAACAACCTGCCAAGCCCAATTTTCCAGTAAGGTCCGTTTGTATAAGAACCTTCTTAGCCTAGCTTGGAGAAACTCTCACTCTTATACACGGGTTTTTACTGAGGTAGAGACCAAAAAATTAGCTCCAGGATTTCACTGCACGCACTAAGAGCCGTTTCACACTGGTCGAGCTACTGCTGTGCCGAAAGTAGTTTGATTTAAGTGATCAAATGAAAGTAGACTTCAGCAGGACTTAATTTCAAACGTCGCTCTTCTACCATAATGAACTCAATTCATATACACCTATTTTAATAAAGGTAGTCTTATGTTCTGCATTTTAATGACCAAATCCCAAAGCACCCTTCATTGAAATATGTGAATATGTATAAGAATATTGAAATTTTAAGATCTGAATAACCCACATGTTATATATCAAAATTGTAACATGACTCGGAGGCTAAAGGGACAACATTGCAAATTTTTTTACGACTCTTTCATCTTGCAATTGCCAGATGAAGCTTAAGAACAAAGGGCAAAGGTGGGTAAAAGTGAAAAAGAGTTCTCCCTAAAAGTCTATTGGCCAACTAGAGAATACCAATGATTAACTGACAGATGCCGATGAAAATCAAGGTGCAAATGTCAGTCCCCCAAAAAAGGGGCTTTATACCGTGGACAAACAAGTAAGACAAGGAAAAAACTATATTGCAATTCAGGAGGCGATGCAAACGGGCCTCATTGCCCATGCACTGTTGGTAACAGATCTTGTACTTCACTCTGTAAATGCTTTAACTGTGGGAAACGACCACCTAGAAACAACCATATTGACAACCAATCTTCTTGTCGCTGTGGAGCCAACAATAAAAACGGTGGTGAAGAAGTCAAAAGTTGCACTGACACCATAGGTAAGAGATGAACAAAATGCAACTGTTAAATAGAAAGCGGCCATGTGCCAATAAGTGCCATTGTTATGGGTGCAGCAATGAGTATGGAAGAAGATACGCCAGCAATGTTTCCTCAACGCAAAAAAGAAACATTAAATGCACCCTAAGCCCATCAAGTTTACAAAGGAAGAGAACTGACAAATTTCTTACAGAGAACGACTTCGAAATTAAGCAAGGGTCTTGGACAACGAAGGAGACATATTTAATAGAAGCAGTAATGTCATTTTTAAGTTCAGCAAGTATTGTGCTGTCGGATGAAAATGTAACAAATATGTACAATTTTGTTTCCACTTCTGCCTTCGCATGTACAGCAGATTGTAAGTCAGAGGGGCAGATAAGAGCAAAGGTATCCTGTGTTAAAATAGGCAACATGCACCACAAAAATTTCTGTATGAGATTGCTGCGCTGGATTCCCAAACTTGACCCAGTGCCCAACTTGCATCCATAAACAGTGACAATTTTAATAAGATTTCCTTTGTACAACCCAAAATTTGTTGTCCGTTACTAAAAAGGAGGAGAAATGAGTGTCACATGACCTTTTATTGCAGTTTTCTTACACAAAAAAGGTAAAAAAGGGCGGCCGAGGTGACAAATGTAATAAGTATTTGTAACGCTCCGCTACAAAGAACCTTTTATGAATGACTGACTGCGATAGAAGTGTAGTTTCTGAAATCAAGTTAGCTGATCTTTATATTCATTTTCATCTATCTTTTTTTCATAACCATACAACCTGTGCATGCAGGGTAAGAATTGGTCTCAGGAAGTTAAGTAGAACAGCACAGTTTTCACTATACGTTAGATTAGATCTGTTTTCATGGTGAAAGATTACGTATGCCAATCCCAGCTTGGTAACTAATCTTAAACACAAATTTCTGCAGATAATGAAAGGTGTAGATGTCATTAGTAAGACCCAGTTTCTCAGGGCATTGGGGCTACCCGAACATTTTTTGCCAGATTCTTTAAAGCGAATTGCTCAAGGAATTTAAGCTTCAGACAAATGCGAAGGTCGATTGATAATAATCACGCAATTAAGTAAATTAAAGGCAGATTGAAAGTACAGAGATGACTAATCAGTCATTGAGTGAATATACATTACAGCACTTTAATTTACACAGCATTGTGCAGTCTTTATGCAGCACCTCTCCCCCTCCCCCAGACTCAACATAGTTCACTTGTGGAAATAATTTTGTTGGCAAATTCGAATTGGGTGTGGGAGAATGTTAGAAAATGTTAGGGTAGGCCAAAGTGTGGTGCAAAGAAGTTGAATATAGCAACATCAACTGAAGCACTTCCAGTACATGTGCGGGAAACACATTTATATATTACCATGAATGTGTTATGTGCTCGTATTTTGGCGTGATCAAAACAAAAAGACTGGGCGAGTGGACATGACTGGAAATCTGTCTCAATAAACTTGCCATGTACAGTGCATGGGATGTGTGTGACACCGGCAGTCAACAGGTCTGTATTAACCCATTCGCTCCTGGAGATTTTGCCGAAAAACGCGTTTTGAAGCTAGTCGAGTGGTTTTCTGGTCACTGTCGTGCTATAAAGAGCTAAAACTTACCACAAACCGGTCTACAGGTCGTACACTTGGCGGCCTTCTGATCCAGATGCAAAATATCAGCTTGCGAAGTTCGGGCATGCGCAGAAAGCAAAATTTCGACATAGTTTTTGGGTTTAAAAGTGACACAGCAGTCTTGACTTTTACTTTTCGCTTTCTCTCCTCCCTTCTTTTTTCGCTTTTCTTGCCTCATTTTTTTTTTCTCTTGCTGGGCATTTAGTAGGCTTCATTTTGGTGGGAAGAGTTTTTAGGAAAGCTTTTAGGATCTTAGGATTAGGTGAAAGGAAAGGTAGGTGGGTAATGGAACAAGATTTTCATGGAGATTTTCAGGTCCTTGTCACGTGGTTTTTTGCTTCTTTCTCCGGTGTCCTTGACTGAATTGTGGTCATTCTGGTATGGTTTGAAAGATCTCTTCACTCTGCACAAGTTACCGAAGAAAGTTGTCCTTGACCGTTAAAACTGATGACGTCACAAAGGGTAGAAAGGACCTGGATCCGCACGGGCGGTTACGGGCGGTTCAGGGGCGAATGGGTTAAGCAGTCGTGGTCACCTGTTAATATTGAGTCCCAAAGAGTGTTTTTTTCTTATTTGAAGTTGCATTGCACTGGTCACTTCATGAACTAGAAATGCTCATTTATTTTAACATAAAGTTAAATTCGCCACGTCATTAAGTAGTCATTTAGCCACTACCCAAGCATTAAATACAATTTTGACCGAGTCCCTCCTCTCTCAACTATAATCTTTTGTTTTCACTTGAAAGGGCACAACCATTGTTACTATCAGCCAGGAATCCTAAGGCAACCTTGAAACAGGTAGTTTCCTCGCATTCATGTCACCAAAGTTTACCAAAAGATTTTAAGTCTCAGCACGACTAGCGACCTCAGTTTACTCGTCATTCGAAGACACCTTTACATGAAAAACCTCAGTTAATAAAGGTATCGTAAAATACCAAAATTAAACGAGGCTTACCTGTAAGGTGAAGTTTGATTTGGGTTCTGTGAGTCATTGGTCGGGAGCGAAGGAGTCATGTGAGAAAGCGCACGAGCCCGGGAAGATCAGTCTTTAACAGATGTGAGCACTTACACCCAAGCATGGGTGGGTGAATAACACATGGGTGGGCACATGACTCCTTCGCTCCCGACCAATGACTCACAGAACCCAAATCAAACTTCACCTTACAGGTAAGCCTCGTTTAATTTTGGTATTCTGTTTCGTCATTGGTCATTGGTCGCTACGGAGTCACGTGAGATTTTAAAGCAGTGTAAGTGCGAACTCAAATAAACAGCAATGATTTATATCAACATGAATCTGCTTTAATAATATGCTCTCTTAGCCATCAAAACATACAACCGTAAGAACTATCTTAGTTGTCCCCACATACAGCTTTAAGGAGTTCAGCCCCAAAATTCTCTTGAGGGGCCACTGGTTTGTCATAAAACTTTGTAAATGTGGACTCCTGGGACCACCCAGCACTTTTCATAATTGTGGCAATAGAAATGTTGTTCCCCTTTGCTGCAGAAGTAGATGCTGATCTGGTGCTGTGTGCACTGTATTTTGAAGTGTCAATTCCAGCATCAACCAATGTAGTCTTAATCCACCGGCTTACTGTATCAGGGGAAACAGCTTTGTGAGGCTTAGTGTAACTAATAAAAAGCTGCTTCACATCACCCCGAAGAATATCTGTACGCTTCAGATATTGCTGAAGATGCTTTACAATACAAAGACTAACATCTGGTGCATAGGCCTGAAACTCAATAGAAGCTAAATGTTTACCAGGTCTCGAAGTTTTTAACAATGAGTTAATGGAAAACACACACTTATCAGCACTTATTTGCATACAATCAATTGATAATGTGTGCAGAGTCTGGCGACGCTGTCCTGAAAGCAATGCCATCAACATAACCACTTTCAAAGTCAAGTTCTTCAGACTAAGTTTCTCAGGTGGGCCTAGTTTAGCTAGGTAGGCTAATACCACCGTCACATCCCAAGTTTCTTGATACCTTGGTAGAGAGGGTCTGCATTCGAAGATTCCCTTGATGAAACGACAGACTAAGGGATGCTGTCCAAAAGTGTAATGCTCTGATGTAAAACAAACAGTAGATAAAGCACACCGGGCTGTATTGAGAGCACTATATCCAATCCCTGTTTGGTAGAGTTCTGCCAGGAAATTAATCCCATGTTCTATAGTGGCTGAAAAGGGATTAATCTGCCTTTGACTACAGTACTGTTCCCATTTAGCGATGAATGGTTTATATTGTTGTTTAGTACCCTTTCTCCAGGACTGCAGGATGAGTGAGGTAGCTGATTCCGAAAGGCCTCTGCCTTCAAGTGATTTCCGGACAAGTGGCAGATCAGCAGGGTGAGTTTCTGGTGTAGTGGATGCACCAATTCTGGCTGTTGAGGTAGAAATAAGGTGTGTTTCTTTTTGGGAAGCACAAGGGGTTTCTGAACCAGCAGTCTCATTACCGATGGCCACCATGGCTGAGTCGGCCAGCATGGCACAACCAACAGTCCTGTGGCCTCCTCTGCTTGGACTTTCTGTAACACTTTTGGGATGATACTAAAAGGAGGAAAAGCATAAAAAATGTAAGGTTTCCAAGAGATTGAAAAGGCATTAATAGCAATTGCTTCAGGATCAGGTTGGTAGGCGACAAATGGCCTTAACTGGTAATTAAGCCGAGAGGCAAATAGGTCAATCTGAGGCTCAACATGAAGTTTCCTAACAGCCTCGTGGAAAATTCCTCTGTCTAAGGTCCATTCAGTTTCTTTCCTAGATTTCCTGGACTCTTCATCAGCTAGAGTATTCTCTTTACCCGGGATATGACTTGTGGTTAACCACATGTTATTGTCAAGGCACCATTCCCAGAGCGTACGGGTTAAATCATTTCGCTTTTTGGAATGGCTTGTGCCCATTTTACCTAAATCTGACACAGCAGTCATGTTATCAATTCGCACAAGGACATGCTTCCCTGATAGTTCTTTATGAAATGCTTTGAGAGAAAACAACACTGCAAGCATTTCAAGATACTTAATGTGATTAGAAGCTTCTTCAGGGGTCCAATGCCCCCCAATCTTGACATTATTGAGTACTCCTCCCCAGCCTCCTTTACTTGCATCTGTGTATAAAGTGATCTCTGGCTGAGGAAGGCTTATAGGGTTATGCAGTGACCTTGCTGAGTTTAGCCACCACTGCAAATCACTGCGAGACAACTCAGATAGTTGCATAAATGCATCAAAGTTACCCTTGTTTAAGCGCAAGGCCTCTGTTTTGTCCATGTCCAGTGACCTAAAATGCAAGGGTCCCAGCTGTGCTGCCGGAAATTTTGATATGAGCAACCCAAGAGTGGATGCCACCTCTCTTATTGTGGGGTGTGGACACTGCAACAGGCCTTGACAGGTATGAATTATCTTCTCGATCTTCTCAGAAGTTGGATAGACTGTCATTGTAATTGAGTCTATAATAAAGCCCATAAAGGTGATTCGCTGTTGCGGAACAAAGGATGATTTTTCAGGGTGTACAGTAAACCCAAGGGAATCAAATAAGTTGACAGTATCCCAAACATTTCTTTCACAGTCATCATAGTCGTCACCCTGGAGATATGAGTCATCAATATGACTTGCTGAAAGGTGACCCAGCTGTCTTAAATGTGAATAAACTGGCTTTAATAATTTAGTAAACTTCCTGGGGCAAAATGCCAATCCATTTGGAAAGCAAACATACTTATACAGTTTTCCTCGCCACTGAAACTTCAGGTATTTTTGGTCTGCAGTGGCGATAGGTACAGAATAATAAGCATCCTTTAAGTCTATTGATGCCATAAAGCACCCAGGTTTAACCATATGTAAAACAGTATTAAGTGAGTCCATTTTAAAATGGTGATATTGCACATGAGTGTTTAGGCACTTGAGATTTAAAATAACTCTGAAGGAGCCATCCTTTTTGGCCCTAGTGAAAATAGGAGAGATATATTCCCCTTCTTCGTGACTACTTGGGGTAAGAACACCTTTAGCAAGTAGTTTATCTATTTCGGTATCAATGACATACTCTTCATCCAAATCAAGGATTTTCTTCTCTTTGGGAACAACTCTTTGATAAGGAGTCCTAGTAAATTCAATTGGCTGGCCTAATATCATTTGCAATATCTCAGGGTCTGAGGTTAAGGCCTGCCACTGATTATAATATTCTCTCAGCCCCCCTGCTTTAAAGCAGTGAACTTTGTGCTCAAGATAC
>NC_133203.1:21338947-21343947 GCF_958299795.1 Porites lutea
GCTATCGTGGTCTCGCCCGTTTGCAATGGCGGAAAACTCACTTGTGGATTCAGGATTTAAAGGAATCAGTTGTTCAACGCCAGCTAATCCTTTTAAAGCGGGAAACTCATTTACATCAGAGTCTGTTTCATCTGTAGACTCATCAATGCATGTGGAGAGTCCAGGTCGGCGATTTCTATCAGCGAGCTTGTTTGCATCGCCGCTGGATCCGTCAGTACATGATAGCAGTGCAAGTCACCGATTTCGCTCCAAAAACCCGTTCGCATCGGAGAGTCAACAGGATACTTACTCCACTGATTTGTTTACACACCGCCCGAAGTTAAGCAAGCCTATTAAAAATCCCGCGGATTATGATGGTACTCAGTCGCTACGTGATTATTTGAAACACTTTGAGCGTTGCTCTGTTGTTAATGGTTGGAACCAAGAAGAAGGCGCTCTATTTCTTGCCGCAGGCCTTCGAGGAGAAGCCCAAAAGGTGCTTAATGGTATGTCTGATAGCGATTCTCGAACTTACGCCAAAATTGTTGAAAAATTGGAGCTTCGGTTTGGTGTTGAAAAGCAGCGTGAGTTACACCAAGTGCGCCTTCATAACCATCGCCAACTGGAAAACGAAAGTGTCCAAGCTCTTGCTGCAGATATTCGCTCTCTGTCAAGTTTAGCTTATCAGGACTTATCTCCAGCCACTCAAGAAAGATTTGCCGTCCAGCACTTTATTGATGCACTCAAGGATCGAGACGACAGGCTTAAATTACGTAGAGATAAACCTCGCACCTTAGATGACGCCCTGTCGCTGGCTTGTGAACTTGAGGCGTTTCGTCTCGTGGATGGAGATGAGTGGAGAAGCCCTCTTCATGTTCGCTCTGTGGATGAAGTTGATAAAGAGCCTGATTTGCTTAAAGCTCAGCTGGATATGTTACGTTCCGACATTCGAGTGCAACAACAACGTCAGGAGACTCAGCAAGTTGCTATGCAACAGTTAGTTGAGCAGATACAGCAGCTCTCCAAGTCGCTCTCTTTGAACACCTCTGGTAGCCAACAGCGATTACCTCCTTCACATTACTCCAACCACAATGTTCAATGCTGGAATTGTAAAGAATTTGGCCATTATCGTCGTAACTGCCCAAAGTACAAGTCACTTGACCGAGCCAACCCGGGCTCGGGAAACGACCGCAGGGTGTCACCCACGGGCCAGGGGGATGCCTAAATGCGAGTGATGTTGGCCCCACAAGTGGTACTGATGTGAACAATGCATTCTCTCAGCAATTGCCAAACCGGGAAATGACATGTCCTAATACACCCATGGAACGGTCACATGTTAATGAAAAGTTACGAGGCCTTTACTTGCCAGGCTTTCTTGGAGGATCTCGTGTCATGTGGTTGATAGACACTGGTGCTGCACGTTCAGTTTTGTCGTTCGAGGTTTATAATTCTTTACCTGCTAGCGTTAAGTTCAGTTTGAGTTCAGAAAATTCTGCCATTGCTCTTGCTAATGGTCAACAAGCGAAAACTTATGGTGTGGGACATGTTGTCATGCGCCTTGGTAACAGCGAGTTTCAAATGCATGTAATTGTTGCTGAGATTGAGGATGAGGGCATTTTGGGTATGGACTTCCTGTCACAAGTTGATTCCCGTATTGACATTCCGACAAACCAACTGTCAATTAATGGCGAAGTGTTTGATTGTTCTGATTTCAAGAACCAACCCCTTAGTTCCAGATGTATGGTTCGACGGTCAACCATGATTGAACCTAACACTGAGGTGATTGTCCCAGTCCTTGTTCACAAGCGTTCATTTAACTTAGACCCACAGTCGTCTCAATTAGGCACGCGATTGTTAGAACCATGTCTGAACTCAAATTTGCAACAAAAGGGACTTTATGTTGCAAGGACTCTGGTTGATGTTACGGAGGACAGGGTGGTCCCCTTACGTGTTTTCAATGTTTCTAATGAAGTGTTTCATTTGGCTGCTGGGACTGTGATTGCCCTTGCTAAGCCAGTTACTGATGTCACCTCACTAGAGCTTAATCAAGAGAACCATGACCATGCTATGGGCCAAGCTAGAGTAATAAATGAACATGTGTCACAAGGAGCAGTCGATATGACTCTACCGAAGGCCTTGCAGGAACTACTTGAGAGAAGCACAGATAATTTAACTGTCAGTGAAACTGAGAGACTGCAGGGGTTGCTATTCAATTACCAGCATGTGTTCTCAATTTCAGACGGGGACTTAGGCACCACGCACATGGTCCAGCACAGAATCGATACGGGCAATGCTCTTCCAATCCGAATTCAACCCCGGCGAACTTCACCGTGGAAACATGATGAGATAGAACGACAAATCACTAACCTCCTACAGCAGGGCAAGGTGATGGAATCGTCCAGCCCCTGGTCTTTTCCGGTTGTGCTAGCAACCAAAAAGGACGGTAGCCAAAGGCTGTGCGTGGACTACCGCCAGCTTAACACAGTGACGATAAAGGATGCCTTCCCCTTGCCTCGGGTTGATGATTCTCTTGCTGCTTTGAGTGGTTCCCGATGGTTCTAAACTTTGGATCTTGCCTCAGGTTATTGGCAAGTGGCGATGGATGCGGGCACCCAGGAGAAGGCAGCATTTGTAACTTCGAGCGGCCTGTATGAGTGGACCGTGATGCCTTTCGGCCTCTGCAACGCACCCAGCACCTTTGCCAGACTGATGGAACTTGTTTTGAAGGGCCTACATTGGAAGATTTGTTTGATCTATCTTGATGATGTGATAGTTATGGGACGCACGTTTGAAGAGGAATTAGAGCGGTTGAAAGAGGTGTTCGAGCGACTAGCCAGGGCAGGACTAAAACTTAAGCCAAAGAAGTGTTTTCTCTTCCAGAAACGGGTTTTGTACCTCGGACATGTGGTCACGGAAGAAGGCATTGCTGCAAACCCTGAAAAGGTGGGGCAAGTTCGCGCCTGGCCCACCCCACAAAACAGCACGGAGGTCAAAAGTTTCCTTGGACTTGCCTCTTATTACCGCCGATTCATCCCTGATTTCTCGACCATAGCTAAGCCGTTGTACAAGCTAACGGAAGCCAAGGCGGAATTTGCTTGGACAGAGCAATGTCAGCTGACTTTTGACAGCCTGAAGGGTTTACTTACGTCCGGTAGAGTCCTAGCCTACCCTACTAGGGAGGGAAAGTTTGTGCTAGACACCGATGCGTCAGACCATGGCATTGGGGCAGTGTTGTCACAGTTTCAGGACGGGGTCGAAAAACCCATTGCGTTTGCAAGTCGGACATTGTCCAAGTCTGAAAGGAACTATTGTGTGACGCGCCGTGAGCTCTTGGCAATCGTTGAGTTTGTTAAGCAACACCGGCATTCATTACCTACAAGGCACAAGATTCTGCATTCGAACTGATCATGCCCCTTTGCGTTTTGTTGTCCAGGCCACAGATCCCGAGGGACAGCTTGCACGTTGGATTGATTACTTGAGTACTTTCGACTTCGAGATCCAGTATCGACCAGGACAGCGACATCTGAATGCTGATGCACTTTCCCGTAGACCATGTGATGTTCGTTGTAAGTGGTGTAAGGGTTGGAAGTCACAGGAGCGAGCGTCATCTGTTGATGTGGGTGTTCAGACCGTGATGCATGTCCCTTGCCAGGACATCAAACAACCTGTCAATTGTGAAGAACCTGTTGGTGCTCGTTGTGCCACTGTCAAGTTAGAACCAACCTGGACTTCAACTTTCGTGAGGGAACAACAAGAAGCTGACTTTGATCTCAAGGTTATTATTGGTTGGAAGGAAGCCGGCAAAGAAAAACCATTGTGGGAAGATGTGTCGCCTCAGAGTTGTGCTGTGAAGACCTTGTGGTCACAGTGGGACCGGCTGCTCTTCAGAAACCGTGTACTTTGCCGCAGATGGGAAAGTGACGGAGGTGATCAGATTATTGACCAGGTCATTCTTCCCGAGAGTCTTCGACAGGCTGCCCTTGAAGCTCATCATAGTCATACGACTGCAAGTCATCGTGGTATACGAAAGACCCTAGGCTCCCTTCAATCTCGTTATTACTGGCCAGGACTTACTTCAGCAGTTCACAGATTGGTCGCCAGGTGCCATGTCTGTGGGTCTAAGAAAACCTGGGGACGCAAACGTCGTGCTCCGTTAAAGCAGTATGTGGTGGGAGCTCCCATGGAACGTATCGCGATTGACATTCTTGGCCCACTGCCAGAAACCCCGCGAAAGAACAAATTTATACTCGTGGTTAGTGACTATTTCACTAAATGGACTGAGAGTTATCTAATACCCAACCAGGAGGCCACCACTGTTGCAGAGAAGCTTGTGAGCGAGTTCATTTGTCGCTTCGGTGTACCCCGTCAGCTTCATAGTGACCAAGGAACTAACTTTGAGTCAAGGGTGTTTGCTGAAGTCTGCAGGCTGTTAGACATTGAGAAGACCCGCACCACTCCCCTACATCCCCAGTCTGACAGACAGGTGGAGCGTTTTAACAGAACCCTCATTGAAAGGTTACGTGGGAAGATCCAGCAAGACCAGACAGACTGGGATCTACAACTTCCAACTTGCATGATGGCCTATCGTGGTGCTGTTCATGAGTCAACCGGGGTTTCACCTAACCTCTTGATGTTGGGTAGGGAACTGGAGGTTCTCCTGGATGTCATAACTGAGAGACCGCCTGATGCATCACCACTCAAGACGGACTATGCACAAGCTGTTCAAAAGAGATTGGCTAGTGCGCATGATTTGGCCAGGCGTCATTTGAACAAGGCAGCTGTACGGCAGAAGCGGAACTATGACAAAGGCTTTCTGGGAGACCATTTGTTATTGGTGATTCTGTTTGGCTGCATAACGTTCGGAGGAAGAAGGGGAGAAACGCCAAACTTGACTGTCCTTGGGAAGGACCCTACCTTGTAATATCGGTGCTATCAGATGTGGTGTACCGTATTCAGAAGGGCCGAAAGGCCAAGCCTAAGGTCGTTCACTCAGACAGATTAAAGCCTTACCTGGGACCCCC